>NC_135796.1:19453533-19799783 GCF_051106095.1 Pogona vitticeps
TCCACCTCGTCGTAGACGTCCATGGCAAGCTCTTCAAACAGGTGATTGCTCAACTAAAGGGGTGAAAGAACAACACACATCTGGGCGAGACTCGGTCGCAAAAGATGCTCCCGGTGGCTTGGGGGCAAGCTGCATTGAACAGCAACGCGTCTACCCTCCCGGCGACCCCCTTGCCAACACATGCCTCCCAGCCAACGGGCAAGCTGGAACATTAATTACCCCGGGGGGGGGGAGAGACAGATGTTGGGTAAGTCTATGATCCCAGAAAAATTAAAAAAGGAAACTGGCTGAGGAAATTTGTGTGTCGTTGCCCAAAACATGGGTTTTTCGACCCTTGAGGAAGCAGGCACCTTTTCCTCCACTGCCCAGTCGAAGAGGACGGCTCAAGAAATGCATCGGATACTCAAGAGTTCTTTACTCACCGACTGAAGCTTCTTCTTAGCTGCTTTGGCCAGTTCTGACACATCTAAACTGCTACGAAAACAAGAGGACATGAGGAGGGAGCCACCAGAGGACGGTTTCCCTCGGGGGGGGGGACGGATTTTGGGAGAAGGGCTGCACAAACGCGACGGAAGGAGGGTGCACAAGGGGCGGAACACAGAAGCCTATTCTCACATCCGGCTGCCCCGTGGGACCCGTATGTGGGCATCTCTACGTTCAAGGGTTATATTAAGACTTGCTCGTGCATGGAGTGATGACTCAAAAGGCATACTTACAGCCGCCTTGATTCCCAAGGATCAGCAGGAAAAGATAAAATGCAGTCGGTTATGAATGATGTACCCAAATAATAACGGGATGTTGCAAACCGTGATATAAATACGCTCAGAGCTTTATTTCTTGCGAGAATTATTTTACTGATGGGTAGATTTTCGATCTGCCGCACCGAGCAAGGAGGGCTAAGCATTTGGGGCAGCAGGCAGAAAAGAATGCCAAAAAAAAAAAAAAACCCACCAAGAAATCCTGACCGGGGGATCATTTCAAACCATCCCGAGAACTTTACGGCTGAAAACAGGAGTCCCAGCAAACGAGGCCATCCCACTGTTCCGCCCGCCTTCTTACCTGTCCGCCATCTGAGGTATAATAAAATGTTGCCCGCCTTTGTGATCTGAAACGGAAATTTCGGAAAAGCGTGATGGTAGAGAAAGGGTTTGGTTGTTGCCTTGACCCTCTATTTCCCCAAATGCCGTTCATAACCTTTGCAAAAGTTCCTCTCTTTTTTTCGAACCAGAACACTGCCTATTCCCCGGCCACTGTCTGACAGCCATCAAATACAAATCCTAGCCTTTTAAACCTTCTAAATTCAGTTACAAAGATGCCCGCTGGCGTCTGCTCTGTTTTTATCTACCCTATCCTGACTCCCCCCCCCTCATGTTTCTTTAAAGCTACTGTTCATTCATAACTTTTTACTTGTTTTTATTTATTCGGGAAATTTCTGTATTGCCTTTCTTCCAAAAGAATTCAAAGTGGGAACTGTCCCTTCTCCTCTTCCCCTCATTCAGAGGCACAAACGTCCCTGAGAAGTAAGACAGGCTAAGAAACGGGGACCAGCCCAAGGTCACCCTGTGGGTTTCGTGACCCAGCAAGGACTAGAACCTTGGTTTTCCAATTTCTTGCTCACACTTCTTACTGGTAGCAGGCACAGAAGAACATATTCCATATCCTGAGCTCCTTGGAGCTTTAAAAAAAAAGGAAAAGGAAAGGAAAATAAATCTAATTAATAGGGAATGCAAAAATAGAGCTACTTACCAGGTTTCCTGCCGCAAAGGTAGAAGGCCAGCCTGTCGGTGAGCTCATACTGGATTTCCACAAGGCGTTCTACCAGTTCGTGATGACCTCCTTGCCTATGGGGTAAAAAGGGGTGTGTAGGATAATTCATTCGGAACTCACTCTGGGCTCCAAGAGAAGTGACAGCTGCCCCCTTGCACTGAGCAGAGGGAGGGGGCAGGTTCTAAAGGACCACTGAGCTTTGTATTATTTTACTAGGCAGGGACCCCTCCCCAGCCAGCTGTCTGTCCTTCCTTCCTTCCTTCCTCCCATCCTTCTTTCCTTCCTTCCTTCCTCCCATCCTTCTTTCCTTCCTTCCTTCCTCCCATCCTTCTTTCCTTCCTTCTTTCCTCCCATCCTTCCTTCCTTCCTTCCTCATCTCCCACCTCTTGCTTCCGAGGTCATTGCTGGTGCCCCAGGAGAAGGTGGAACGGACGATCAGCTCAGAAAATGGCAAAGGCAGAGCCGTCGTACCCACCGCCCTCGCCCCCCCTCCCCACAAGAGGAGGAGAAGGAAGGGTCTCGTATCCATATCCGGCGCTCAGAATGCTTCTCTCGCTCACTTTGCATAGTCGATCGGCGTCTTCCCGCTGGAGTCCTGCGTGCCAGGATCGGCCCCGTACACGGCCAGCAGCTCAGCCTGTAAAATCTGACCCGTCTTGGCAGCCACGTGGAGTGGGGTGTTCCCTTTCTCCTACAAGGGGGAGGGTTAGGGGAGGCGGGTTAACGAGGCATCGGCCAAACAGCCATGCCCTCGAAACCAGAAGTAACGACAGGAGTCTCCAGGAATACATTTTGCCTTGAGCAATTTTTTGTAAAAAAAAATTTTAAAGTGTGTCCTCTTACTGGGTGGAAGAAGTTGGCTTGCGCTCCCAGGGAAAGCAGCCGCAAGCAGGTCTCCAGGTTTCCCGTCCGGACGCTGGAGTGGAGTTGCTGGAAACGGAAGCAAGGAGGGCGGGAGGGAAAGACAGAGAAGAAAGGAGACGGCTGGAACGTGAAGGGGATGCGCCTCTGGACTGCTATGCTGCTGGGGACAGCGCCAGTCCCTTAGACCAGAGGCCGCACCGATTGGGGATGATGGGCCTTGGAACCCAGGGACAAGGAGAAGGCCGTGGGTCCCCATGCTGCATGTCAGAACTCTGGATCACCCGGTCCCATCAGTGGCCAAAGAGATTCGGATCAATCTCTTCTTTGCATCAAGCACTTGCTCACTTGCAGAACTGACAGCTGCAACGCCCCTTCCTTCCTTCCTCCCTCCCTCCCTCTTCGTACAACCCTCTGATTAAGTTATTCTAGGACTCGTCCTCCCAGCTTACCTTGCTAAGGTCCTTGGCGGTCACACTGTCATCATCCCGGCAGGGCAGGCGATGGACAAAAGCCAGCATCTGGTATTTCGCTCGGATGAATTCTGCTTTGTTGGGGCTGTAAGAGTGGGGGGGGGGGGGTTAAAGATCTACAGCAAGATAACCCAGCACTCCCTCAAAGGCAGTCCCAGAGCTTGGAAAAATGATTGCTGGCTTTAAAAAAAAATAACAATTCCGAGGCTCCTTCCAAGCAGATTATTTAGTGATTAAAAATATATGCCTAACCCTTGATTATAACTAAGAATGTTATGCATCCTCTCCTCCTCCCCCCCCCCTTTCAGAGGAGGGAGAAATTCATTTGTTGTCAGTCCCGTTTCTTAAAAAACCCAGGAGGCTGACCATGCATGTGACCTGCTCAACCCCTCTGCCTCCCCCCCCCCAAGACAGCTTCTGGAAGAAGAGAAGTTTCTCTGTTTTATTCGCAGACGTTGCCAAGAACATTCTCCCCTCTTTCCGCCCATGTAGGAGGCAGGATCATGTTCGCCTGCATCTGTCGTGGGGCTCGTCACGGTTTGTTAACGATTGCGGCGCTTTGGGCCCCCCCCCGGGCCCTCCGGGGAAACACAGACCATGCTCCCTCCTCACCACCCCCACCCCAAAGGCGCCACTTACTGGACTTTGTCCTGGGGGCTCGCTTTGCGCCTCCCACTCATGATAGAGGCCGGATCCAGCAACGAATGTTCCCAGATGGAGTTAGCACCATTATTATACAAGGTTTCCACCATCTGGAAAAGACAGAAACAAGATACTAAGTCCGTGTTCCCCCGATTCTTCAGCAGCTAGAGAACTGGCTTCCCATCACAGCCGTGGGAGATTTGAGGGAATAGGACTCCGGGCTGTTGTGACTCAAAACACGAAGATGCTTTGAACAACAACTAGCAATAAGGAAGCACATTTTGGGGTCCCTCTGTCAGGTTACCGTCCTAGATAATTTTCAGTTTTCGATTTTCAGAAGAGATTGAGACATTAAAGCCACGTGTTCTGTTCCAAAAAGTTTACCAAAATCCTTGCAAATTCATTTATGAATCTACTGGATGTTTAAATCCAGAAAGGTGACCTGACTCTTATGTTTCATTTTTCTAATACAGAAACTGCAACCAAATTTGTGTTTAGAATGAAGAGGGGGGAGTTAAGGTCTTGCCTAATCAAAATAACCCTGTTTTTACTGTTCTCACATTTACAGATTTTACTGTTGTGTCACATTGATTTTTAGGTGTTGTATCAGGAAATCTGTTGACTGGATCAACAAGTTTTCAAAGAGTTTTAAACTGTTTTAATTCAGGGTTTGTTTGGGGCACAACTTATTAAACGCCAAGGCGGGGGGAGGAAGCATGACACGAGCTGCATTTTCCACCCTCCATGGCTTTCAGGCTGCTGGGGCTTGAGATGGGAAGAGGGTGGCCGGGAAGGAGGATGATCTCCGGGAGCAACAGGGAGCCCAATGGGACAAGCCGTCCATCCGTTTACCTGCAGCAGCGTCGCAGGCCACGGGGTGTGCTTCAGGTGCCTGACTTGGGAGATGTGGCGGCCGAGGCTCCGGTGGACGCTGCAGCACTCATCACAGATCAGGACCCCCCTGTTGATCGAGGCCCAGCAGGGGTCTGGACGGGAGACAGAGAGAAAGGGCGAGGATTGAGCAGGGAAGGCAGAGAAGGCCATCGGGGCTTCCTCCGGCTTTTGCCAAGTCACTCTCCCTGCACGCGCGCGCACACACACACACACCTTTTTTTTTTTTTTGCAAACTAGAGGATAATCCTACAAGGCCTGCCAGCGTAACAGCCACATCAACAAACTGGCCATCAAAAAAGGGCGCCCAGCTGCCCACCTGTGAGCAACGTGGGCAACTCTGGCAGCCGAGAATGGCAGTGAGGAACGCCACTCGGCGATAGCCTGCACCAACCCAAGTGGGGTGTGTTTTTTTAACGTGTCTTTTTTTTAAAGACAAAATTACAAAGCAATTTCTCCATTACTAAACAAGGGAAGAAGTCTGGATATTCCCTCTGCGGGCCATGCGAGGGTCTCTTGAAACAGGAAGCGTGAGGAATCGCACAATAGATTGTGGGCCGCAAGTCACACAGGCCAGGCTCCCTGGGTGAAAAGCAGCAAAATAGGAAGTTTGCTGGCAAAGCGCTCTCAAAGAGAAGCCGGAAGCTGGCTCACGTCGCCTTCCGCAGCGAAGGGGCACCGTTATTTGAAAAGCCTAAGGAACAGGCAGGACAGGGACGTCTCTGTCGACTGCTTCTTTCGCAATATGTAACTGGTTTTTTAGGAAAGATTTCCCCCCCTCCAAACAGTGAGCCTCTTTCCAAAGCACCGTCTTCTATTTCTATCCCTTGATTTATGTGTAGGTAAAAACTGGGGAACCTCAGGGCGCCTACAGGTTTCTACAACCGGCAGGTGCACACACAAAATACGGTGAAAAGCATGGCCTCAGGATAAATTAACATTTCCATTTGGCAAGTGGGTCGGGAAAGGAAGTCAAGAATCAAGGGAAACCATGTAGTCGCACACAGAGAATCATCTCACCTCTCGAGGAAAATTCTTGCACCTTCGTTTCAGAGCCTTGGGGAACTGCTTCAATGTCAACAAACTCTTAACCTCTCCCCTCCCATAAATGTCAAATACTCGTCAACCCAGCATCTATCCTGGTCAGCCCTCGTTTGCGACTCAGCATCGTCCTGGGCTTCAGTCTGGCCCGCCAGGGAGAAAGAATGACCGCGGCTTCCAGAACAGCATCAAGATTTGCTGCGCGCTTGCTCTTTTCTCTCCCTACTTTTGCTGTGCGCCCTCAGCGCCTGGCGAGCAGAGTCAAAGCAGTGCAACAGAAGGGGCAAAACGCAGGGCCCGACCATTCAAAGGCTTTCGTTCCTGGAGCTGGCCAAGGCGTTCTGTGGGCAAAGGCCGCGGCCATCGGGCGTCTCCGGGTGGACAGGCAGGAGCTTCTCAGAGATCCCCTTCAGATACAATCCCAGGTGGACAAGTCTAGGTATCGGGGGGATGGGGGGACAGGGGTGCAGGATAGGCGTGGATGAGACCTGTCAAGGCAGGTGTCGTGAAGAAGCCACAAGCCAACAGAAAAAAAGGGCCAGCCTTCCGTGGTGCAGTCGGGGGGGGGGCAGCTGGCTGTCTTCTCGCCACCTGCCATGAGCTCAGGCAGGACGCGGAAACTTCTGCAACCGGTTTCCTGTTTTGGGGCTGAAATGCCGAAATGCCTGCTTCTTCTCTATCATGTGAATTTCGTTGTATGTGTATATACTTACAATGACAATAAATTATTATTATTCTCCCTCCCAGTTTGCAAGTGTGCAATGAGGGAGGGAGGGAGGGTGTGTGTGTGTGTGTGTCCTCTGAGGGAAGGCAGGGGGGTAGAGGCACCTTCTCCTCTGTGGCTGCCCCCCCCACCATCCCCCCACCTGCTTTATGGGGAAGGGGAGAGAAAGCAAGGCAAGGGGAGGCTGGCCAGGGGGGCCCCCACCCCACCCCACGCCCACCCTCAGGCTGAGGCTTCCCTCGACATCCTCAGCTGCGCCAAGAGGCGCTCGCTTCTTTCTTTTCTTTTTTTAAAGACTACAAATCCCAGTATCCCCCACCACCACCACCACCAGCCTGGCTTTTGTGGGGTTTGCACAGCGGGGGGGGGGGGAACACCCGCCAAGCACGCCCCCTCCCTCCGCAATCTCCCTGCAAAACGGAAGGCAGGCAAGGAGCCCCCCCGTCCCTTCTTCTTCTTCTTCCTCCCCCTTCCGCTCAGGCACTCTGCCCATGCCCAGAGGCACTCCTCAGCCAAGGCCCCGCAGGGGAAATAAAGGCCGGGGTTTCTTTGCTCCTCGTGGGGGCCCCGCAGGAGTCCAAAAGCCCCCACCCCCACCCCCCCATCCTGGCTGCCGGACGCCTGGGTCCCCCAAATGGCTTCCCCCTCCCCCTCCCCCTCCTCCCCCCGCTGGCTCTTACCCGGAGCGCTGCAATCGGCGCACACCTCGCTGCCCCGCAGCCGCTTGGAGGACATGGCCCGGCCGGGGGTTCAGGCCGCCGCCTCCGCCGCCGCCGCCTCCGGAGGGGGGGAGAGAACCGGGGCCGCCTCGGCCGCTCCTCTCGCTCGCTCTCTCGCCTCCCTTGCTCGGCCCCGCCAGGCACGGGGAAGCCGTCCCCGCGCATGCGTACGCCATCGTCGCCCCTGCTGGCGCAAACGCCGCCATTCCCCAAGCCGCTCCCGTCCCTGACGTTACGCAGCGCCGTCGCGGGCGCGCCGCTCCTGCCGCGGCGATAGGTTGGAGGGGGGGGGGCGGCCATCTTGGTGCCGGGCAGGCGAAGCGGCGCTCGGCCATGTTTGTTGCTGGCCACGGCCACAAGGATTCGTATTATTGTACTGTGTTGGTTATTATTCCGTTCCCTTCTTTTCTATGGCATTTGCTGCTGGAGCGAACACTCATCTTTGCCCTTTCTTTTTAACCTCAGAGGAAAGCGAAAGCAAAAAAACACACACCTGAGAGAGGGTTAGGAAAACCTAAGGATAAAAAAAATATCTCGTGTGGGGTGGCTAGGGTTTAAAATATTCAAAGGCAGGGCAAATAATGGTGGCCACCATCGGTCTCCTCAAAGCACAAATCCCCATTTGCAGTTCTGCCGAGTCAGTTTGACAGGGGAGGAAAAGGGAAGCCCTGCCCTTGTCCAAGATGGAGCTGCCCTCTTCCAAAATGGCGCGTCTGAATTGGGAGGGGGAGGGAGTGAAAAGAGAGCCAAAACACCAGCCACCCCCTTTCCAGAAATGGCCGGCCACAGGGGACGACGCCCTTAGTCGTCATGGCTGCCAGCGACGGGCTGTCCCTTTCCCAAGATGGCCGCCCTCCGCCCCCTGGCCTGGGCGACGACGACGGTGCCCTTAGCCATCATGGCGGCAGGCCGGGGAAAGAGGCACCGCCTTTGCCCTCGACCATCATGGCGCCCACGACTTCACAGGCACCGAGGGAGGAAGGGTGGCGGTTGCCCCCAGCGGTCGACCCGTCCGCCTCGGGCGCGCCCACGAGTTCCGAGCCGGCCCCAGAGAGGGAGGGCGAGGGACGCCCCAGAGGCCGCCCCAGAGCGGGCGGGGAGGGAGAGGGAGGAGGGGACCGGGATTCCCCTCCTCCCTTGGGGCTTCCTTCCTTCCTGGTCCCTGAAGGAGAAGCAAAAGGGGCAGGAGGGGCGGCGGCGGCGGGGGGGGGTAGGATGAGCTCCCCCCGGGAGGGCGGCGGCGGCAGGGGCAGGGGCTTCCCTTTGCACCGGGCAGTCTGGAAGAACGACTGCCAGCAGCTGCAGAAACTGCTGGAGAGCAAGGTAACCCATCAGGAAGCTTCGGGGGAGGGGAGAGGAGGAGGAGGATGGAGGTGGGGGTAGCGGGTGGGGGGAGAGGACACGATCCTGGCCAGTGGGGAGGACCAGCCTACCTGTGGATGAGCGCCTTTCCTCCTTTCCTGCTGGAGAGGCACAACCTCCCTGCGAGGTAGGTCAGTCGGGGAGAGGCCAGCTGGACCAGGGGGTTGGGGGGCCGAAACAGGGATTCAAACCCACCGCCGGCTGCTGGGATGGCTCCCTGTCAACAAATTGGCCCTAAAACCCTCTGCAGTGCACAAACCCCATCATCCCCTTTATGGAGTGGCTCATCTGGGGTCCCCCCCACTGAGCTTTTTAGGCGTTGGATTTGAACCCAGGTCTTTCCAGTACACCTTCAAGCACCCCTAACCCACTTTCCCCTTTAGAGCTGAGCCAGTAAGTAATGTAAACCCTTTACTCTGCCCGTTGCCCTTTACGTAGAAGCAACAGGATGGCTGCCCGGCTTTGTTCTATTGGGGGGGGGTCTGCCTGGCTGGCAGGGTCGGCGTACAGCTCTCTCTCTCTCTCTCTCTCTCTCTCTGGGCCCTCCCAGCAAGACCGGCTTCTTTGTGGGAGGGAGGCACACTTTTTCCTTCGAGGAAGTTGCTTCGCTTCCTCCTTTCCTAACGGGTGCCGCAAACAAGGCTCCTCCTGAACTTGCAGGCAGTCAGTGATGATGATGATTAACGGGGCTTTCCCGATTAAATGGAGCCACCACCATGCCCTCCTCTGACCCAGGAAGCAAGCCGGAGTGCTGAAAGCCAAACCTTCACTTAGTGTGTGATTGATAGGTGTCTATGGCGGAAATCAGGCGCGCGGCACCATCCAGATCTTCCCAAAACGGGTCCTTCGTCCCTCCAGGTGGCAAGGACTTGCGGAATTCGCCTGTCTTTGTTCAGAAAGGACCTTTGCAGTGTCAAGCTGTGTGTGTGTGTGTGTGTGTGTGTGTGTGTGTGTGTGTGTGTGTGTGTGTGTGTGTGTGTGTGTGTTTTATAAACTCCACATTTAGGTTCCTTTGGGTTCACTGAGGCTGCCCTCGGAGTGATGTTTGAGTCATGTTTACATGCATCGAAACCAGGCTTTGGAAACCTGACGTTGCTGGGTGACGCTCTCCCAGATGTTGGGAGGTATCGTCCAGTAAAAGCCCACGAGGATGCTCTGCATCATGATGGATGAATTAGTCCACATCCAAAAGATAGAAAACCTTTTGTTTTTTGAAAAGGTGGCGCTCGGTGGATGTCCCTGAGAGTATGACTTAAACTTCTCTGACTCTTCCGCTGTGTTTGTGTGTGTGTGTGTGCATGTTGACCGAAGCGGCCCTACGCGGCACTGAGTGTAATGCCCAGCAGAAGCAACGTTTGTGTTCAAAACCCTGACTGTGGTCTTCTTCTCCCCTGTGGCTGACTATTTATTTCCCTTTTTTTCCCTCCCCCTTAGCGATAGCTGCTCTTCTCTTTCAGATTTCTAAAGCTAGTAGTGAAAGATCTAGGTAAGGTCGGGAGCCGATCGATCGCGGTGTGCATGTTCGTGGCGCTCCTTTTTCTCCGCCTTGTGTGGTTCGCATTTCGTAGTAGGCTGCCAAGAACGCTCATTGTCTTCTCTCTGTCTGTCTGTCTGTCTGTCTCTCTGTCTCTCTCTGTGTGTGTGTCCCATCTGGAGATGCCATTCCAGCAGCCATCTGTCTCCATAGCGTCGCCAAACAGTTTACAAAGTTTGCTTTGTAAAGGATGTCGCCCACTCTGTGCTCGTGTGCGCCCACGCATGCGTGTGTGGGGGGGGTGGGGGTGGTTGAGCATTTTGTCATAACATCCCGTCCCGTAGCCGCGCAGGGTGACGGCAACTCCTGGTACGATGCACTGGAGCCTCGCTCCGTTTCAAAAGGGCCAATTCATCGGTGGTGGAGGGGGGGCGCTGGGGCTTGGCGGCCGAGCACAGGCAGAGCCGGGAGAGGGGCCTGGATCCGGTCCCTGATGCAGCCTCGGATCTTAAGGGGGGGTGTCGCTCGGAGAGCAGCAGGCAGGCTTAGGAGAGGACTGTCAGCTTTGCACAGCCCATAAAGCAGCTGGGCATCCCCAGCATGTGGACTACAAGCCCCATTATCCACAGCCAGCCTGGACTGTGCACTGTGGATGCCAGGGCTTCTACCGTAACCCAGCTAGGGGGTGCCGGGTTGGAGAAGCCTTGTTCCTACTTTGCCGGGAGGCCCTCCGGGCGCAGCTGAGACCTCCAGGGAGGGCTGAGAAAGATGGTCCCTGAGCAAGCGGTGCTGGGCCGGCCCTCGAGATTCAAGTGCTGGACGAAACCCTCCCGCCAAATGCTTCCCGCTCCCCTTCGTCAGCCTCCATTTTGCCGACGGCTGCCCCAAGGGAGCAGGGTTTTTACGCTGGTGGCTTCCTCCACTTGGAAACTCCATCCCTCCTTCCACCGGGCCCTGCAGAGCCCTTTCCGTTGGGTTCCGCGCGCCCTGGGGGGGGTCGGCGCTGGCTGGGAGCAGCCCGCTCAGGCACTCTGCGTCCCGCTTGGCCTTTTCTTAGGAGGAGATCGACCGGCGGGACCCCCGGGGCCGAACGGCTCTCCACCTTGCTGTTTCGTTGGGATACCTCGAGTCGGCCAGGGTGCTCCTTCGACACAAGGCGGACGTCACCCGAGAGAACGCCCAGGGATGGACGGGTAAGGCGGTCCCACCACTGCCCCCAAACCCCTGGCAGGCCGAGCCGAGCGCGGAAGGTTTCGTGGCTTGTTTTTTTTTTTTTCTAAAGTAATTAACTCTCTTTATTTTGCCCAGAAAGGGGTTTCTTTGTGCGATATTGGGGAAAAAATACGTCACTTGTCATTTGCAAGTAAATCACGTGTGATTGATTACTCCCAAGCTGTTGTCCAGATGCACAGAGATTGCAGAAACCTCGCATGGGGGGTTCATTGGGGGAAGCAAGTGGGTGGGAAATAATTGAAGAAACAGGTGGAAGATATCCGAAGGGAGGCGTGGACCGCACTCTTCCCAGCTTCTCTGAATGACCCCCAGCGGGCCTTATCTGTAGGTCACCCTCCAGTATGGCTGAAATCTCTCCCCTCTTGCTTCCCTTGGCTTCTTTTCTGTCCAGTCTTGCACGAGGCCGTGAGCACCGGCGATCCAGAAATGGTCCAGATGATCCTTCAGCACCGGGATTACCATCAGGCGTCCACCACCCTCGGTGGCGTCCCGGAACTGCTCCAGAAAATCAACGAGGTAAACAGCAAGGGCGCCTAGGATGTCTTGGTCAGTGACGGGGGCTCCTCTTCCTCCTCCTCCCTGCTCAGTGTGGCCAAAGTTTGGTGATGATGATGATGGGGGGGTTGTAGTCCCGTAACTCAAGACCGGAAACCATGACAGTGTAGACAGTAGCTTTATGTTAGGAGTGGGCAAGTTCTGGGTGTCCAGTCCCCACACCTCACAAGCCCCTCGCTGTCTGAAACCAAAAATTGATAGAAAACTACTTTCTATTTCCTTAAAAAAACACATTTTTTCCAAGACATGAGGAGCTCTGCAATGAAAGGGGAAAGCGGCACAGAATATTATGAAAGGGGAGGGCCTGCGGGGAGCCCTGGGCCCCCCAAAATCAGGCAGGAGCCGCACATGGGTTGTGTGTTGCTTGTCTCTTTTGCTTCAACTAGTTCTCCCCCCCCCCTCCTTTGGCATTTGAATAAGCTGAGGCATTGAGTTCCATAGATGCTCTTGTTTCATCTCACTGCAATGGGGGCATGGGTTTTAAAATATTTAAAGGTGAATCACACCTCAGCTAGACTCCTCTTTTCTTCTCATTTCCTCCCTTAGACTCCAGATTTTTATGTGGAAATGAAGTGGGAATTCACCAGTTGGGGTAAGCTTGGAATGGTGTTTTCTTCTGCTTTGAGGCTGCCTACAGCTCATCCCTCCCTCCCTCCCTCTCTCTCTCTCTCTCTCTTTCCTTTTCTCTCATTCTCTTTCTTTTTCCCCCCTCCCTTTGCCAGGCTGGCTGGTCACGGGCAGCGCTCAGAAACATTAGTCTTTTGGTGGGGGGGGAGGGCTAGACCCAGAAAGTGACATTCCAAGCTCTGATCCTAGGAAGCAGGCTTTTTTCTTTCTTTCTTAACTTTCATTTTCTATTTCAGCTTAGGAGAAATAGAAATACTAGGATGGTCCGGGGATGATAGGAACCGCCAGTCTGGCCCCGAGGGGCTTCCTTGTGGCTTCTTTTCTTCCCGCCTGCCTCTTCTTCTCCCCTTACTCGTTACAAACAAAGCCTCACCCTTGTGCTTTCTTGCTTTTCCCCCCTGACTCCTGACAGTCCCGCTGGTTTCCAGAGTTTGCCCGAGCGACGTCTGCCGCATCTGGAAGAGCGGGGCCAAGCTACGGGTGGACATCACGTTGCTGGGCTTTGAGAACATGAACTGGGAGAGAGGGAAACGCAGCCTGATCTTCTGGGGCGAAGGTGAGCCGAGGAAGCCCTTTCGAAGGGCCGCCACGTTCCTCCTCAGGCCCTGAGCTCAGAAACGTTTGGGTTGGGTGGCTCGTCTTCCACATCCACCGCTCCTGCTTCCAATGAGGGAGGTTTCCTTCCAAAATTCTGCAGGTTGCAGAACCCCGGGGCGGAATCTCTCTCAGCTCACGGACGGTCCCTCTCGTTCCTCCAGAGACAGGGAGCTGGGCCAAGCTGATCGAGGTGAACCACGACGACCGGGTGGTGGCGACGGAGCACTTGGAAATCACACAGCAGATCCGGCGCCTCACCTTGGACTCCATGACGCCGAAGACCCGGGAGGTGGAGCGCCGGCTGACGTCCCCCATCATCAGCACCTGCCTGGACACGCGCAGCATCGCCTTTGAAAGGTCAGGCGCTGCAAGGCTCCGGACCTGAGCTAGCCTTCTGGAGCATGTGGACTGCAGTTCCCCAGGCCAGCCGAGCTACTTTTTGAAATTGCGGCCTTTGGAACCCCCAGGGGGATTCTTTGGACAAGTCCACCTCTAACCGTAGGAGAAGCTGGGTGGGGGATTCTGGGCGGTGTAGTTCCCATGAAGCCTCTCTGCCCGGCCATCAGACGCCTCGAAGTCCCCTTGTAAAAGCCAAAGAGCAAAGCTCTGATCCCCTACTTTGTCTTGCAGAAACACCTCGGGTTTCTGGGTGTGGAAGACAGAGAGGAGCGAAGTGGTGAGCCAGTACGAAGCCAAGGTGAGCGATCGCTTCTCGTCTCTGCCCGGGGAGCCCCTTTTTCTCCTGCCGGCTGGCAGCCTGGCAAGGCCCACGTGCAGCCTCCAGAGACGTCCGCGCCAAGCGCAGTCAGCAGGTCTGCTCAAGGGCAGGGGGATGATGGGAGCTGAAACACATCTGAAAGGCACCCCCCCCCCGGGTGGGTCACAGCCACGGTTCCCCCTGTGGGGCCAGCTGCGTGCCAGCAGATCGATCGGCTGCTTTTGGGACGACGACGGGCAGCCGGGGTTTGCTGTTCAGCAGGCCTGAAACGGACGGTGGCTCCTTCTTCCTGCTTCTCCCAAGGTCTACACGGCCAATAACTTGAACGTTGTGACCAAAATCCGGACGGAGCATTTGACCGAGGAAGAGAAGAGGCGATACAAAGGTCGGGCTCCCTGGAGCTGCTCAAGTTGACGAGACTCCTCTGGGGCAGCACTCCTGGCGTGGCTGGGGGGGGGGGGCGAGGCGGGGGGTCTCCCTCCGTGCCTTGTTTCCCTCTGGATCCTTCCAAAAACAGTTGGGGGAGGGGGTGACAGTTTCCAAATGACATACCTTGGTAAGAGGTGCCCCCCTCTTGCTCCTGGTCCCCCCCCCATCTTTTCTGTGTGAGGTCGAAGGATGGGGTGGAAACAGGACCCGTGCCTCCAGCTGCGGGAGAGAATGGCTGGCTATGGCACCCGAAAGGCTGCTGGCTTCTGCCACGGGCATCCAGGGCAAATCAGGGCATCAAACGATGGAGGCTGAAGGTTGGCGTGAGTGAGGAGGAGGGAGTCGCTTTGGGGGCTAGCTTTGAAAAGGGCCTGATCCCCACCCCTTGCTCTGGCTCCTTCCCTTCTGGGCAGAAGCCGCTTGGGAACAAGGCTGACCTTTTGGGGTGGGTTTTTATTTTTTATTTTTTTAAACCACCCACTGACAAAATGTTGGCTTGGAAGGTGGGGAAAGGTTTGGTATGTTCTGTGCATTCACCGAGGGGACTGTTTAAGGGAGAAAGTGGGGTAAAATAGTTTAAATAGATTCTCCCCCTCCCCTTTCTTCCAGCCGATAGAAACCCCTTGGAATCTTTTTTGGGTACGATCGAGCACGAACACGGCGCGCAGCAGGTGAGAATAAAAAAGCGTTTTGAGACAAATCTGCCTGGTCTCCCCAGAGCAGCGCCGTCATGCACGGGCTCTGTGTTTTGACCCACTCTTGTCGAAACGTAACACAGCCATTGTCAAGCTGTTGCTTTTCCAGGTCGTCCTGTCCTCCCTCTCCCATCATCCCCCAGCCCTTGCGATCTGCCATAACAAGGGGACGAGGGTGTTAAGAGCAGGAGGGAGGGGGGAAGCAGCTTGCCCAGTCGGTCCCCTTCCCCTTCATGCCTCCAGGGCTGAAGCATCCTGCGTTGCTCAGTCTCTCTACCCTTCCCTTCTCTTTTCTCTTCCCTTCCCTTCCCTTCTGGGCTGCTTCCTCCTCCTTTCCTCCTGCAGGACCTCACGACAGAATACGCCACCGCCAACAACCCAACGGTGATCATGCCGGAGGAATATTTCAACCCCCAGTTTGACCTGAAGGACAGGGACATCGGGAGACCCAAAGAAGTGACCATTCGGACTCAGAAGTAAAGCTACGAAGGGCCCCCGGGGGTCTCCTGTGCCCCTCCATTTGACCGACGACTTGCAAGGCTTCCTTCGAAGCACGTGGGAGGAGGAAGAGGAGGAGGAGGAGGAGGAGGAGGCGCGGGGGGGGGAACGTTTTCCATCCTGAGACCCGACCCAGCCTTCTTGGGATCAGGGTGCAGGCCTCTGGGCTTCCGCCACACACCCGCGCCCTCTTCCTCGTGACGCCTGTTCCCGCCCGCAGGTTCAAAGCCAACTTGTGGATGTCCGAAGACTTCCCTCTCTCGCTGGTGGAGCAGGTCAGCCCCATCGTCGACCTCATGGCCAGGACGAGCGCCCATTTCGCGCGGCTCAAGGACTTCATCACCTTAGACTTCCCTCCTGGTTTTCCCGTGAAAATTGGTAAAAAAACCAACAACAACCCACAAAAACAAACCGAAAACAACTTTTCTCAATGAAATGGGGGTGGTGAAAATAATCTGTGATGGGGTGGACGACTTTGCCAACTCCAGGCCATCCAAAGAGTCCTCCTGCCTGCCCGTCCCCCCAAAAAGCCAAGGAATAAACAGAGGGATAGAGAAGCCCTTCCCAGTTTTAAAACATGGGTGCTAGAGGGTGGCTGTGATTTATTTTTAAAAGGTGAACAATTAATTTCTGGAGGCTTTTCTTGAACTGTAACCCAGTGGCTTTTTTGTTCCAGAAATACAATGGGACCAGGGAGAAGTGTGGGCCTTAAAAACTAAAATGAGCTGGGTTGGGGGGCCACAGATGTCCCCAGGGCTGCCTTTTGACCCTCTCCCACCCAGTGGGCTTTCTCAACCTGCTTTGTCTTGGACCCCTCCCCTCCCCTCACACCCTCCCCCCCCCAATGCAGAGATCCCCTTGTTCCACATCCTGAATGCCCGGATTACTTTCGGAAACGTCAACAGCTGCAGCACCCTGGAAGAAGCGTCTCCTCTGGCTCCCGAAGGGGCCCAGCGGCCATCCTCAGGTGAGAGGAAGCTGCCCGATTTTGAAAGCGGGGGGGGGGGCGGGCAAGCAGGGCTGGTCTTGTGACTCCCCGACACCCACCAGCTAAAGACAAAAGTTTAGGACACGGAGCTGGCATTCATTTCCCCGTGACATCACGTTTGATGGCCTCCACGGCTCTGGAGTTGTTTCGTTTTCCTTTCATTCAGAAAGCGTCAGTGGCCTCCTCTTAAGAGTCCCTGCCAGGAACAGCTTTCAGGTCGAATACGCTGGTGGATCGGTCCCCGTCCTTTTCCCTTCTTTGGCCCCAGGACTACCCCCAGAACTGAGCCCCCAAAGAAAACATCTCTGAAATGGAAAGATTTGGCTCTTGGGTTGAAAGAGATTTCCTTGGTTTAAGCCAGCAAGCTAGAAGGAACAACCGGCCTCTTTGAACGCAGCCAGGCTTCTAGTTTCCATCCCAGGCCATGAACCGTCATCCGGGGTCTCGCTGCTGACTTTTCTACCCCCCGACACCCCTTCCCGATTATTTCAGCCTCTGCCTTTGCCGTCGACCCGTCTGTCTTTGAGATCCCCAAATCGTACCGCGTTCAGGATGACGGCAGGAGTGGCCGGGTGCAAGACGAAGACGAGATCATGCAGTTTGCCATCCAGCAGAGCCTGTTGGAGTCCGGCGCCAGCCGGGTGAGTCTTTGTGGCGGGCTGGGCTTTCTTTCTGGAGAATCCGGGAAATTGTCCAAAGCGGGCCTTTTCGTGAGGGTCTGTTCCGGGGGGGGTCGCCTTCTCCCCTGCCGTGCGAGATCCGTGCCATGCTGTCTTTCCCCTTTGCTTCTTGGCCCAGAAAAAAAAAATCCTTTGTGAGCTTTGAAACGTGGCAGGAAGTTCCCACCGGTTGGGTCGCCTTTGGGTCTTCGTGGCCAGGTTTGAAGGAATGCAACGAGAAAGCAGGGTGTCCGTTGCAATCCTAACGGCAGTAGGAGCATCAAAACCTCACCTCCGCTGCCCATGGCATATTTGAACGGACTCACCCGGCCCGAGGCGTCTCTGTAACTCTTCCCGCGTCTTTTCCAGGAGGCCTTGGGGCCCGACTCAAACGGGGCTGTCTCCTACTCGGAGGAGTTCAACATTCAGTGCCAAAGGTAACGGGTGTATCTTGTTCAAAAGCGCACGCCTCCCCCCCGGGGCCCCCCACCCCCAGTGTTCTGTGGGAACAGAGGCTTGTGAACCCCACAACATATAGGAGCAGGGAGGACCAGTGGCCAGTCAGGGCGGGCAGTACTGGGCTCAATGGACACCAGGGATATGATTCAGGATCAAACCCATTCCCGAAATTATCTGGCTTGACATGCCGAGGATGGCCGGCCATTCTTCCAAAGCATTCCTGTCCCTGTTCTTTGTTATTGCCGCTGGTTGGGTTTTTCTGGCTGGCACTTAATTTTTCATAGCTTTTAATCCTTTTTATTGCTTGATTGTCAAACATCTTGTTTCCAATTCTTTCCATTCTGTTTATTCTTTTTTTAAATTGCGGTGTTTGTAAAAAAAATAGTAATTTGGAGGATTGGACATTTTTTTGGCTTTGTTTCTTTATTTGTAAACCAGACCGAGGGCTTTACCAGTGAGTTGATCCTGTAGCGCTTTTAATGGGTAGTAAGACAAAGATTGATCAATAACAGACTCCACCCCTTTGAAGGGCCAGGTAGAAAAACAGGCTGGTTGACTGGCTTTCTCTCCCCTCCACCCCCTCTCTTCCCCCCCCCGACCCCCCCCCCCCGCAGGGCCTTGCAGGAAAGCTTCCGGCCGAACCCGGGGGCCACCAGCCAACTGAGAGATTCCTCCAGTTTTGAGCAGGACCTGGCGCGGGCCATGGCGCTCTCTGTCCAGGAGCAGCAGGACCTGGAGCGCCGGCAGCAGGAGGAGGAGGAGGCGGCCCTGCAGCAGGCGCTCGAGCGCTCCCTGGTGGAGAAGTAAGCCGGAAGGAGCGACCGGACCTCTCGCGTCCCAGAGGTGAAGCCTCTGGGCTTGGCTGTCCACGGGGCGCGAGCAGGATCTCCAGCGGGGGACCTGCCCTGAACTGCCACCCGTGGGGGCCGAGGCTGGCGGGGTAGATCCACAGGCGCCTTAAGTGCCCCTCCTGCTTCCGGGAGCATCGCACACCAAAATCTGTATTCCTTTTACTTGCGGCACAGTTTGGACTGAAAGGGAAAGGCCGCCCCCGGCCGGCCTTTCCTTCCCCCTTCCAGAAAGAGGCAGGCGAACTCGCTGGCCTTGCCCAGAGGGGTGCCCCCCCCGCCCACACACAGCGCAGGGAAGGGTTTCCCTTCCGACCCACCTCCTGACTCACCAAAGACGACTGGGGCACTCTTTAAATGCAGGGAACGACAGCAATAGTCTGTGAGGGAACCAACTGGGGGTTGGGGGGGGTTGAGCTTCTCTCCCTCCTCCTCCCTTCTTTCACTTTGTCATCCAAAGGTCTCTTAGTGCCCGTCGTCGTTTGCCTTTCTGGAGCTGCTCTACATCAGCCTTTTCTCGCTGCCCCAAGCCCCCCCCGCCGGGCCCATTGTAGGCAGTTTCTGTGGATAAAAAAAGGGAAAATTGTGTTGCCTTTCCAGCTGTGTACAGTATTTACTTTTTGTGTTTGACTATGTAGAGGTGACGGCACGCCCCACTCCTACCTAGGGTGTGCCCCTCGCTCTTCTTTCGGATGTCCAGGTAGCCAGACACCACCAGGACTAGCACCTGCCATAAGACTTTGTTTCGCCTGTGTTTCTGTGGCAGCTGAGCCTTAAAGATTTCTCAAGAGTAGACCCCCCCCCCGAGAGGAAGGTGAGGGATGCAGGCTTTACCTGACCAGAACATGGTTGGGGGAATCTCTTATCCCTTTCCCTCCCTACCCTGAAAAATCTCAGATTACAGGGAGGGTCACCTCCTCAGTCCTTCTCCCCACGAATGTTAGGAGGAAGAAAGGGAGCCGAGGTGGGGGCCGGGGTGAGCAAATTCCTTTAATCCTCAGGTTTTATATTTCGCTCCCCTTAAACGTTAGGGTGCAAGGGCCAGCTGTACCTTTTCGAGCCGCACCCGGGCAAGCCACCCGGCCTCACTCGGGAAAGCCTGAAGACTCTTGTGGTCGGCCTGCCCTGCCCTGCGCTGAGAAGCTGGGAAGACCCTCGCCCCCTTACTCAAAAGGGGCTTACCCACCTCTTGGGGCAGGGCAAGGCCGGACAGCCACGGACTTTTCAGGCGGTCCCGGGACAGGCCAGCCGGCTTGCCCAACATCTGCCTTAGACAGCTGTCGCTTTTGCCCCGCGAACCTCCGGCAACATCCCTCCACGTTGGGAGGTAGGGACGGTTCTGGGGTTTCTGGCTCACACCCTCCCAAAGGCCTTTGCCGGGACGGCCAGCTGCCGTCCTCCCGGAAGGGGAGGTCTCGGGGCTGTCCGGCAAAGAGAGGTTGGACGTCTGAACGTTTCGGGAAGCCTTTGCTCTTTGTGGCTGTGCGTCACGCGGACGCCGGCTTCGGGAGGCGGGCGCTGCGCCTGCTTGCCAAGGGGGCTCCTGCTCTCCTCGGGGGAAACACAGCTGGCGTGTCAGACGCCTGTTGCACTCGAAAAGGGCTGGCGTTTATAACTGGGCTGGGGGCTGTCACAGCTCAGTTTCACATGGAAATAAAGAGTCGTGCTCTGTTTTGGAAAGCCCCGATGTTGTGTTTTTTCTTCAGTGCCTGCTGAGTTAAAGGTTGATTAAAAGATTTGACCAGCAGTGGGAGACTCTGGCTTTCTAGATGTGTAGGATTCCAAGTCCCATCATTCTTTTGCCAGCAGCTGTGTTCAACGAGGCAGCTGGGAGCTGAAATCCAAAACACACAGAAAGTTCCTCCATCCCTCGGTTTAACTTCCTCTCTGATATCTACCAGATTTCTCCCTCGGAAGCAACAGACTGAACCCTACTTTCTCGCCATGTACTTTTGGGCGTCTCTCGGCTGCGATTTCCACCCTCCCTGCAGAGCTGGCGCTGAATTCTACCTTAAAAGGTTGTTGTCAGGGTGAGTGACCGTACCACTGCAAGCCACTCTCATTACCGGAAAGACATCAGTCAGTCAGAAAGCCATTCTGTGAAGTTGCATGTTTATTATAATGCAGTCAAGGAGCCAAGACACAAGGCCACCAGCTCGGAAACCGCCTGAACTCCTGCTGTGGTGGCGTTTATTGTTTTCATAAAGGTTCTGATCCGAGAGAGGACCAGGCAGAACGGACCCGAAAGGGACCTGCATGAAGATCAACACAAAATAAGTTAACAACAGTACAAGATTCATACCTGTTAAATATAAAAATGTACCAGGGAAATATGCTTGAACACTTTTAAAAGTGCAAGAAAAAGAAAACAATGAGGGACGAAATAAAATAGTAGCAATAAATCAAGAACATAATTTTTCAGTGGGAAGCCCGTCAGACCGCATCTGTATTATGTCCCTCAGGTGCTGGTTGACGAAGAGAAAACCACGCTTGACCTTCATTTATTTTTTTAAAAGTTTTTTTCTGTACCATTTCTCAAAATCCCAAAGCATTTTATAAAGAACAAATACAGTAGAAATTCACTGAAATTAAGAAAATAAAATCCATGAACAACAATTCATTAAAACCAGGGTGACTGAGCATGTTAGCAATTTGAGAGAGAAATAAGGAAAATGTATGGTTGAGGGTTAATTTTTTTTAAAGCTTGCATCATGTAAGTTATGGGGTATTTTCTGACCCCCCCATGAGCATTCCAAAGTACTGAGAGTTAAAACAGGAGACCAGGGTTTCTTACATTCCCTGTAAGAATCCCATTAGTCAGAGATGGAAAAACAGAGGCCTCTGAGTGCTACACTTCTGTAAAGGCAGCTTTCTTGCACCCTTTGGGACCCAGGCCATCTCTAGCCTCCTTGTTTAGGACAAAAATCCAGTTGACTTCAGCCTCATCCATACTTCCACCCCCATACAGAAACATCAAGCAGATTTCTTTAGAATAGGTTTGCTACTCTTTCGGACATCCATTACGGGAGGAAACCACCTCTAATGGAGCCAAATATTCATCTCAAACATTCCTAATAAAAAAACTATGGGGAGGGCTGGATCACAGCTAGGAGGGAAATACATTAATGTGTTTTCCTGCTGACTGTTATTGACCTTCCTCCAAAAGGGCAGAAAACTGAGCCCTTGAGACCAGCCACCCAGAAAGAAAGAGGTAACTCAATTTCCACACACACACACCCAGGGCACTGCAAATCTAGAACCTCAGAGAAGACGGGGGGGGGGGCTGCTTAAGACGCATTTATTAGGTGCCCTTTCCCAGGACAGCAGAGATGCACGGAGAATAGTGAAAAACACAAACCATGCTGGAAGAGGGTTAGTGCACTTTCTCAGTGATCGCACAACAGTGAACGGTTCAAAAGAAAACACCTCTGGTTGATTACAGGAATATACACACCAAAAAACCCAAGCCAGGCAGATGCTCCTGGCTGGGAAGTCTTTCCCCCCCCCGGGTGATTCTTGGAAATCTTTAAAGTTTGCAAAGGTTGACACAGCAGCCCACTTTAAATATTTTGCTCCAGTGAAAGAGGGGCAAATCATGCAGGATCCTGACCTGCTGAAGCCCCCAGGCAAGAGCAGCTGACAGGATCTGAGCAGGAAAAAAATGATTGTTGCAGCGGAAAGAGAAGCCGGGGTTCCTGGTGCAGGAGCCGCCGGGTGCTGGCGTTCCCATCTGGGTGGTGCACTCGGGAGGGGGTCACAGCGCCGGATCCCGGTCTGGAAGCGGCCATCCTGAAGACGCGCTGCCCAGGCTACCTCCTGCGGAGGGGCTTGTACACGCACAGGGCCATCAGAATCATGGCCATGAGGAGAAGGCCGAAGACGGTCCCCATCAGCACTGCAAAGGGGAAGAAAAGAGAGGGGGGGTACTCCGTGGCGGAGCTCGGAAAGGACTACAGTTCCCAGAATCCCCCAGCCAGTGTGGGTCTCAACTTTCCCAAGTTCTCTCCTGGGACATTAATACCCTAAATGAAGGTGGGGAAAGTTTCCCGGTCGCTACCGTGGGCCGATCTGGGGTCCAGCGGCTTCCAACTTCGGGTGACCCTATGAATGAAGGGCCCCCAGAAGGTCTGAGCCCCCCCCGTCCCCGACAGCCTTGGGGCTGGCAGGATTTGGGGGCTCCCAGCAAGAAAGAGCCGTAGGTCTGCGCCACCTATTCTAAAAGCATCCACATCAAATGTTAAAATTTAAAATTATTTTTAATTGTGTTCACAAAAAATATTCTATATATCTGAGATGCCGTCGTCTCCCAGGTGAGGTGTAAGGAGCAAATTCTGGTTACTGCTGAAGTGGAGGGGATAGAGAGAAGACCCCCCCCCCCCGCCCACCTGCAATGGTTTTTGTGTCGGGGGGGGGGACAGGAATGGGAAGTGGCAGGAAGGGGGGGTATGCAGCAGGCCTGAGGCACGGGCGAGAACGCAGGCGTCCGGCAAAATGTACCCCCACCCCACTCCAGGTGGGGGGGCGGAGGATCCAGGCCCTCCTTCTCCCCTCCCCCCCCCCCAGTTTCTAGGCAGCAGACTCGGCAGGGACCCAGGCGTCCGAGGGAGAGGGAGGGGGAGAAAGAGAGGAAGATGCGCGAGGTCTCCCTCCCCTTCCTTAGGGTCGATGGCAAGGGCGGGGGGGGGGAATGAGATGCAGCAGGGACCCAGGCGTCCGAGAAGGAAAGAACCCCCCCTTCCCCTCCCTCCCGCACAGAAGGAAGGTTGGGAGACTGGACGAAGGTGGGGGGGGGTCAGGGGTGGGAGACGCCCAGGGGCGCCAGGCGTCCGAGAAGGATTCCTTGCCCCCCACCCCCACCCCACTCGGCAGAAAGGGTGGGGACCTGGAGGACCCAGGCGTCCGGGAAGGAAGCGCCCCCCCCTTTCCTTTCCTTTCCTTCCCTTCCCTCCCTCCCTGGCCAAGGGGGTGGGGGTGGGGAGATGCCCCAAAGAAGGACCCAGGCGTCCGGCGGCCTCACCCAGGTTCTGCGCCTTGAGCACGGCGTAGGGCCGGCTGTGCTCCAGGGGGGGCTCCCCCGCCTCCGGGCCCGGCAGCCCGGCCTCCACCGGCGCCGCCTCCCCGAGCAGCATCAACAGCGGCCGCAGGAGCATCAACAGCGGCGGCAGCGGCAGCAGCATCTCGGCGGCGGCGCCCGGTCGCATCGCCGCCCGCGTTGCCGGCGAGGGAGGGAGGCGGGGGGAGCCCCGGCAGCGCCCGCCCCTTCCCCTCCCGCCTGCCGGGCCGGCCTCCTCCCTCCCTCCCTCCCTTCCTTTCTTTCCCGGGCCAAGGGCACCTCTGGGCAGGTGCAGAGCGCCGCCCTCCTTCCTCCGCCCTGGAAGCCACGGGAGCGCTCCCCACCCGGGGCGGGGGGTCCTTCCAGGTCCTTTTTCTCGGCTCGCCCTCGGCCCTCTGGCTTCCACGGGGCCGGGGCTTCCCGGCGGCAGGACAGCGAGGAGCCCGGTGGCGCCCGGAAGGCGATCCCGTTGGGCCCGTCGGTGGAGGGGCGGGAAGGCGAGGCCTCCTCGCGGCAAAGGGTGGGGGCTTTCGGGGGGGGAGGGAGGTCGGTCGGTGGCGGCCCAGATCAGCACCTCGGAGAGAGGCGAAAGCCCCCGCCCCCCCCCCCCGCCGCTGCTCCCTTGGCCCTTCAGAGACAAGGCGAGGTTGCCAACTGATCCAAGGCCGCCCCCGGGCTTGACCTGCTGCTCTCGGACCCCGACGGGCCTCACCATGGGCAGGAGCCCATCAAGGACGGGCGACGTTTCCAAGGGAGGGGCCCTCGTCGGCCCTGACTTTGCGGTCAATCAGCCTCGTTTCCTCCCTGGACGAGGGTTAGGGTGTGTTCAGCAGGCCGGCCCTCCTCGCCTGTGGCCTCCTTCGCAGGGCCGGCTGGGACTGCCCTTCCCGAAGAGACCCGGCGGGTAGTTCCACAGAGCTTTGCTGGATTAAAACCACTGGCCCGATGTGCATTGTTTTAATTAGCTGCCCGCGCTCCTCCTCGTTTTTGCAGGGGTTTTTTTTGTAAATTTATTCGCTTCATCCTTTTGCCCCCAAATTTGCAGCTGGCCACTCGAGCGTAAAACTGTTGCGACTCCCTGGAAATGTCAGGGACTCTTTCGCCCCTTCGAAGCTTTGGCCCTGGACTCTGACCGGTCACAATGGTGGGCGAGAGGGGTGGTTGCCGGCTAAGGCGAGGAGGACTCCGGATCGGGTCCCCCGGCTGCGTCGACCCAAACCTGGGCAGGCCGAGAGGAGGCCGTGCGTCCGAAGGGGTCAGCACCTGCCCGGCGGGACGGATCTCACCAACCAGGGGACCTGGGAGACAGAAATCTACCGCATCCTTCCCCAGTCGGCCCTACCTGGCAGGCTGGGTGTGCAGACTCTGCTCTTTTCGGGGAACGGTGACCCCAAGCCTTCCCTTCCTCACAGGAGGGAAGGGATCCACGCCCTGAGCCTCTTCGTCCCCTCCCCGGGCAAGAGCAGTCTATCCCCGACGGCCAGACGTCTTTGGGGCCAACGAGGCAAAGGAGGTCTTCTGCTGCTCCACATGCAGCCTTGCCCAAACCGTGTGGACACACACAGACCTGGGGAAGAGAAGTCAGGCGGGCAGGCAGGCAGGCAGGCAGGCAGGCAGAAAGGGAAAGGGACTAAGCAAGGTTTCAGCCTCTCCTCTGCTCGGTTTCTGCACCTGATCAGCATTCGTGCCCGGTGCCCACAGGACCCACAGCCAGGAAACCCCACCGTCAGGCCCCGTTTTGCAAAGCCAGGGGTGGAAGCCAAGCAGCTGAAACCAAGTCCCCGGCAGATGGCAAAATGAGATGCGTGATTCAATTAACGATTTGCATTTCCAAGGGATCCTGTCTCCCCTCTCCCAAGGGAATCACAGAACAAGGAAAGGGAGACACTCTCTTCCCTCCTCTTAATTTCTCCTTTGATCTTCTCTGGGCTGTTTGGAATAAGCTCTTGTGGAAGTGGTATTTTTTTGGGGGGGGGGAGAGGCATGTGGTTTTGTGTGTGAGAGAGACAGAGAGAGAGACAGAGAGAGAGAGAGATGGCCCAGGAAGCCCAACAAAGGATCCCCAAAGGCCATCAAGTCTGTCCCCATCCCAGCATGAACAGGGAAATTAAAGAGCTTAAAGCCGGACCCTGATGGCGTCCAGGGAGTCATAGCGCTACAATCATCTTTCATAGCAAGAATTCCTGTGTGGCCTCTGGAAGCTGCCACCGATGGTGGGTTCCATGGGGACGCTGACCCCCCACCCCCACCCCCCCAAGTGCAGGGTTTGGCCATTTCCAGCACGAGGAAAGGGAGCCGTTGGGTTCCCTGGTAAAGGCAGAGTTTAGAAAACGCACCGTGTTCTTGACTGAGGCAGGGGTGGGAAAGCAAGAATCACACACGCATCCACACACAGAACCCCACGCCCGACATTTTTCCAAGTTAGACAATAAAACTGTATTTTTGTAATTTTTTTTTAAAACAGACATTTGTACATTTGTTACAAAACTGTTGAAGAGCTACAACTTGATTTAAAATCACTTTTTTTTTTTTGGTCGGCAAACATTGTAAAATCTTTGTGTGTGCAATTAACTGTGTATTTACATGGCTTTCTGTTAGTGATTTTTTTTTTTCCTCAATTATTATTATTACTTTTAGACAACATTACACGCTCAACATAGGACATGGCTTAAGATAAATATATTAGTAAATAAATATTCTGAGAACATCTTTCCATAAATGAAATGTGCTGCTATACATATACAGAATATACACGTTGTTTTCTAGCCTTAGAAAAAAATTAAAAATGGTAATGAGGAGACAGAGCCCTTCAACCATATCACAAAACTTTACAGTAAATCTTATACAAAACTGTGTTTAAGTGCTATAGAAGTTTCATTTTCTCTCTTTAATTTTTTTTTTAAAAAAAACTTTAAAATAGTGCCTCGTGACCCATCAAAACGACAATCATAGCCAATTTAATAGGAACGGATGCCTTCTGGATGGAAAACGTGGGCCCTGCTGCGCTTTCTACGAAACTTTTGCGGCGAAGAGGCTCAAAGCCAGGGGAAAAAACACACACGCACACAGTCGGACAAACGGATGGCGCTAAAGCCTCACGGCCCAAAGAGAAGCTGGGGGAAATGAGCGAGTCGTCCCCCCCACCCCAGCCAGATTGTTCAGCATTTCTAGGGCTACAGATGGCAGGCTTTTGGCTTTCCAAGATGATATGGACTACAACACCCAGCAGCCTAAAAGGACCGTGGGAGTTGTAGTTCAGAACCTCCGGAGCACCAAAGCCCCACGGCCTCCTCTCTAAGGCCGACAGGGATCTCAACTCACCTTATGGACCGGCAAGTTCACTCAACGGCCCAGAAGATGCATCTCTCGCCCTCTCTCCCCCTGCAGTTGGTTCTCTGCCCCGCTGCCCATGCAGTCGTGGTCGGAGGCCCCCTGGTGTGCAAGCTGGATTTGGGGGACTTCTAGCACGCCACAGAGCGGGTGACCCTTGGCCGTTCCTTGCGCACGTGGCACCAAGAGCCGCCTCACCCCTTCAGCCGTCGCTAGGAACTCAAGAGGAAGCCCGGCTGGCAAGCGGGAAGGCGTGCCGTAGGAATGCCCGCAGAGGTCTCTTGAGGGGGATCACCCCCGTGCAGGTTCAGTGTCTCGCCTGCTGTCCACGTGGACGGTCCCACGGAGGGAGGAGAGCAAGTTGGGAGCCAGTCTCTGGCAAGGAGCCAGCTTATCCCCACGGCTCTCCCTTCATGCCCTCCTGCCCTTGGCACAGAGAACGGGGCAGAGGTCAAGAGAGGACGCTTGGCCACCGTTTGCCCAAGTTAGGCAAGGAGGCCTCTGGAAGGAGCAGCGAAGTGGGGAGAGGTCACACCAGGACAGCCTTTCTGCCATGTGGGTGTGGGGGGGCAGCTACCCAGGATACGCCCAACCAGCAGAGGCCACGAAGAGGAGGGCGAACATCTGGAGGTGTTTCCTCCCTTAGGCCAGGAGGGTTACGAGTTCTTCTTGGCTTCTGAAGTTTCCGAAATGCTGCTTCTTTCAGGCACGGGACACGGGTGGGTACGCACGGGCACACAGATGGCAAGGGGGGCACGGAGGTGAAACACACACACACACACAGACTCTCCCTCCATCAAACTGAGAAGCAAGCACTACAGCTTTCGTGATGGGACTTCCTGACCCAATAAAGACCACGAATACATCTTAGCCAGGTCACTTTCCCAATAGGAGGATCTTCTCATTATAATTTTGGACAGGATAAGAGCCACTTTAAAGAATTCAAGTTTTTCTTCCTTTAAATATATATATATATATATTTGTTTGGCACAAATGGAGAAGTGTAGTACCTTTTCTCATCACAGAGTGGTTTTTAGTAACATGAAACGAGGCAGGGGGAAAAAAATAATTCTAGGCACATTTCCAGTTTTTGTCGTCATTGCTGTTTTTGTGTTTTTTTGTTGTGTGTGTTTTTTTTAAAAAAAAACTCCTTCCCACGATGCGTATTTTGGGCCCAGCCTAGCCGTAAAAGTCCTTTACGGATGCTCTCCGTCCCCACCTACCCACCCCCTCCCCAGGCCCCAAACTACGGCCCCGTCGGCATACCATTGAGAACCGGGTGGGTCCTGGGCCAGTGGTAGCCGGGTGGGGGGGGAGCCTGCTGTTTCCACAGGAAACGATTAACCAACTGAAGTGACTGCACGCTATGGGGTGCAGAGGCTGGGACTGAACCAGCTGGCCAGGATAACACGACGGGTGGCCGGGCAGACAGGATCGGGCCCCTGGAGGGACCCCTGGCAGGAGGAGATGGCCCTGTGTTCAGGCTCAGCAGGAAAAACCTCTTCCCGCCCGCTTACTCTGTGGGCTCCCCGTGGAGCGTCTAGACTGGCTCCTGCTGAGGCTGCGGGCCCAACCCTGGGAGGCTAGCATGGCGGGCCCCCTGGCCTGGGTAGAAGGGACCCCTTTCTCCTCCCGGCTGCTGGCACAGGACGGGAAGAGGAAGCTGCCTGGCAGACAGGCGGCCAGTTGGCAGACACCCCCCCACCCCCGCCCAGTCTCGACCCAACTGCTTCTGGCTTTGTCCGGAGAAGGGCACTGTCACTTCCCTCCCCTTCCCCCCCAGGGCTCGGTCACTTCCCCCCCTTCCTCCCCCCCACCCCCTTTGGACTCATGTTGCTTCAAAGGTGCTGTTTGGATTTCTAAGGCATCGGAGGGCAACCTCGGCACGCCGGCCCTGCTCCCTCGCGACGGGAGGTCTCTGGCCCGGGAGGCGGCACGGAGGCGCGTCAAGAACACTTGGTGTCTTTGGGGAGACCGAGAGGGCGGCTCCCGCCCTGCCCGACGTCCCCGCCCCCATCTCGGGGCCGCGGGCGCTTTCTCCCGGCTACTGCTCCCACGGGTTCGCCCAGCGCGACGGGAGGCGGTTCAGGCATCTGGCAGGGCCCTGGGCAGGACCAGCTTCTCCTTCTTCTCTTACTCACGTGCCTGGCGCTGCCCGAGAGAGGAGGCACCTGCAAAAGACACAGAGCGAGCCTCAGGAGAAGGCAGGTCAGACGAACACCCGCCCCGTCCCCCCCCCCGGCCCCGAGGTCTTCTGCTTTTGCAACCCTTTGCACTGAGAAACAGGCCGCGCGGTGCTCGAAAGCGATGCTGCCAGACTTGGCCTCCATAACCAGCCGGAGTTGCCTGCCTGGAGGGTCTTATGCGGTAGACCTTTGCCAGCGGGAGGGAGTTTAGGGTGGCATTCAGCACCATTTCCCTCTGGTCTCAACAAGGCACGTGCTGCTACACACGGATGGGTACCAGGCGTTACTCCAAGTTTCCTGGGGAAAGATGCTCCTTTCATCTCTATCACGTACACAGATAATGAGACGGTGCACTTAATCGTTACACTATGAAAAAGTACATAGGGACTGAGTATTCTGCCATCTGATATAGATGCTGGTCCCAGGCGGTGCCGTGCATCCACTGAGTCTAGGGATCACCTGCTCATTGCTCTCTAGGGGTTCTTGGCAAGCATGAGGGGCGCATGGACCACCTTTCTAGTTGCTCTGTCACATTAGGATACCGATTTTCTGCTCTGCTGCTTCTTCTATGAAGCTCTGCCCCATTCCCGCTGCTGGATCCTCGTTGCCTCTCATCGACACGGACAGGACCCTGCCCTGGCCAAGCTCCCCTGAAAGCTCTTGGCACCAAGGTCCCCTTGCTTGTGTTCCTTCCTCTCCCATCAGACCCCTTGACTTACCTGCCCTCTGGGCGCCTCCTGCCGTCGTCCCCGCGGCCTCTGGACCGTTCTGAAAGGTGGTGCTGGGAAAGAGGCACTGCCCCTCTTCCTGCCGGCCCTGCTCCAGCGGGTGGCATGTCTCTCGCTGCGGCTGTGGCTGCGGCTGCCCCTGGGGCTCCCAGGGAGGCTCCCCTGGAGCCAGATGCAGTCGGGGCGCCTCCGAGATGCCCCGCAGTCCACCTTCCCAAGGGCTGCCCCCGTGGCAGGGCCTGGGCAGGGCCAGCTCACCGTCTCGGTCCTCAGGAATGATGGAGATGCGCTGGGCCAAGTCGCACACCCCGGAAGAGCAGCCGGGCAAGGCGTCCTCGGCCACCACCGGGCACATGTACTGCACCTTCACCGCGTAGTCCTCGGCGTAGCGGCCGGGCTGGCTGGCTCGGCTCCCGACGGCCACTTGTTCCTCCTCATAGAAGCAGCAAGGCAAGGCCTCTCGCGCCCCCCTCTCGGTCCTCAGACTGTACAGCCCCTGGCCACCCCTCCCTGCCTGGGGCTCCCGCCCGGGGCCGCACACCCCGGTCCAAAGAGTGGGTGGCGGGGCGAGCAACAGGGAGCTGCGCTCGTTTGCACGCTGAGCCTCGAGGCAACAGGCGCACGCTTGGTCCTGGGGGGCTCGGCAAGTCCGAGAGGCGGGCGGAGGGGGAGAGGCGGCAGCGGCGATGGCTTCCGCCACCCCGCCAGGAAAGGCTTCGAGGCCTCCCCCCGGGTCCGAGGCTGGGTCCCGGTGCTCCAGCGAAGAGCTGCTGCTGCTGCTGCTGTAGTTCATCTCCAGGCTGCAGTTGGACAGCTGGTCGGCCACGGAGGAGGAGGAGGCCGGCGGCCCGGGAGGCGGGGGTTGGGGGCCCCCACGGTGAATCGTGGGTGGTCCCCCTCCCGGGGTCACGCCGCTGCCCGGCTCGCTCCCCCGGCAGGGGCTTCGGCTGCGGTAGACGTAGGGGTCGTAATCGCTGCTGAGGGAGCTCCGGAAGGTGGAGCAGCTGCCGTAGACGCCCTGGTGGCTGGCCTCGGTGCCGTCCGCCATGGAGTCGCTGGAGGAGCACCGGCACTGTGCCGAGCCGCCGCTACCGCCACTGCTGCTGCTGCTGCTGTCGCTGCCGGGCCCGTCGGCCAGGTAGCCGCTGCAGACCGACCGGTGGCCGTGGCCGTGGTAGCAGCTGAAGCTGGAAGCGCTGCCGGTCTCCAGGTGCGAGGAAGGTGCGACGTGGACCACGGGGGCAAAGAGCCGACCGCTGCCCACGGGGGGGAAGGCACGGGGCCCCCCCTTGGCCGCCAGGCCCAGAGGAAGCGGTCCGTTGGGCTCGCCCGGGTAGCTCAGCCCCTGGAAGTAATAGTGCTGGAACATGGTCTCGTACTGGGAGAAGCAGGCCGGCTTGGAGAAAGGGTGGCCGCCAGCAAACTTCGGCCGACGGAAAGGGTGGGCGGCTGGATAGCCCCGGTGATCCAGGGCGCACGAGTGGGCGCTCAAGTGGGCGTGGTCCAGGGGGAGAGGCTGGTAGCTGCGGAGGAAGGCCGGCGCCTCCCCGTGCCGGTCCACCGTGAGGACGGTGATGGGGTTCCCGTGAGGGTCCATGCTCGTCCGCGTCGGGTAGGCGGTCACTGGGCCGGCTCGGTGCACGCGGCCGGGGTAATGGACCGGCAGGATCACACGCTGGGGGGGCAGCGGGGGCGGGGGCTGCCGGCTGCGCAGCTGGCGGGCCATCTCCTCGCAGACCTGGCCGGGCGACCCCTTCTTTTGCTCTGTGGGGGGAAAAGACGCTCGGCGTTAAGACCGCTCTCTGCGCATGAACCCTGGGAAACTCTGGCAAAAGGTTTTCCGGTTGAGAGGAAATGCACGGTGAGTGGCAGTGCGTTCCTTCCACGCGTGGACCTCCACCGAGCCCCGCTGGACTCACCGATGATGTTGTGGCGACAGTGGGGGCAAGTGTGATGCTGGAGAAGCCAGGGGTCGACGCATTTCCGGTGGAAGCGATGAGCACACGGGATCACACGCAGCTCCTGCAGAGATGCAACAGGAGCTGAGCCACAGCATGGGAGGGGGGGTGCTGGAAGGAGCCCCGCGGGTCTTCCCAACCAGCCCCCGGCCAGAATCCAGACCTCCCTGAAAGACAGTCATCCCTTCGCGCGCGCCCCCCCCCATTGCCCCCTCCCCACCTGAACACAGACAGGGCTCTGCGCCAGCAAGCGGAGGTGATAGCACCGCCCGTCCTTCTTCGCCCCCCCCCCCCGTTCTGGACGTGGGAGGCGCTCCCCACCCTCCCCAGCCTGCTCACCTCCCCGTCCAGGTACTTCTCCAGGCAGATGGCGCAGTCGGAGGTGGAGCTGCTGCTGAGCGAGTCCAGGGCGCCGCAGCTGCCCTCGCAGGCCCCCCCTTTCAGCTTCGACTTGAACTTCCGCGTCTCCATCTTCTCCAGCGCTTGTACCGCCAGCCGGTTCATGGAATTCTGCCCCAGGGGGACGAGGGGAAAAAGAGGTTTCCTGGCGGGAGTGTGGAAGGATGGACCGGCCCCACTCCGCTTAGGGACCCTCGGGGCTGGAGGACCAGACGCCGGAGGGGAGCGGAATGGGCGTCAGCAAACCGGGCGGGACCCGGGTGATCCCTCCCTCCCTCCCTCCCTGTTTACTAGAACCCACGTCTGGTCCTTCCAGCGACCCGGGAGCACAAGGGGGCAGACGGACAGACTGCCTTGACCACCCACGTCACAAAACCCAGACTGGAGAGCGTCCAGCCCCCACGGGGCCCGGCCGTGCCTCCTGCCTCCCCAGGCGGAGAACCCCGCCGGGCCAAGAGCGCTGAGCTTTTGCAGGCACCCACAGAAGGCACCGTCCCGCCCCCCGCCTTCCCAAGAGGGCGGCCATCCTGGGACGGAGCGCCGCCTTCGACCGGGGGGGGGCCTCGGGACTCGCTCCCCCCCCTCACCTGGCTGCGGCGCTGCTTGAGTTTGATCTTGACGAGGAGGATGAGGCACACCAGCGAGACCACCACGAAAAAGGCCAGGAATATCCCCATGTCAAAATACTCGGTGGGTTGCTTTGGGGGGGGGGAAGAGGAAAGGCAGAGATGAGCAAGGAGCAGATCCAAAACCCAAGGCCCTCAATTCCAACGCCAAGGGGCCAAGGAGAGCCGGGGGGGGGGGAGAGCTCAGGGTTACCAGAACAGGACCCACTGTCAAACGAGAGAGCTTCTCCTCCCCCTCCATCCTCACCCCAGAAGGGGCCACGACTCCCCCGAGGTGGGATGGTGTTGGTGGGGTCTTACCGGCGGAGGCCGATGCTGGATCCGGGCCCGTGCAACCTTCTGCTTGTTGACGATGTTCATCAGTTTGATGGCGTCAGCCCCCTTGACGTAGACGACCGGCCGTTTTAGAGGGTCTTCTACGCCCTGGTTCAACTAAAAAAGGGGGGGGAGAGACAGGAAAGGTCACCCCCTTTTATAGGGTTCCTTCCATACCAGTCTCCTCTTCTGAACCGTCTGGTGCCCACTGGAGCTGGCGGGATAAAAGGCGTGCGCGCGCACAGACAGAGAGACAGACAGCCCTTCCTTCTCCTGAGCATGATTACCGGGCGGGGGGGGGGGCTGGACCCACCCAGAAGACCTTCCCCCACCCCAAACCCCAATGGAAAGCTGCTTACTTGGTCAATGGCATCTGGGTTTTCGGACACATCAAAGATGACAGCGGTGGCCCCTCTCTGCACTGCCCGCTTGGCCTGGAAAAAACAATGGTGGTGGTGGGGGTAGGGATGGGGGGAAGGAAGGAAGGAAGGAAGGAAGGAAGGAAGGAAGGAAGGAAGGAAGGAAGGAAGGAAGGAAGGAAAAAGTAGGAGGGAAGGAAGGAAGGAAGGAAGGAAGGAAGGAAGGAAGGAAGGAAGGAAAAAGTAGGAGGGAAGGAAGGAAGGAAGGAAGGAAGGAAGGAAGGAAGGAAGGAAGGAAGGAAGGAAGGAAGGAAGGAAGGAAGGAAGGAAGGATGGAAGGAAGGAAGGAAGGAAGGAAGGAAGGAAGGAAGGAAGGAAGGAAGGAAGGAAGGAAGGAAGGAAGGAAGGAAGGAAGGAAGGATGGAAGGAAGGAAGGACAGGTCAACGTGGCAAACCTACTCTCCATCCCTTTGATCTTGTTTTGGCTTCTTGTGCAAGGTTTACGTTTGCTTTTTGTTCCACCTGCTTCATGTGGGAGCGTCCAGAGTGGCCATTGGCTAGAGGGCTAGCCATCCATCATCCAGTGAAGAAGAGAGATTTAGGGAGAAGGCAGAAGGGAGTCTTCCTCATTTGCCCCCCCCCACCCAAAGCTCACCCTCCCCGGCCTTCTTTTGGGAGTCAGCCATCCCAAAAAGTCCCAGGAGGGGTGGGGGTGGGGGAGACTCACGCCTCCAAGCACGGAATCCGGCCCCTTGGAGTGATACCCTGCCTGGCCACCAGAGGGCAGACATGGCCAGAAAGAGCCGCCCCCCCCCCAAAAAAGACCCTTCGGCCAGCGTATCTCAGGGATCACCCCCACGCACACCCACCCTCCCCGCCTCTGCCATCTACAAGGAACTGGGGTGGGGGGGCATCCTGCCCTCCTGCAGCTCAATGGCTTCTAAGCTACTGTGCTTCCCAGAAAATAAGACAGGGTCTTATATGAATTTTTGCTCCAAAAAAATGCAGTAGGGCTTATTTATTTACTTATTTATTAGATTTCTCTCCCGCCCATCTAGACCAAGGCGATGCTTATTTTCAAGGGATGCTTTATTTTTTTCATGTACAATCTACACTTATTCAAATACAGCCATGCCACCGTCTTCTGGTTGCTGCACGAAGGTGGGAGGTGGGGTTTCACTTAACTGGGGCTTATTTTTGGGGTAGGGCTTATATGACGCGCATCCTGAAAAATCATACTAGGGCTTATTTTCAGGGAAACAGGGTATGCCCCCCCCCTTTGCAAAAAGCAACATGCATTTTAAAAAAATATGCAAAGCTGGACCCGTCGTCGTCCACAGAGAGGCCCTCTTCCATCGCCACAACCAAAGAAGGGCCAGCCATGAAGCCCACGGAGAAACACCCCCCCCCCGCACGCGCACCCAAATCCTTCAGGAGCAAACTAGGAAAACTGTTTCGACAAGGTCCCTCTTCTTCCTGATTAAAAAACAGAGCCTGTATTTTAATAGGCCAGCCAGGCCGCCCTGGCGTCTCTCCTGCATCTGCAAAAGTGGGGGATGGATGAGATAAGCCCCCCCCGGGAAGAGGGTGGGAGAGACCCCTTTTCCCACCTTCCCACTGGCCGGTTTTAGAGAAAGGCCCCTGATGTGGATAAGGGTGGTTTTTCCAAGTGACACCCGCGTGGGAACCTTCTCCTTGGGAAGGGGGGGTGTCACTCCAGCCCCCCACCCCACCCTCACCCCAGTCAGTCCCGCTTGCCCTTCTGATGCCAGGTTGGGCGCTAACCCACCCGTTGGCTTGCCCGCCCCCTCCCTCTTTGCTTCCCTCCTTGTCTCCTTCCAAGGGGAAGAGGCGCCAAGGACGGCAGCTCCATTCCGGCATTTCGCCGGGCTCCGGCTCCAGAGTTTGGCAGCAATTTGGCTTGACCTTCCAGGTTTCCCTGGCTAGAGATCAAAGCAGAGAAGCCACAACACCCCACAGAAGGCGGCCCCCCCTCCTCCCCATTTCCTCCTCCTCCTCCTCTTCCTCCAGCAGCAAGGCTCTGCTCTCAGGCAAGCTTTGAAGCCCCGGGTGCTGCTGCTCAACAGGCGGAGATCTGGCCCGTCCCCTTCCCTCCCCGCCTGCCTGTCTGCCCCCCCCCTCCATCCTCCTCCTCCTCCTCCAGAAGGGATCACCAGGAGCACCTGGGATGGGTGGAAAAGAGGAGGAGGAGGAGGGGGGGGAGTTGCACAGGTGGTTGCCTGTCTGCCCCACCACAAAGCAGGGAAATGGGGAGGAGAGGAAAGTGCCCTCCCTCCCTCCCTCCCCCCTCCTTGCCAGCAGGATAATTAAAGTCATTAAGCCTTTAGAAGAAGTTTCCTCTCTCTCTCTCTCTCTCTCTCTCTCTCTGACTCACAGGGGCCTCCCTCCTTCCAGCAGGGCCAGAAAAGGAAACCATGTGCAGCAGGCAGGAGAGAAAGGAGCCCCGGGTTTTGCAAAGGCTCATGCGGGCACCCACAGGCCACGTGCAGGCCGAAAAGCCCCCCCCAACCGCTGCATGAAACCGGAGGTGGGGGCTTAAACACGGGGACTGGAACCATTTCCACCATCCCAAAAAAAGTGGTACAGAGAAGACCTGGAGTTGGTTCTTTAAGGAGAGAGATGCAATCTGCTCTAAAACCCCCCAAAATAGGTCTCGGAATGGCGGCTGTGCAATGCCGTGCATTCTGGGTTCCGGAGTCACAGACAATGCCAGGCATTTCTTCAGTCCGTTACTGCCGTCTGGTCTACTCGGGGGGGGGGCTGTTGCTATTACTATTACTGTACTGTTGTTGTTCTACCCAGCAAAGCTGAGGACTTCCCTCCACACAAGCACAGGCAGAGTCCTACCACAGAGGCCTCCGGGAAAGGATTCGAGGAGAAACAAAGACTAGAAACCCTTTTCGTCTCTAATTAGGGGGCTTCGTTTGCCAGAGAGCCATTCCACTGCGGGCCAGCCAAGATTCAAGACACAGGCAGAAGGGAACGAGGGGAACGACGACGCCCCGGCAGGTCTGCGCCTTGAGGCAGCCACGAATGGTCATCGGTCAGTCAGTCGGTCAGTCGTCCTGCCAGCCAGCCAGCCAGCGTTCCCAGGTGCCCGAAAGGAAAGGAGCCTGAAGATCTTTCCCGGAAGAGGAGAAGCGATCTGGGGCGGGGCAGGGGGGGGAGAATCAGCTCGCATTCTTGCTGCAGGCCATTTTCTTTGAGGAATTATAGCCTTAGTCGAGTTCTGTCTTTTCCCCCTCTGAGAAACAGGAGGGCTCTCTGACCGACTGCATCGCCCACTCCGAGCCTCTGCACCAGCCCTCAAAACGGCTCCTCCGGGCCCGCAGTGCTGTGCCCGCGGCGGCTGCAGGTGAGGGACAAGAGGCTGGAGTGGCCACAGGCGGGACCCCCCCCCGCGCATGAACGGCCAGAGAGGGGAATCCAGACCCTTAGACCCAGGAGGTAGCCCTTGGGCTCACGGAGTCGGATTTCTGCTCTCCAGTGGGAAGAACTGGCACCGCCAGGAAACACGGCCGCCCTCGCTTTGCGTAGCGTGCATTTCCGGGCCCGACTGGCAGAGGCTGTTCCCCCTGGAGAGCAGCCCCTAATTCAGACGTGCTTCTAAGGAGCAACTCCCAGATCTGGAGGAGTAGCCTCCCCACTCACCCCCACAACTGACCATCCTATGATCATCCCACCCAGAACACACTCAGTCTTGGTTGGTTTTAGAAGCTGGCCACGTTCAGGGCTGGGAGACACCCAGCGAATACGAGAGGTTCCCAACTGACACCCCCCACCCCCACCCCCTGAAACCCTGGGGAGAGGCAGAGCTGCTGCCAGCCAAAGTTGGCCGTACTGAGCTGGAGGGATGCCCAAGGCCAGACTCCTTTCCCGTCTGACTGTCTTCTCCTACATGCTTAGAGAAACCAACAGAGGCCAAGCAGGAAAAGGGGGATAAAAAAAGAAGAACACCCCCCCTTTCAACTCTGTGGATGGATGGAAGGAAGGAAGGAATCAAGACACAGAGAGAAAAAACGAAGGGAGGCCGGCAGGCCTTTGTGCACTAAGTAGACAGTATTTAAGCTTTGTTTCCTGTGCTGTCTTTTAATATTTATGGGCCACATGAGCTACTTCCCCATCCTTTAGGAAGAAGGCCAACCCAAGGAGTAAGTTTCACACAGCTAATGGTCAAGGGGCAAACAAGACTTTGCCATTTTGGCCTCAATGCAACCAGAGACCCTGGCATTTTCCATTAGCCCCAGAAGTCCTGGAAAACCCGCCGCTTATGGGCACCTGTGGGCGAAGCTAGAGGACAAGGGCGGGAGCCCACGGCCTCGAGAGCCCTTCCCGAGCGCTTTTATTGTGTGTCTGTATGTGCCCCCCCCGCAGTCTGGAGGTGGGAGTGGAAGCAGGACATAGAACAGGGCAGGGAGGCAGAGGAGTCCCCCCCCCTTCCATAAACAAGACTGGGCAATTGAGGACACCCCCCCTACAACCAGGGGGAAGGCAGGAAAGCCCCCCCCCTTTGTGCCAAACCCAAGAGGGCCCGGGAGCCACGCGGGAGGGGTCTCCAAGAAACCCACTCCCCAGGCAGAGCCAAAAGACTAATGGGGGGGAAACAAAGAGGACGGATCCCGGCTCCTTCTATTCCCAACATGAAAGGCTGGGGGGGGGGGGAGTGTGTGCATGCACACGGGGTGGGGGGGAGAGAGAGGAGGTTCTCTTTGAAGCAGCCGGGCGCCCGAGCGCTTCCCAGTGACCATGGAAACCAGCTCAGTGGGTTTCCAGCCTGAGAACGGAGCAGCGGCCGAGGCCAAGACGGCTGAAAACCATCCCCTCTCATCATCCCACAGGAAGGGAGAAAGGCCCGGAGAGCACACCCAGGGCTTGGCCCCTTCCCCACAGACGGGTTCCGGGCTGCCCCCCCCCCCAGGCAGGGTCCCTTCCCAGTCCAGGCACCATCTTCTCACGGAGACGGAGGTGGCCAGTAGCCACGAGCCTTCATTCGCTCTCCCTTGTTTATCTGGCCTTTCCGCAGGCGCGGAGGGCCCGGGGGGGGGGGGGACCTTGCGGTGGTGATGCCGGGCCCTCCTCCTCCTCCACCTACTCCCTCTGCCTGCCGCCCGGCCGCCCGACTCCCCAGCCATCAATGATCCCAGACCCCGTCGCCTGCAGCACCCCTGGCCTCGAGCCCCCCCTTTCCCCAGGCACGGATCCTGCCTCGTTCTGGACCTTTGCCAAAGCCACAACAGCTTGCTTTCTGCCCAGCACTGTGTGAGCAGCCCCATGGGGATGGGTGGGGCTGTTTTCGGGGGGGAAGGCCCCGAGCCCCCAGCTCCTCTGGTGTCTTGTCCCCCCCCCCTCAAAGGACCCCTCCTGGGTCCAAGGCGGAGGGCACCACATCGGCTGGACTCAGCGCCCAGAAGCCCCGGATTCCCCTCACCTCCCCACCTGGGACGCAGAGGGCACCGCCAATGGTCCGCGCGCACACACACACCCCCAAAAGGGATGGTCTCCTTACCTTGCCCAGCACTGTCAGGCAGGGCTTCGGCTCCAGATCCGGATGTTCCAACTTCACCACCCCGACCCAGCCGTACTCGTAGAGGTCCTCCTCGTCGTTGCTGTTGCACAGCCCCAAGGGATGCATCTGGGGGGGTGGGGAAGAGAGGGGGGAACAACAACAACACAGGTGAGATCCTGCCATGAAACTGGTCCTGGGGGAACACCCACCTGCAGAAACAGACGCAGACACAGAGGCTCCCACCGGGAACCGGCACAACCACACGGCGTGGGGGCTCCCGAAAGAGGTGGCGACAGATGCCGCCATCACCCGCCGGGGCCACAACCGCCCTGACCATCATCCTCAACCCACCCTCACTGTAACGTTGTGATAGGGGGACACATAAGCCTCCTGTCCTGAAAAATGGGAGCCACAGAGTCATGACGCATAAGGAGGGGCTGGGCGCCCTTGCCTCCCGATATCCCAGTTCTCCCCAAATAAACTCTGTAGCCTTAAATCTCCATTTGGCCCGTGAGTAGGAAGGTGAAAGAGATGCTTAAATTCCTCCTTCAGGTCTATTCGGGTTAGGGTTAGGGTTGGCGAGGCAGCCCTGTAAGATCCTGAGCCCCTCAGATTTGAGGCTGGGGGAGGAGAACACGAGAAGTCCAAAGTCGTCCTAGTTAGATACTGCTTCGGCATAATTGGCAGTAGAAAGTTCTACCCACAAAAGAATCAGCTGACAAAGAGACCTATGGGATTCAAAAGCCTGCCCGCTGATGATATTCTAGCAGTCTGATAAAAATTTTTGAACTAATGGGAACTGAATCTGTGAGTGCCCCAAACCAAGCTGGCAGAAAACGCTTGATGGGATGAAGGCAGAAAAAGACCCAGATCCTCCCTGCGCAAGAAAGGAAGCCAATGGGGGGGGGGCGGCTCCCCGAGGAAGCTCCATGCCTGGCAGTCCTTCAAACAGCAACCGGCCTGGGGGGGACACGTGTTTCCCCCCCCCACGTCCTAGGAGAGAGCAGGAGCGAAAGGAGGGGAGGGGGCCCTGAGCTCTTCCCCAAGGTCATGATATCTAGGCTGCTTCTCCCAAGGGTTTAAAATAACTTCAGAAGGACCGCTGGGGGGGGGGGCGCTAAGCGGGTTTGCTGTTTACACGGTGGGCAAACCCTGCATCTCTTGGGGAAGGAGGACAGGGGAAAGAGAAAGGGCCACTGGGGGATGCATGTGGGGCGTGTGTATGTGTGTGTGTGAGAGAAAGAGAGGGGGGGAGAGGGAGGAAACACCCCCCCTTCTCTCTTTTGTCCTCTCCTGATCTGCCCTGGCTTGCTATGAAAAGGTCCCCTTCCTGCCTGAGCCTTTTAGAAATCCCAGTCCTTCCACGGGAGGGAAACAGAGGCGCAGAGACCCAGACGCCAAGCCACGGCTCCCTTCCAAAGTCTCACACACTCCTGTTTCCTCCAGGAGTGGCGGGGCAAGGGGGACCCCTCGTTCATTCAAAAGGCGCCTTCACCTCTGTGGGTTGGGCCCCCTGGATGGGGGAAGACTCCAGGCCTCTAAGGGGAGGCTTAAGGCCCTGGGGGGGGCAGGCTAAGCCCTCTTCCTGTGGCAATTTGGTGCCCTATAAAAGTTGCTTTCTGTTGTGTGTCCTTCCACCAGACAGCACCAGACACAGGAAGTGTGCTGATTTGGGACTACGATTCTCAGCTATTTGGGGGGGGGGGGATTCTGGGAGCTGTAGTCCAAAACCACACATCTTGACACCTTGAGAATCCAATTCTGATCACAGGGCAGCCTGTGTGGCCGCTTGTCTCTCCATGTGTGCAAGCGCCTGCCACTGCTTTTCCTCTCCCTTCTTTTGAGCCCCTGGCCACAAAAAGATAAAAATAAATAAATTATATAAAAAAAGAACCCTATAAAGATAACCAAGAAAACAAGGATAACATGTTTTCTGGCCCAGGGCTAGCCTTAAACATCAAAGCAGTAAAATACAGGAACACAAACCATGCACAATAAAAGCCATTCCTGTATATCGGTCTGAGATGATGTAGCTGATTTCCTCTATGAGCTGGCGGGGCTGGACTAGATGCCCTCTGGAGTCCGATCCAACACTACTGTTGACTTGACTTCAGGGAGACCCTTTCAGAGTGGCTCTTTGCACAATCTTTTGGTGAATCGTTCTGCAAATCTGGACACCCAAAAGGTTCACCTCCAACTCTGGAAGAGTTATGAACCAGTTAAAAAAAAATAAACACAAATGTCTAAATGGTGGCCATTTCGAGGGACACCCGTTCCTCTCTTCCCCTTTTTGCAGAAGTGGTTCACTTACTTGCTACGCAACCCTCAAGCGTGAGCCACAAAACAGCCCCTGCAGAATAATTACTGACCGTATAAAATAATTATTTTAATAAGCTAAAGGGCCTGACGGCCATGGACAATTAAACGGATGTATTTTAGCACCACACAGATAACTGTTTTACTTTAATTGCTTGCACTGTGTTGTGTTTCAATGTCGCTGAGCGGCAGATTGTGGTTTTTGGTAGAGCGTGTCTAAGAAACATGTATAGCAATAAAGTGAAATGGCAGAGACGGGTCAGAATCCCAGCATTCAGTGCTTTTTTCATTTGCATATGTTTTTACAGACATTTTCCTGATCAACTGTTATGGTTTTCTGTGACTTGTAAAATTAAAAAAAAATCAGCCATTCTTTAAACAGATAATTTCACTGTTTTATTATTTTTCCAACTGTTTTTACTGTGTCTGTTTTCATTGTAAACTCCCTTGAAACATTGAAACGAAAAGTAACTCAGTTTTTTTGTTTGTTTCTGAGATAAAATGTACACACACATAACCGTGCAATGTATCCAATCTCCAATCAGTACTGTTGCACTAGGACACACATGTGCCAGTTTGCTGTTCCTAAGAAAATCGCTTTCTCTTTCCTCTCTCTAAAAGATTCTGTCCATCTTTCAGGGAACTGCAGAACCACCGAGCTGGAAGGGACCCCAAGAGATCATCTAGTCCAACCCTTTGGCTAAAGCACTGCGACCGGCACTTTCTTGTTGGCCTTTTAATTCCTGACGCATTTCAGACCAAGCCGCTTAGCGCTATAGGGCGTCCTCCCACACTGTGCCTGACGGCTACACATTCACCACAATTTTATTGCACAACTCCTGATGAATTGCCGAGATTACGATCCACTCGATAAGGCCGACATTGTTCACTCCAAGCTGGGCTCACGGAGGGAAGGCAGGCCACGTTTGCTGAAGAAGCTCAGCCATGGGGAGGGAGTGGGGGGTGGTGGGGTTTTTTAGAATGCCTCTGAGGCTGGACAGGAAGACACCCAAGAGTGGGGCGCAGAGATGAAAGTCATGAAGTTCTGACCTCTGGCTTCCCCATCATCACCTGAACTAAATAAGATGACCCCCCCACACACACACACACACAAACCCACATATGGGGCCAGATGGATAGCAAGGATCTGACTCAGTGCTAAGATGATGGATGCTAAAAGAAGCGACATGACCAGGGCTGCAAGAACTGGAGGAGAGAAGTCATGCTGCTAACAAGAATGTCTCCCCCAGCCCTAAACCCGGATCTTTGCTAAAAAGCCCCCCCCCACGCCCAGAAGGAACCCCAGGGCCCCCTCCAAACTTCAGTCAAGCCACAGGCCGGCCCACTTCTCAGCCTCCAAAGCATAGGCTTCACCTCTCGGTGCAAATGGGGGCGGGAGGGGGGGCGCTTTGTCTCACCGTCTCCTCTCCCCCTCTTTAAAACCTGTTGCCCAAGCTAGGGGAATTACATCAGCCAGGGAAACCTCTGGTTTTCTCTATCCATGCGCGGATGTCGCCACTGCTGCTGCGCTTTGAAGTGGCTCTCCGTGTCCCGTGGCTGCCGCCCTGCTTTGATCGTGCCGCGCCCCCCCCCCCCCGAGCGGGAGAGGGAGGAGCAGGACTTTCCCCGCACGTCTCTGAGGATGGTGGCAACACACAGGGCCGCGCTCTCCGCTCCCTGAAGCCCAGGAGCTCTACGGCCCGCCTGCCAGCCACGCCTCGCTGGCACTTCCACGCATCCGCCTGCAAACAGGAAATGCTTCTCTTGCTTTCCAAAACACTTTCCCACTTGCAACAGGATACACATAAACCGGAGGGCGCATCACGACGTCCCAGACCTGCATTCGTTTATGGCAAGCGCACGTCAAACGCTCTCCCTTTTCAGGGTGCCGAGGGCAAGCGGCGCCAACCACGTTGCCACGTCAAAGAGGAAGGAAGGCGTCCGTCCGAGCACCTTCAAGGCTCGTGGGGCCCCATAAGGATGAACACGTTCCTCGGCCAGTCTCTTAAGACCCACAGCTGTGTTCGTGGATTGCCTCGGAGGGACGCGGCCTACAGATGGCCAAAGCGGGTGCCGACTTAAGCCCGCGAGCCTTGGAGGGACACAGCACGCTTCGCTCCAACAGGCTGAAGCAGACTAAAAACAGCCACTAAAAAAAAAGGTGAAAAATAAAAACCTTGCAAAAGCAACAAAGAATTAGAAACAAATTTCATTCAGTGGCCCAACAAAATTCTGAAGACTTCTTATCCACGTCTGGGTTTTAAGGGGCTGAGGGATTTGTGGGTATTTGAGTGGCCTCTGGAGAGCCACAGGGGCAGAAAATTGTCCCGCAGATCCACCAATGTTTTTTACCCTTGTTTTGCAGGCTACAACCAAGGATTGGAAATGCACTGGCCAAGAGGTCTCTTGGCACAGTAAAAGGATCCCACCGCCTGCCTGCTTCAGAGGCACTAACACCAAAGGCCACATCCTGCAGCTTCTGAGGCATCTGAACCATCTCTAAGGGCAGCCCCATGTACAAGACGTTGCAGTAGTCTAATCAGAAGCCTCTCCCGGACACCCCTAGAGCGTGGATTCCCCTTTCAGGCAGGGCCACAACGGCTGCGCTCACCTAAGCAAGTAGAAAGCAGCGCGGGTAGCCCTCAGCTGAACGACAGCCTCGGTGTATGCACACACCCTTATCCCCCAAGGAAACCCGGCCTGTCGTGGGGAGTACACTGCCGGCGCCCAAGAATGGCACTCCGTGTCTCTCCCGAGGGGCTTGCCCAGAGAGAGAAAGCCTCGGAGGGTCTTCCCCACAGGGTCGGTTCTGATGAGGAAGCAAGCAAGAGAGTCGCGCCCTGGAAAGAAGAGATCGCCCTGAGCATCCTTGGATGTTCCACTTAAAGCAGATCCCGTCCACCATTCCTATTAACCCTACTCTTTTTCCGGCTCCTTGCTGTGGGTTTCTGCACCTTTCCCAAGCACGCACACACCCACACCCCGTTTTTTAGAAACCCGCATCCCTGGAAAGACAGAATAAACCCCTTGCCCCCCCCAACTTCCCTCTCTTGGGGTACATGGAGATTCTGATTGTATCTAGAGGGACAGGGGGAGAGAAAGCAAAACCAGGCACGGGGGGGGCGGTGACGGGCGACCCCCCCCCATCCAGGCGCCTGGCGAAAGAGAAGCAACTGTCGGCGGGTCAGGCCAGGCTCCTGCCTGTCCCAGTCCGGGTTTTCCCTACTGCCGCCGCTCTGCTCCACTTCAAAGGAGAAGTATTTTTGTCCAGCCCTGCACAGAGGAGGGTAAACTGGGCAGCTGCTCCCTTTACAAAGCCCAGCGCATTAACCCCTCTGGGGCTGCTGTGCGCCTCCCTGTTGCAGCCACAGAGGAGGAGGAGGAGGAGGCGGAGAGGGGAGGCTAAGAGGGGGTGAGGGCTCCTAAGCGGGGTGGCGTGGGGGAGCCACACACACACACACACACACGCCCCATGGGGCCTCCAAGAGACCCAGCTTGACACCCACGAGTATCAGCCCACGACGCCACGAAGCTCTCAGATGGGGCCGTGGCAGCCCTGACCCTCCACGGGTTGAGAGGATCCCCCCCTCCCCTGCCCCAGGGGGGCTGTAGGGGACACTCCTGCTGGGAGTGGGGGAGTCCGTTGGCTTCCTTCTGCCTCTCTTTCCACCCTCTCAATAAGTTTTCTGTTCATTGGTCTCGAGGCGCCCGAAGAATCTTCTGGGCACCCTTCCTTCCTGGGAAACAACTTAAAAGGAGCCAGTGAACAACCGTTTTTGGCTGCTTTTGGCCCCCGGGGACACTCCTCCCAAGCTGCTCAAGGGGGTGCTCTGAGAACTGCCAGCATCACCCCAACACTGCTTTTCCTGAAGGAAGAGGGAGGGGGGTCCACACGCGCCAGCCACCCTCCAGACATGCTTGCAGGAGCTGAGACCTTGTGGATCAACAGTCCTGAAGTGGGAAGCAAGAGACCAGGCTCCCAACATGTATCCCTTCGGGAAGCCACACACACACACCATTCCTGGGCCAGAGAAAAAGCTCATCCAGCCACCCACCCTCCAAGCACCCTTCCCAAGAACCCAAAATGGCGGGACAAGGAGGGGGAGCTCCCCGTACCATTCCGTGGCAATCTCACTTGCTTCCTGGAGCTGGTCAGATAAAGCCAATTCCTTTTCATTCCCCAGGCAGAGGGGTTCTATCCTCTTTTAATGCAAAACGCCCTCTGCTTTCGTCCCTCTTACAAAGAAGCAAACGCGGCCTCGAAATCCAAAAAATCTCCCCGTGTCCCATAAAAAACTTAAAGATGCCTTTTAATTTGAAATTCTTGCTTTGATTCCCATGGACACCAGGTAAGATTTAGACAAGCTCACTTTTTATGAGTAATCCTCTAAGACTGCTCCGAATGCGGCGGCATCGCAGCGCTGCGGACACGATTCACTGGAAAGGAGCACGTGGGCATTTGAACTTATGCCTGAAGTTTGCAAGCTCAGTGATATTCCCAAGCTTTTCTGTGCAAGTGGGAAACAGCCCCGGAGTTTGCCAAATAAGCAAAGCCGTGAACTGCGGTCGCTCTTGTCCAGAACTACACCTTACGTCGTGTTTTGTGTTCATGAAGGTTGGTTGAAAAGAACAGGCCTTTCCGAGACACTTCATGCACCATCATCTGGGTCCAAAAGCAGGAGGATTTGGCAGGGCCACAGTAAAAGGGGGGGCGGCGGGGGCAGGGTCCCCCGCTTTTCACCAGACTCCCTCGCTTTGTTTCCACTCCAATCGGAGAGAAAACACCCGATTTTGCACAGAGGCTGTTGGCGCAAATCACAAAGGCCAACCTCAAGAAAAAAGGGAGGAAAGTCGTTTGTTAGGAAGTTTCCCGAGAAGGTCTCTCCTTGAGAGGAAATACCCGAAAAATCCAGGACGATGAGGGAGTTATCAAACATCCCCAACCCCGCCCTGAAGGGCCACCATTCAAGAGAGCTGCAGGTCCCCTCTCTAAAATCCCAGCTCGGAGCCAGAACGTGGAACCCTCTTGCTTCTGTTCCCAGAATCCCCGAAGCCGCGCAGAAAGGCTGCCCAGGGGATCCAGGGAGGGGCACATCGGCAGGGGAAGAGGGCGCCCCATTGCCAAGCCCCTACGTGCGTGGGCAGGCGTGGGGCAAGAGCGCAGGAGGAGAGGGCCCCACACAGCCGAGGGGAGAGAGAGAGAGAGACACAGAGAGAGGCCAGTTCAGAGGTCGCCTTAAGCCCCCTCCGAGTCCCGGCCCCATAAATCTGGCCTCGGGCTCTTGTCTCTTTAGGAGACCTCTGACATGGGGCCAAGGCTCCGACCGCGGCTGTGGCTGCTCATTTCTTCCGGGAGTCAGTTTTCAAGGGCCACATTCCAAACTGTATCCTCCGAGCGGTAAGAAAACGCGACAAGAAAGGATGCCTCCGCTTCCCAGGCCAGAGCTGGGAGCCAAAAAATCTCTTTACTCCAAGCACGCCCACTCTGAAGTCACCAGCAGGAGGGAGGGAGGGAGGGAGGGAGAAAAATGGACAGGCCCCAGGGGGGGTTTCTCAGCATCCCGCCAGCCCTCGGCTTTGGGGGCTGTTTGGAGAAGGAAGTACCGGCCTGGCCAGGAAAGGGATCCCGGCTGCCGTTGGGCAAATGAGAGAGAGTCACAGAGAGAGAGAAGGAAAGGGAAAGAGAGAGGGAATGAGGTGGGGGTGGAAGGGTTGCCCGTACAGTTCTTGCCCTGGACAGCCTCCACGTTCAGAAGACCGGCAGGGGGGCCACCCGTCAGGGGCTTCCACCGGACGACCCCTCTCCCAGAAAAGTGGGAATGAATCTGGTGAGCCTCGAAGGTCAGGGCTTCAGAAAGGCACTGACAGATCCTGGAGGCTTCCCCAAAAGTTTGGACTCTGAAAACGAGGCCAAAAAGCCAGTGGGCTGACTGGACTGGGAGGGCTGAGCCAGGTCCTTCCAAGCCCCAGGGTGGTTTCATCCTGCGGCGGCCACATGTGCCAGCGCTCCGGGAGGCGCTTCGAAAGTGGGCACCAGGGGAAGACATGGACCAGCCCTGAGAGGCTTAGACTCAGCCTCCCCTGGGTCCTGCACAAAGGAGGGAGCTGAAAACATAAAAGCCACTTTTTCTTTGCTCCTGGCAAGCTTTGTGCGAGGCAGAGCGACATCTCTCTCTCTCTCTCTCTCTCTCTCTCTCTCTCTCTCTCTCGGGTGGCTTCACGGCCACCTGTTTAGCCCACGCTTCCTTGGTAGCCGGAAACGGCATGGCCTGGGTGTCTCCCCCCCCCCCCACTGCCTGTGCCGGTGAGTCAAATGGGAGAGAGGGCGATCCGCTCCCCCTTGCCTTCACAGGACAGCCCCGTTCAGGACGAGTGCCAGCCTCCAACCACATCAGATGCCCACGCTCTTGGGGCCCAAGAGGATCGTTCCCCTGCCTCTTTGACCCCGACTCCCGGGAGGGACGGTGCCCTTGAGTTGTCCTCAGAGAAGACCCGACTTCCATCCACAGCTGCGGCTTTAATGCTCGGCAATAACATTCCGCACACAACCCAGAGGCGGCCTGCTCACGGTCCCCACCCCTGCCGCCCTGCCCGCCCCCAGCGCCCCACGCTCTCGCTCAGCAATGTCCAGGAACGGAGTCGCCAGCCCCTCGCCTGCCTCCAGGGAAGCCCCCGACTGAGGAAAGCACGTGGAGACGTCCTTCACACGGATGTAGGCACGGCTGGACATGCAGAGCGGCCGGGTTTCAAGGCCAGAACGCAGGAAATCAGAAGTGCCATCTTGAGTGAAAGAGGGACCAACCGCAGGGAGCAAGACATGGCAGAAAACATCATCTGCCATCATGCCAATACCTCCCGAGGGCAGATTTCAGAAAGCTGCCAACGGAACAGATCTGCCAGCGAAGAGCTACGAGCAGAAGAGCCCCCTGAAAAAGCTGAGGGACTCGGCTCCTGGGGCCGCACGAGAGTCTTAGCGGAGGGGTGGGCCGCCTGTGGAAACCCCCCACACACACACACATCTCTAAGACTGGAAGAGTTTAGACTCAGCTCAGCTTAAGCTGGCCTGCCGTCAGGGCTAGCGGCCCTCAGCCACCTTGGCGAGTCAACAATTCCACTCTGAGTCCACGGTATCCTGTGTTTGGAAAGAAGGCCACTTCCAACCAGAATTTGTGTCACCGTTATGCCTCAAAAACAGCCACCGTTTGCTGTTCTTGTGGCGATTCAGCCAACATGATCGCTTCTTAAGAACCACCCAGAGACGGCAGCCCCTGCACCATGCCTGCTTTCCTCCTGCAGCTGGTTTCGTTCGTCCACCTTTCTCTCACTCGTCAGGGTGGCTTAAACAACTTTTACTTTCCCGGGGACTTTTCGCAAGGGAACGGCTTAGCACAGTTTGGTCTCACACCTGGGCTTGGGGGGGGGGAGGCGCGTCCAGATGGACGAGGCACCAGACCACATTTCCACATGGGGACGATGGCTTTCCACCTGCCTAGCCCACGGGGAGGGACACAGGAGAGGGGGGAGCTGGCCTTTGAGCAATCCCCCCCCATCCCACCACTCAAAGGGAGGTGGGTGGGGTGGGAGGAAACACGGCACAGCTCCCAGGAGGCCTCTTGCCTCGTTTTTTTTTCTCTTCCCTTCTCTCCTCTCTCTCTCTCTCTCTCCCCCCCCCCCACCAACCCCACCGCTCGGATTCCATTTTCCACAGGGCCCAAAATAAACAGCGCGCCCACAAAGGATCCGAGATGAAAGGAGCCACTCCGGTTGCAGCATGAAGAAGCCGGAGCTGGAGTGAGTGATCTCTGAAGCTGCCTATAAATATGCGAGATCAAAGCAGGTCCTGTTAAATTAAAAATGCTGTCACACAGAGAGGAACTTGCCCCTGGCACTGCCGGCTGCAACATGCGGGCGAAGCTGGGATCAGAAAGAGAGCAAGAGAGAGAGAGAGAGAAAGAGGGAGAGAAGGAGAGGCAGAGAGACCAGAGAAGTTGCAAGCGTTCGGCAAAAAAAAGAAAGAAAACCAGGGACGGGGGGACCTTCACCCCCCAGCAGAGGAGCTTTAATAAAGAAATACTTTCCGAGCAAAGCGAGGAGAGCAGAAGGCTTTCCCCGGCCACCCCGGGAGGCCCCGGCCTGCTCCTTCTCCATGCTCCGGCAGGATGAGGCCCCCGCTCGGAGGCCGGGTGCAAAACGCAAAGCCAGGCAGTCTCTGGCGAGGCCGAAGGCTCCCAGGGAGCACAATCCGAAAGGGGGGGGGAAAGGAGAGGTGATGCAAGCAGGCGCCCACTGAGGGCCGGCGGCTTGTTTTTCTGCCCCTCGCAGGGCCCGGTGGTGGGGCAGGGGGTCTTCGGAGGAAGGGCTGCCTGTACAAGAGGGGGCAGCCTTTGAGCATCTCTTGCAGATTCAAAGGGGGAAACCCAAAGCAGGGGATGCCAGGGGCAAGAGGGGAGCATCCGATGAAAGACGTCCAAAAGGCCTCCCTGGTCACAGGGGGTACCTGAGAGCAGAACAGGCTGCCCCTCTGTTAGGGACGCTCCGCCGTGGCAGAGGGCTGGACTAGATGACCCCTGGGGGCCCTATGCAGTCAATGATGGCAGTGTCCAGTTCAGACCCATCCTGGAAGCCCAGTCATGGGGTGTGCGTTGAATGTGGAGTCCAACCGAAGGTGAGAAGGCAGATGGCTGTGGACCCAGCACCCCTTTCTCCTTGGTCCACAGATGCTGCCAGGAGACCAAGCCGAAGGGCGACTCTTGCGCCCTCACAAGACACCACACACTGCTCTACACACAGCCACGCACAAACAAGGGCTTCGGGGAAGCCTCAAAGCCGAGAGGGCTGCAAATATCAGCAGAAGTTTCTCCTCCAATTAAGAGCAAAGAGCTAAAGGCCGGGCTGTGCACGGCCCGGACGAAGCCCCACACGGGGAGGCCGGCCACTCCAGCCGCCAGAGAGGGGAATTCGCCAAAAGAAAGCACGAATTCCACGGGGCAGAACCGTGGCCGGCCGACTGGCGATGAAAAGTGGATTCAGTCCACCTTGCGTGGGCTCACTCTGGCAATTGCTTCTCTTCTCACTGGTTCACGAGGCTTGCCAGTGTGGCATCCATGATGGCAACAGGGCACCCTAGCCCATTTCTGAATACGGGGAAACCGAGGCACTCTCCTCCTTGATACACACACAGAGAGAGAGAGAGAGGCAAGCTACCCTGGTCAAGTCAGCTGCCTCCAAATAGGAAGGGAAGCCGTATCATAAGCAGGGCCTGTCTCCAGAGGCCGGACGCCCATGCCCACTCCAAGAGCAACCACCAGAGAGCCACTTGGGGTGGGGGGTGGGGGGTGGCAACCAACCTGGGAAGGGAAGGGCATTCTCTGCCTCAGAGCCCACTTTGCACCAAAACAGGAGGGGGACGGTGGTCCCCCTCAGGGTGCCTCACAGGCCCCATGCCTTCGGCCACCTCTCCTTTTTTTTGCAAAGACACACACACACACACACACATATGTGTGTGTCTTCTGCAGTCAGCCTGTCTCACTGCCCCCAGCAAAAGAAGCCTCAGTGAGGTTGCCCCCAACACGGGTCTGAGGATTTCCTGGGAAACGCCTTTCGGAAGAAACGTACATCCCACCAGCGATTTTAAGGCCACGGAGTGTTTCAAAACCGAGAAGCCCCATTGGATCCATGGGGCTTTACCCAAGTGCTGGCTGCTTTGGGAAGGATGAGCCACTGACTGGATTGGGCAAGGGCCCTGGCTCCCCCAGCCCCACGCCATCTCTCTCCAATATGGGTCCACCAGCAGAGGGGCAGGGGAGAAGGATGCTGCACTCCCAGGGTCATGACCCTCCCAACTGGCTCTTCCGCTTGGTGTCCCAGATGCCCACATCATGTTCTGACCCAAGTCAGAAGACCCCCCAGGCATTCAGCGGGGGGGGGAGTGGGCCTGTCTCTCCCAACCTACAAGCAGCCCAGCCCCCCCCCCCCTCTGGGAGGCAGAGCTGGGCACGGGCGACTGGCATCCTCTCCCTGCCTGGCATCGTTCCACCTTTGGCAAAACTGGCACCTCTCTGCCCCCCCCCCCAAAAAACGTCTTTTCAATCGCACGGGAGCAAAAGCGGTTTTATCCCCCCTCCAGCACCAAGGAAGGGCTTTACAGAAATCCACCCCCCCAAGTCCACCCCCCACCCCCCACCCCCGGTTTGCAGCCAGACTGGCAAAAGCACCAGCGACCCGGGTGCAAAGCAAGTCCAGCCGGCCCTAACTTGCCATGCAGATGCTGTCTTCTTCCCCCCCCCCAGGTTCTCCATGGGCAACCTCAGTCATCAGGACAGACAAAAAAGGGGTGTGTGGGATGCAATATCCCCCCCCCAGGTTTTGCCCAGAGCAGCCCTAAATGAAAGCCACCAATCTTGTGTGTGTGTGTGTGTGTGTGTGTGTGTGTGTGTTCACCTGTGTGTGTGCGTGTGCACACGTGCAAATATTTCTTTTTCCTTAAACACAAGAACTGCAACTGTTTCAGATCTGCGCTCAATGTGGAAGCAAATAAGAGAGGGGTGTGTGTGTGTGTGTAGCTTTACTCGCGCCAGGAGCAATCCAGCAACTGGGTTCCCGGTTGCACAAAGTCCTGGGTTCAAGTCCCACCTCCTCCCAGCAGCACGCCGGCCCTTCGCCCCAGTCATGCGAACCAGCAACGACGGTCTGTCCTTCCCCTCACGCGGCCTCCCCGCATGCATGTCCCCGGACTACAACTCCCATCCTCCTCTACCTTCCCAGGCCGACAGCACAGCCCAAGGGCATCTGGAGGGCCGCGGGTTGCCCGGCATCCTTCTCGCGTGTGGGGAGCAGCCAGGGAGGCCGCAACAGGTGTCCGCAGGGAGGGAGGGAAGGGGCCGGGGGGGGTCTCCCAGGAGAGGAGGGCAGGTCGAGGGAGGGGGGGCGCCGGGCAGGAGGGCTCTCTGCGCTCTGCAGATGCTCCGAGGCGCTCTGCCTCCCTCCGGGGCAACGGCCTGGCCCGCCTCCTCCCCGTCCCGGGGCCGCCGCGGAGACCTCTTGCCGCCCCTTCGCGGGTCCTGTCCCCCCCCCGCCCCGTTCCCGTCCTCCCCCTCCCTCCCTCCCTCCCTCCGTCCCGCCCGCGGGCTCCCGGGACTCACCTGGACGATCTCGCCCTCGGCGCTGAGGGTGGCCCCCGCGCGGGCGAAGCGGCCCTGCAGCCCCGTGGTGTAGGTGGTGTAGTCCCCGCCGGCGCTCGACTCGAAGAGCACCACCTCCACGAACGCCGCCTCCTTGGCCAGCAGCGCCGCCGCCGCCGCCCCCGGGGACGAGGCCGAGGAAGAGGAGGACGACGACGACGACGAGGACGACGAGGAGCCCGAGGAGGAGGACGAGGCCCCGCGCGCCCCCGCCAGCCCCAGCACCAGCCACACCGGCAGCAGCCCCAGCCCCAAACGCCGCGCCGGGGAGGAAGAGGAAGAGGAGGAAGAGGAGCAGGCCGAGGGGCGCGCGCGCGGGCGGGAGCGGGAGCGGGAGCGCGCCCGGCCCGACGGCGGCCCCCGCGGGCGCCGCCGCCGCCTCATCGCGCCGCCTGGCCCAGCGCCGCCGCGGCCCCGACGGGCGAGGGCGAGGAGGCGGCAGAGGAGGCGGCTGGGAGCGGAGGGGGCGCCCGGCCGAGGCCCCGCATCGCTCCCCCCGGGCCGCCGCCGCTGCGCCCCCTCGGCTGGCTCCCCCGAGGGCGGTCGGGCAGGCGGGCCCCTTCCTGCTCCGGCTCCTGGGCTCGGTCCTGCTGTGCCGGGGCGGCCGGCTCCGGGCTGCGCGGGCGCTGAGCTTCGGGGGGGGGTCGCGCTCAGCCCTGGCGGCGGCGGCGGCGGCGGCGGCTCCCTCCTCCTCCTCCTCCTCCTGCTCCTGCTGCTCCTCCTGCTCTCCGCCCTGCCGAGCGCTTCCCTTTCATCCGCTCCACGTGATGGAGACCGCGGGGTTATCTCCGCCTCCGGCCCGCCTCGCCCCGCTCGCTGCTCCTGGGATGGAGGGAGGGAAGGAAGGAGGGGAGAGGAGGCAGGCACGGCCCCGGCCGGCTCGGCTCGGCCCGCGATCCCTCCGGAGGGAGAAGGAGCCCCAAAGGCAGGCAGGCAGGCAGGCAGGCGGCGGAGCGCGCGCCGCCCGAGCTCGCAGGCAAGCCGGCGCCCTCCGTCAGGATCGGGCGCAACGCCGTGTGGCCGGGGGGGCTGGGGAGGAGGAGGAGGAGGGAGGCCGACGGGAAGGCTCCGGCGCCGCCCCCCCCCGGTTGGAGGCGCAAGGCGGGGGCCCGGGATTCCGCGCACGAGGCCGGCCAGGCGCCGGGGCGCGCAGCGTTCCCCCCCCTCCCCCGCCGCGGAGGGGACTCCAGGGCCCATCGGGAGCGGCCCTAGAGCGACCTCCTGCAGTAGGAATCGGAGCGGGGGGGGGGCGGGGAAGGCCTGGCCTGGCGAAAAAAAGGGGCTTTCTCTCCTGCAAGTTTGGGATGGAGAGGGGGGGGGTCGGGTGAGACCCTCCGCTTGGTCTCCCTTTGGACGCTTGTGCGGTAAGGGAGCGAGAGGAGGGCCTTTCAAGGAAGGGGGGGGAGCTGCCGCCAGGCTGCGGAACTCCCTCCCACTGGAGACTAGCCTGGCTCCCTCTGCTCCCCTTCCGTCACCATGCAAGCAAGCAAGGAAGCGACTTTTACAGGTGTTTGTGGCAGGCCTTTAGGTGGGCAGTTAGAAACGTGCCCTGGGCAGCTGGGGGGCATGGGAGAGGTGGGGGGGGCTGTTTCTTCCATCATGGGCTCAGCCCCCCCTCTGCATGCTTCGATTTCTCTTTGTTCGCCTGGCGTTGCTGAAACTGTTCCTGCTGAGAGGGGAACGGTCTCTACGGATTTCCTTTTGGACCTGTTACTGTATACAGGCTGAAAACAGAAAAACGCAGGCGCCTCCTTGAAACTGGATTCAAACATCGTTCTTTCTTTCTCTTTGTTTCTTTGTTTCTTTTTCTCCCTTCCTTCCTTCCTTCTGGTTGTTGTTGATAGCAGAAAAACGAGGTGTCCGTTTTGAGCAAATAGCTACAATTGAGAAACGCACTAATCTGTCAACGCTGGCAGGCAAGAGTTGGTGTATGTGTTTGTGGGGGGAGATGCTTCACTGGGACCCCAGGCAGCCCCCCCAGAAAAGTCCTCCTGGGGTCCGAAAACCAGTCTCCACTTAGCCCCCCCCCCCAAATGGCCTACAGGCTGAAGACTCCACTGCTCACAAGAGGAAGACGTCTTGCGCGGCCTGTTCTAGGTAGCACCGCGCTCCCTCTGATGAACCCGGTTCACCCCTGGCCGGACTGCCCCTTGGCATGTTCTTTTTTAAAAAAATTAATTTATTAAAAAATTCGACCTAAACAAATAAACCTAACACCACAATAAAATACAATTGCATAATACACCAGTGCCACTATCAACTATTATATTTATAATAGTTTAAATTTCATTCAGTCCATTTTCTCTCCAAAACGTGATTGTTTCTTCCCTCAGTGTATACCCCTTCCCTCTCCGAAATACATATTCCAAGAATACACTCCATAGTTTCTTAAAATCATTATTTTTTGATAGGCCTTATTTTCATATCACATGTCAGTTTATCATTAATTGCCATCTCCCATAGTTCTCTATACATACCATTCCTCTAAACTGAGTTGGTTATCATTTCTCCAGTTTCTTGCAAAAAATGAACCTTGCTGCCGTAATCATTATTACGATTAAGTCCTTATTTTCTTTCAACAATGGATCCTTCTTCACCAAATTCAATAAAGCCACTGACGGGGACATTTGAACACTTAATCCCGTTATTTCCCTTATTTCTTTAAAAATTTGCTTGCTTCCATTCTTGCTTTCTTACTTCACATGATCACCTGTAGGCTAGTCTGATGGAGACACGAGGCAGGGCCTTCTGCTGCCTCCGGGGTGGAATTCTCTCCCTAGGGAAGTCAGGCTGGCTCCCTCCCTGTTCAGTATTATTATTATTATTTTTCTCCAACTAGGGCAAAGACAGGCTTTTCCTTCTCTGGAGCAGGTAGTGGATCCGTCTGGCCCTTCAAGGTATCCCTATCCACCACTTCTTGCAAACAACAAGCACCCATTTATTATTTTATTTTAGGCTTTTATTTCCTGCCCATTGGCAGGAGAAAGTGGGAAGAGTTTTGGCCGCCTCAGGGCCCACGCGGGGATCCGCTGAAGCCTCCAGGCCAGCCCAGCAATAAATAGATGGCCCAGTAAAGATTATCTGGAAAATTTGCACCCCACCTTGCCCGAGTTTTATAATGTTCGCTTTGTTTACTCCTGAAATTTACACCCACTCTGTTTTTCAAATACCGCAAAAATAAAACATGGGATGCTAATGGTTTAGACGGACCGAACTGTGTCTCGCTCCTTGTGGTCGTTTCATCAGAGAAATACCGCCTTTGTCTGCTTAAAAATGGCTATTTCCTGGTGCGTCCTGCTCCTTCTGGAAAAAGGTTTTGATCCATTTCTGAAAGATGGGTCACCACCGTGTGAATTCGCTCCCCAGGCCCGCCCTGTGTCTGACTGGGTCCACAAGGAAGATGATTACATTGCTCACCCCAACGAGAGCCGTTGACGTCCGTGGCCGGCTCAGGTTGGACGTTTGCAGGAGTTTCCGGGGTGCCAGAGGACCTGTGTGTCTTGGACCAAACTGGCCCTTTTTACACCTGCCTCTGCTCAGCTGTTCTGGTGGCCTGCTTCGCTGCATTGGCCCGCATTTCGAGGTGCTTGTCAATCCCTCTAAAACCGGAAATGCTCTATGGCCAGACCACAGGCGGCTCGCCTTCCACACAAGACATGCTTTCTTCAATGACTCCTGGGTTTCTCCCCATGCTGGTGCAGGGGATTCTGGGAGTCGTAGTCCCCAAGAGTAACTTGGCCAACTTAAGCCCTCCACCCATCCTCTTCTCCCGGTGGAGCCCGGCTGTTCCTCCGTGCGCCCAAAACAGAGCTGGCAGCTCCCTCTGCTGTTAACAGAAAGGACGTGAGGGTGGGAGGCACCCTTGTGCCCATCCGCTGCCTGCAGTAGTATGTGGGTTGTGTGATCAAGCCAGAATGAAGTAGGGTAGTCTTAAAGGCGCCTCGAGTGTCGAGATTTGGGATAGAAAACGTTGCTTTATTGGACTACAGATACCAACATTCCCCCTGTGGGTGATGGGTTCTGGAATAAAAAAAAATCAATCCCAAAATATTCCCTAAATTCTGGGCAGATTAGGCCATGTCCTCCTGAGAAAAATATTCTGTTTCAGATATCCCCTGTTGCAAGCCACTGCACACAAGATCCTTTACATATCTTGACCTGCAGAGGAAATCTCTCTGCTGAGGAAATGCTGTGCATAAGATAAGTCCGGAAACCGTCTTTTTCTTTTTTTTTTTTCAGCGATTTTTTTTTCTGAGGCAGCTGCAAGAGTTTGGAACAAAAACAAAAGTCTCCAGCGGTCCTCCCGTGTCTGTTGCTCACTCCGGAGGCTGCTGGGACTTCAATTCCCAGAATCCCGTGTGTTTTAAAGACCCGTTAAGTACACCCTTTTCTAGTCCTCTGAAGAAGTGCAATACCTGTTGTAGGAGGAAGGAGATTCTGCCCCCTTTCCTCCCCTTTTGGGTGCATTAGTTAGATTGTTTTTTAGCCTTAAGCTGGTGCTTCCGAAAGATCAGCAGGCAGAGTGGTTGCCCCAAGGACGCCCAGGGGCATTCATGGGGGTGGGGGTGGGGGAAGCAAACCATTAAAAGGTCGTAAAAATTAGCACAGCCTCAAGCATCCAAAGCAGGAGAGGAGCAGAGGGCCAGACCTGCAGAGCGGAAGACAGAAGGTGGCAGGCAGGCAGGCAGGGGCACCATTGGGAGGGCGCAGCCCCACGTCAACAACCCGGAGAGGGACAGCAATGGAGAGCCCCGCCCACTCCCCCCACAACCCTCAGCACACACCCCCCCACAACTGACAGAGCCTCCTTAGGGGCCCCTAGGGTCTACCCTGCAAGGGAAGAGGTTGGTTTGGCAAACTGGACGCGGTGGTCTGCGCGCCCCCCCATAGCACCAGAGGCTGGGGCCTCGCCCCACCCGGCGTCTGTGCCCTCTGGCCAACCACCTGTCGGTGCCTGCTTTGGCTCTGGGCCTCCTGGGCTCTGGGGGGATTTGCCCCCTGCTGCATGAGAGAGGCCTGGCTCCAGGGCCCTGCTGCTGGGGGCCCCAGAGAGCCCCCCCCCCAGTCCTGACCTTGTTCCGGGACCCTGAGGTGAGCTGCTGTGAGGAGGACAGATCTGGGTTGTTCCTTCAGGCCGTGAGACTGTATTTCTGTTACTCCATCCTAAAATAGTGTTGGCCTTTTTTGCAGCCACATCACATTATTGGCTCACATTCCGCTTGTGATCTACGACGACTCCAGGATCCTTCTTGCTCATAGTATTGCTGAGCCAAGTATCCTCCCCTCCTCATCTTGCAACTGGGCATTGGGTCCCGACTCCAGGTCTAGAACTTTGCACTTAGCCCTGTGAAAGTTCCTGGTCTTCTCCTCTTCTTCTCCCTCCCGGGACTCAACTTTGCCAGGGCTGTTTTGGTTTTGGATGTAGCCGTTCCAAACCGTGACCCAAACCAGTCCTCGAAGTTCTTCAACCAGCAAGCCTTTCTCCTTCCTGCGCTTCTTTTTCTTATTTACCTTACACGGAATGATCACCCGTCACAACTGGCACTTTTCCTCCCTTGTTCCCTGACCAGAGTTTGCAAGCTTTCTGTGTTGTACGACAGCATTGTGTTGATTCACTTTTAAAAGCCGGTGTGGTGTAGATGCCCTACCACGGAACTAAGGAAACAAAGTCCTGTATCAAATGAAAACTATGTTCTCAATACAAATTAAATTCTCTGGGCCATCTCACTGTTGCTGCACGGCTAGGATTCCAGTACGGCCCATTTCCAAGTACTGGAAATTTGCTCCACCTTTTCTTTTGGGCTCTTTCTCCGTTGGGAGTAAGACTGGGCTTAACCTTTGGGAACCTGCAACCAGAGGCAGCTCCAGACGAGCGAGCGTTTGAAGGCAGGGAGGGAAAAAAAGAGAGGAGAGGGGAACAAGCCAGTGAGCCAGGAAGCCAGACTCCCAGCTGCTTGCCAGCAGAAAGGCGGCGATGGTGGGGGGGGGGTCACCAGGCTCCTGGGTTCTGTTTGCCCATGGGTGTCACTTACTTACAGGAAGAGGATCCTGCTCGGAAACAGGATATGCAAATAAGCGGCCTGCCTTTCGGGGGAGAGGAGCCTGCAAAATCTGACGGGCAGCGAGCGCGCAGGGCGGTTTTCCCAAGAGAACCCGTTCGTCCTGCTGCTCTTGGGGCCCAGCCAGGCGGGTGGGGGGGGGAGGGCAGGTTGCCCCAGCTCCCTCGGCCTTTCCGTCCTCCAACCCCACAGGGAGGGAGAGGCAGACGGTGGACCTTGTTCCCAGCCCTCCTGTGCCCCCCCCAAAGGCTGTGGCGCGGGGAAGGTGGCCTTCCCCACGGGGCAGAAATATGAGAAATTGCCACGTTTGAGAAGGGGGAAACCAGCCGTGCCGGTGGCAGGTGGCCTTTCGAAAGGACTGCAAGAGCAGAAATTCCTCCTCAACATCTGTGTCCCCCCCCCCCCCCCCGGAAACAAAGGAGGTTTCAGCAGAAAGGCAGGCCTGGGAGGCAACGTGCAAAGACCATTTTAACCGCCATTTTAGGGGGGTGCCTACAACTTCGTCAGTCCCAATCAACAATACCCAATAGGCCAGGAATGATGGGCATTGTAATCCACCCCCAGCTCTGGAGAGATGCTCCCCATGCCTGCCTTCCCCCCCCCCCCAAAAAAGGTCATTGCCATGAGGGGGGTGCAAACTGGGCCCGCTCGCCCCCACTACGAGAGAAGGAGATTCCTTTTTGCCTTAATTTCTCTACTGCTGCAAATGCTCTGCTTGAGGACTGTGGCTGGGACATCTCCAGTTCTAGTGGGCGACCAGTTCACCTGGGTGTGTGTGTGTGTCTGTGTGTGTGTGTGTGTGTGTGTGTGTGTGAGAGAGAGAGAGAGATTGACAGCTCCTGCCAGCTCCCAACTTTCTGGGGCGCCACATTTGCACAGAACAGGGAGGAACGCTGTGCCACCTCCTCACCAACACTGCCGGGGACTCTCTGCCCCAGGCCTGCCGTTCCTCCTCTTCCCTTTGAGGCGGCTGTTTGTTTGCCCAGCAAGCTTTCCATTTCCAGGCAATGGGCTGCAAGTTAGGCTGGTCGTAACTGGAACCCATTCTCAAATGGGCAGTCCTTCCAGGAAGGCCAAGTGGGTGGCTCTGGGTGTTCCCCCTTTCCTCTTGAGAAATCCTCTGGACAGCGCGTGGGTCGCAAGAAGAGTGTTCCAGTTCCTTTGGAGGGCCACGATGCACCCAAAGGCTTCCAGAATTTGGACGCCCTCCGTGTTTGGACGCCCAAGTGGCAGAGAGTTCCACAGGTTAGCTGGGTGATGCCGAGGATTTTCTTTCACACTGGAGGTTGGGATCCTGGCTGCCCTGTAGCTTGAGAGATGGGGTGAAGCCACAGCACCCCACCGTCTGGGGATGATGGGACATGTAGGCCGAATACATCTGCATCCTCGGACAGCCTCTGCGTGGGGACTGGAAGCGCCTCGCGGGCAGAGACCTCTTCCCTTTGGCGCAGGCAGCCGCGGCGACGTCACGCCGGCCGTCACCGCCGATGATGCCTCTGCGCCTGCGCGGGCGGGCAGAAGGGGGCGGGGAGGCCAACGTGGCGTTCGCGGGCGGGGCAGGAGAGGAGCAGAGTGGAAAGTCTTGCGTCACGCGGCCACGCCCCCCGCGGGCCTGCCTGACGCAACCGCGTCGTAACCCCCGCCTCTTCCCCGCCTCCCTTCCTCCCGCGCCCAATCGGCGAGGGAGGCTGCACTGTCGTCACCACCCCGGGACCAATCGGGGAGGGCCACGACATTAGATATGGGTGTGGGGGCGCGGCGGGGTCGCGAGACAGAAGCGCCGAGACGCGAAGGAGGGAAGTCGTGCGTCCGCAGCGGCAGCGGGAGTAGCGGGAGTAGCGGGAGCAGCACCGCCGGAGAGAAGCCCCCGCCGACCGTCCAGGATGGTCCCCCTGCCGGGCCCCGCCGCCGCCGCCGCCTCCCCGCGGCTCCTGCTCCTGCCGGCCTCCGTCTCCCCCTCCGCCGCCGCCGCCGCCGCCGTGGCTGCCCCGCCGCCGCCGGCCTCGGTCTCGGCCCCTTCCCCGCCCCGCAAGCGGCAGCGCCTGGCCCACCTGAGCCCGGAGGAGAAGGCCATGCGCCGGTGAGGCGGATGCTGGGAGTTGTAGTCCAGGGAGGCGGGGTCCCGCCGGTCCGGAGAGTTGGGGGGGGGAAGAAAACCTACTGGGAGTTGGGGGTCGGAAAACGGGGCCGTGTGGGGTGGGGTAGGCGGTTTCATCGCCATCCGGACGATGGGACTTGTAGTCCGAAAGCGTCCCCCAGAGCCAGAGGTTCGGAGGAGGAGGAAGAGGGCGAGTCGGGAAGCCTTGTCCCTAAAGAGGAAGTTTCTTCTTCTGAAAAGTGAGGCTGGAGGAGGGAGAGGTAGGGAACAAGGCTTCCCCCCCCCTTGAGGCTGGAGTGGATTCTGGGAGTTGTAGTCCAAGGCGGGAAGAATTCGAGGCTAGGAGGGGGCAGGTGTGATTCTGGGAAGTGTTAGCAAGAAGCAGGCTGTGCGGGGTGTGTGTGGAGGTGACCCAGGCTAACCAGCTGTTTGCTCTCCCTCTCTCTCTCTCCTCTTCCCTGGGTAGGAAGTTGAAGAACCGGGTGGCTGCCCAGAGCGCCCGTGATCGCAAGAAGGCACGCATGGGGGAGCTGGAGCGGCAGGCGGTGGAGCTGGAGGCCGAGGTGAGCCCAGGGAGGAAGAAGAAGAAGCCCTTGCCTTCCCCTGGATCGGGGCGTTCGGTCACACATGCCAGCATGGGGCCAAAGGAACAAAGCGCTCTCTGTTCCAAGGGGGACTTCTTGGGAGCGTCCTTCCGTTTGGCTGGGTTCTAGCAGTTGAAGTCCAGATCCGGGAACGCTGGGCTGCCCTTATAGGAGAGAAAGGCCCTGGTGTCAGCATGGAAGAGCTGCCCCCCTTTTAATGCCCTCTCGTTTCTCATTCCTCTTTTCACCCCTTGCAGAACCAGAAGTTGCTGGCCGAGAACCAGCTGTTGCGGGAGCGAACGCACAGCCTGGCCTTGGAGAACCAGGAGTTGCGCCTTCGCCTCGGCCTCCCTGCCCTGGAGAGCAGCGAGGGGGCCACCAGAGCAGCCGCCGCCCCCGCCCCCCTGGGGGTCAAAGTGAGTGAGGAACGGAGGGAGCCCTCCAGCCCCAGAACGACCAGGCTGGAAGCCTTCCCGGCTCACCCGAGCTTTGCTTTCCCTGCCCAGGTGGAGACGCCCCATCCCCACAAGGAGGAGGAGGAGGAGAAAGATGATGAGGAGGAAGAGGAGAGGGACGGGACCCTCTCCCCCAGGTCGGCGACCGGGTCCGCTGAGTCTGCAGCACTTAGACTACGTGTTCCTCTGCAGCAGGAACAGGCCCAGCCGTCGCCTGCCTTGGGGGTGCAGGTGGACCCCTCTATCTGGATGTGGACACATCTGATTCTTCAGACTCTGAGGTGAGCCCCCCACCCCATCCTCTTGGCTGGTGGTCCTTGAGTTACGGGGAGGGGGGAGACACGATACAGAAAGGAAGTGGCAGCTGAACAGAGGAGGCCCGGAGAGTGTCGCTTCGACTCAGCCTTCAGAGGCCTGGTGGGGAAATGGGAAGTTCTGGCCACGTGGCTCCTTCCCGGTCTCCCCGCTGGGGCTGGGCTGGGCCTCTTCTCCCCTCCGAGGCCAGGCTTGGCGTTGTGCAACAGCTGCCACAGAGAAGGGGAGACGTTTGGGGCTCCGTTGGTGGGCCGGTGACCCCATTTTGAGGAAATGGGACTCCTTGCCGCCTGCCGGGGCTTAAAACGGCTCCCTTTCTCACCCGCGCGCGTCTTCTTCTTCCACAGTCTGATCTCCTTCTGGGGCTTCTGGACAGCCTGGACCCAGACCTGTTCCTGGGCTGCCCCAGCCTGGACCCATCCTGCCTGGAGAAGCAGCATCAGCCGCCACCAGAAGCGCCTCCTCGGGGAGAAGCGGGTCCCTTACCAGCCTCCCCCGGTTCCCCTCTGGGGGCCTCACCATCCCAGCTGGAGTCCATTAATGAACTGATCCGCTTTGACCACGAGTACACCAAGCCCTTCTTCCTGGAGTTGGTGAGGATCGAAGAGGCGGCCGCTTCCCCCGCAGAGGGGGCCCCCCTCGAGCCCCCCGTCTCCGTGAAGGAGGAGGAGCCCTCCGAGGGTCTCTTCCCGCAGCTGGGGATCTCGCACCTCCTGGCCTCTGACCGGTGGCCGGCCGGCCTGCTGGAGGCTGCCAGTGACTCCGGCTACGAAGGCTCCTCTTCCCCCTTCAGCGACCTGGCCTCCCCCCTGGAGCCAGAATACACCTGGGAGGAGGCCTTTGCCAAGGAACTCTTTCCCCAGCTGATCAGCGTGTGAAGGAGGGCCAGGCTTCCCCAGCCCCCTCCCTCCTGCCTCTGCGCCCCCGTCCTCTCCCCCAAACACACACACACACACACACACAGAGCCAAAAGGGCAGTTGTCTGGAAGGAACATTCCTCTCAAAAGTGTTTTGAGCGCCACACGAAGTATTGGTCCCATGGGCCCCTTTCCCTGCCTGACCTTTGCCAAACGGAGGGGGGCTCGGAGGCCCCCCTCTTCAGAGTTCCGTTTCCTTGGGTGAGAACACTGGGACACATGGAGCGCATGCGCAGTTATTGAAGGGTCCCTCCCATGCGTCTCTCCTTCCATTGTGTAAATAAGATAAGGTGGGAGATAAATCTTTTGTAAAGAAATATATATATATATATACATGCTTTTTCGACATAGCTTATTTTCCTGTTGCTTATTTAAAAATCATGTGTGCAATTAAAATGCAATGCGAGGGATGTGTTGCCTCATTTTTCCCTTCTCTCGGGTGATCAGAGTGGGTGGGGGAATAAAATATGTTTCACAGCACCAGCTGTCAAATCTATGCAGGAGAAAAGGGAGGGGAACCGAAATGGGGTCGTCGTCATCACTGGTGATGACACATTTTCCTAGCATAGGAAGAGGGTGACGGACAAGCAAGAGCCGCATATTTTATACACACACGAACGAGTTGCTGCAAGTCAGAAGTGGGTTGACGGCATTTAACAGAAGACTTGCAAGACTTCCCAGAATGTTGCAGAAGTGGGGCAAGGTCTCGTCCTGCTGGCCTAGAATTTCCTCCCTCTCGGTGGCGGCAGTGTTACAGATGGTGGCACCCTGGCCAGATCCACCAGCTGCAGGGCAGGCGATGCAGAGATTGGCCAGGAAGATGGTAAGCTGCGCAGCATCTGTCTGAGACACAGGAGGGGGCTGGCTTGCACTTGGCACAGAATCCTGCCCCTCCCAACTCACAGCCTGCCTTGTAAAGGCCCCAAAGCTAGCTCAACTGGACAAACCAAAGGATCTAAAAGACAAATGACTTGTATTGAGAGCCCTCCCACCTTCTGGTTTCAAACTCTGGATCCAGCAGTTGCCCTTGAGCTAAAAGCAAGGCTCTCTGGGCTACCTCCTTCCAAGCTTTCTTGGCCCGTCTCTGCCCCACAATGCGCTTTGTCCTGTGGGACCAGCATCCTTCCTTACCAGCCGCTCGGTCAGGCTCCAGCCTAGCTCCTGCCAGATGCACCTTGGCTAGGAAGCAGGACGCTCCTGGCTGCCCCGTGCCGTCCCTTTCCTCTCCTCTCGCACACTGCTAAAGCTTTCTGGCCCTCCGCCTCTTCTGTGCATTTTTAAGACCTTTGCATTCTCAAACCAATTTCAGCAGCACAATTCCTAAGCCACAAGCCGTCCCTGGGCCCCTAAAAGCAGCCAACCTGGCCATTATCTATTTTTGGTGTCTCAGCAGGTGAGGAAGGGGTCCAGACGAGGGGTCAGGAGAGGTCCGTCCTGCTGGTGCCGGAGGACCTCAAGTCATTGGCCTGCTGTCTCTCCCGTGCTGGACACTAGAAACTGCACAAGAAGTCCTTCTACAAACATGAAAAAAAAAAGTTTATTAACAGAAATTGTGACTTGGTCCAATGGAAAGACAGACCACAATCTCACGTTGCTTATTCCAAACCAAATATCCAGCGCAAAAGGGGGCGGGGGTGGGGAGTCCCAAAGCATCCTCTCAAAGTCTTTGCAGGATGCTGAGAGAGGCAAGGAAGCAAGGAAAAGGCCCCCTGTTGAAACACAAAACCACCCAAACGGGTAAATGGCTTCCTTGCAAATCATTTACAAGCCAAGCCGCATGAGCTGGCAGCTCAAGGAACAGGAGAAAGAAAGAAACTGCAGGACAGAAAAGCTTTTGCTGAAAAGGTGGGGTGGGGGTGGGGGACAAACGTTTAGAAGCAAAACATTCTGCGAGCAAGTTTTGCCTGCCGGCCACACCTTTGGAACAGCCCGCCTTGTGTCCTAGTGGATTCCGTTTCCTTAGAACCTCTGGCGGGGTTTCCCTCGTGGTTTCTTGGGGGGGGGGGGGTGAGCCGCTGCCGGCAACAGAACGTAAGCCCCCTTCGAGCGCCTGAAAGTGAAACCTTAGAGGCCCCTCCCAACGTCGCAACATTATTCCACGACCTTATGAAAATGGGGAGGGGGCATGATGGGCGGGAAAGGACCCGTCGTCCGGCGGTCGGGCGCACGTGCCGACAGCGTTGGTCCTCCAAGCAGTTCTGGATGGAGAGAAGGCCAGCGTTGGCTTCCAGGCAGGGTGGGGACCTGGCGCTTTCGTGCCCCGCCCTCTGGGTTCCCGGGCTTGACCGGCCAAAGGGTCCGAATCCAGAAGGAAGCAGCGCAAGGCGCTTGGACGAGGGGCCCTTCGGGACGGTGAGAGCACCAGCACACGGCAGGACGGCCGTCCCCGAAGCGGAGAAGGGTTTGCATTTACGAAGGTCTCCGACCCAGGCCTTCAACGCCGGATTCAGCCATCTTAAAAACCGCTCGCGGCCAAAGTGCCGTCCTCCCTGAGGGCCGAACTCCATGCCGTGTTTGCCTCTCGGCGTCAAGAGCAGGAAGGTCAGCCGTGGGTGGCCCCGTCAAGCCCACACGCCCGCTCTGGTCTCGCCACGGCAGTGGAAAGCAAGCCACGCTCGGTGGCAACCTCTTCTGATGCTCCAAGGGGGGGGGACCTCGCCAGAAGGATGCCCTTTCCCTCCCTCGCCTCCGCCCGCCACGGAGCCCAAGCGGACGGGAGCACAAAAGCGGCTTGTCTCCAGGCGCCGGGCCTCCCGAGGTGGCCCCTGTCCTTCCCAAGGAGACTCCAGCGCTTACGGCTCAGCAGGCAGGAAAGGGTGAGAGGAGGCAGAACCGCACAAGGGGACGCCACAGGGAGGCAAGACAGGAAAGCCGTGGCCTAGACGCACGCAAACACACCCGGCGACCCCTTCGCGCTTGGAGGGAGCCCTCTGACGCAGGGCGCAGGTGCGGGACCTTCTGCTCCAGACCTCGGCCATGCAAGGCAAGGAAGCTGCCCCTCGAGCTTCGTCCCTTCCGCCTCCTCCTCCTCCTCCTCTCACAGCTCCATTTCCTCCTCCACGGCCGCTGGGGGCTCGGCAGCCCCATAGAGGAGGGCAGAAGGCATCTCGGGCGGGAGCGGGGCTGGCGGAGCAAAGTCCTCCCCCAGGGAGAGGAAGGGGGCTTCGAGAGGCTCCGGCTCGGCCAGCCCCCGCTCGGCCAGGGCTGGCGCTTTGTAGTTCTTGACCGAAACGGAGGGCTTGGCTCGCTCGGTGATGAATTCCGGGAGGGGCCTCCAAAGGACCAGCTCCATGGAGGGGCGGCTCCTGAGCGGGACAGGGAAAGATGGGCAGCGATCAAAACCCGTCCCCTCCGGCCAGAGCCCTCCGATCTTCAGCGGCCTTTCGGGGGATGAACGCTGAGCGGGGCCGTTTTGACCCAAGCTGCCCTCCCCGACGGAGCCCAGAGAGGGGGACGGAATCCGCGGGGCCCCCTCTTCGGCCCTTTCACCGGCCGCGAAACTTACATGGACTCGATAATCTTCTTGGTCAGGACGCTGTCGTAATCCTGCTTCAGCCCCGTTTTCAGCGTATCGGACAAGACCAAGGTGGGCAGGCTGTTCCCACGGCTTTCGGAAAGCGCCTTCGCCGCCGCCTGGTCTTCCTCCTCGTCGTCAATTATCCTGGCAACGGGAAGGAGGAGAAAAACCCTGGGGTGACCCTCTCTCCCTGCCGGGGAGGGTCTTTTTAATTTTAGAGGGGAAAAGCAGGTCCGCTTACGCTGGATGGAGAACGGGGAACGTCTACGTGAATTCTGTGAATGAAGAAATAATGGGAAGACGCCTGGGCGTCTGGGCATCGGGGTGCGTGTGTGTGTGTATGGGGGGGGCACTCACCTGTCCTCAATCTCCTGCAGCCTCCGTCGGGCGGCCTCGCCCTGGGGCTCCACCATCACCTGCTCCATCTCTTCGCAGGGCACCTCCAGCGGGCCAGGCAGGCAGGTGAGGGCCTGGGCCGTGGGCTGCCCCCCACGGAGGGCCCAGTCCGCCATGCCGGGGGCCGAGGGGCCAGGATCCGTCTCTCCCACCAGCCGCTTCTTTGCCACCGGGCAGCTGCGGAGGGAAGAAGAACAAGGAGTGGGTCCACAGGGGGTGAGGAAGAGGAGGGGCGAAGGGGGAGAGCTGCTGGCAGGTGGCCGGGGGGGGGCGGCATCCTCGCCCCAACCCACCTTTGCCCTCCCCCCCCACCAAGGCAGGCAGCCGGTGGACCCGTGCCCAAGCCCCAAAGCAGCCCCTGGACCCACAGGGCGGGCAGAGGGGGGCTCGCCATGGCTGGTGGTGGCCCCACCTGACCCCTCCCTCCCTCCCTCCCTCCCTCTCCCCCCCCCAACCACCCTCAGGGCTCCCACTTACCCTTCCGGCTCTTCCTCCATCTTGTGCTTCTTCCTGCAAGAATAGGAGGTCCTGCGGGGGGGGGGGGGAGAGAAAAAGCAAGAGAGAGAGAGAGAGACCCCCTCCATCTTAGCAGCGCCCACCGGGGATTGCTCGCCTGCCAGGGGATGCTGGGCATCGTAGTTCCCCAAGGCCCGGCCTGGAGGACTGAGGGGGTTTGGAGTCGCCCAGACCCGGTGTGGGCAGAGCGGACCCCCCGGGAGGGCGGGCGGGCGAGAGCGCGTGCCAGGCTTGCAAGCGGGCCAGACGCGTGTCGGCGCGTCAGGTCGTGGGAACGGGACACCCCTCCCCCCTCCCGGCCGCAGAGACTTACCGGGGCCGCCTCTGCAGGAGCAGGCCGGGGGGGCCGGGGGCGGCGGCGGCGGGGTCCCCGGGGGCGAAGCCCGGCGGCGGCGGCAGGGGGGGCTCCGGGTGGGTTCGCCGAGCGGGGGGGACGCCTTCCGGGGGCCGGCCGAGCCCGTGGCCCCGTCCTCCCCGTCCTCCCCCTCCTCCTCCTCCGTTGCCCGGGGGGGGCCCGGAGCCCACGGCCCCCGCGAAGGCCCCCTCCAGGGCCGCCATGGCCGGCGAGCGGGCGGGCGGGCGCCCTCCCCCCCGCGGAGCCTCCTCACGACCCGCCGCCCGGGACGCGTGTCTCAGGGCAGGGCGAGCGCTGCGCCTCCCGGCCAGGCCCCCCTCCCGGGCCGAACACGTGTCAGCGCGCAGGGCCGTGGGAACGCGCTTCCTTCCCTCCCCCTCCGACGCGGGAAGAGCCAGCGAGGGAACCCCCACCCCCACCCCCTCCGCGCGGCCTGGCCTGCCTCGCCCCGCCCCCTCGCCCCCTCGCCCCTCCCTCCTTCCTCGCTCCTGGGAGTCGTAGTCTTGGCGCCAGCGGCAGAGCATGCCGGGAAGTGTAGTCGCCGCCGCCGCCGCCGCGGCCAGGGGGGGTTTAGCCTCGCTCTCTGGCCGCCACCCGCTCTTCCCTTTTTCTCCGCCGAGCCCCCCCTTGTTTTGGGGGGGGGAACCATGTGTGCTGGTGGGCGAGGCTTCGCTTGCCTTGCCTTGCCTGGAGGGGCTTTGCAGCCTTTTCGGGGGTGGGTGGGGGGCGCCTGGGGATTCTGGGATGGGTAGTCCAAGGAGGAGGCGAGGGGGCCCCGCGAGAGTCTGGCAGGCGAGCCATCCAGCGGGTCCCCGTGCGGGAGACCTGGCCGGCGAGGGAGGCCCATCATCCCCCACTCACCGCCCCCATCCTCCCCTTGCGCTCCGCTCCACTGCGCTGGGGAGGGGAGCGGGAGGTGCTTGGATGGGCGGGATCCCGGATCTCTAGTTTTATTTTATTTTATTACATTTATAGCCCGCTCATTTAGTCATATACTTTGACTCTGAGTGGGTAACAACGTATCATATAACAATTTCACAATTTAAAAATCAAATTGATATATTGCTAATAGAGAAAACTTAAGGTGTGTTTGAATCTAAAATACAAACACATTAAAACACTGGAGCTCATAATCTAGAAAGGGTCAGGGCATCACACACACACACACACACCATCTGGGGCGCCTCTGCTGCTCGGCCAGGCCAGCGTCCCCTCCTCGGCCTGATCCTGCCACCTTCTCCTCTCCCCGTTGGAAGGCGCAAAGCCAGGCCAGAGAAGGGACAAGCGGGGGGGGGGAGAGGAACCCCCCCCGGGAGGGAGGGCCCAGCGGCCAGAATTGCACCCCAGGCCCTCACCCCAAAGGGAAGCCCCCGGACAAAGGGAGCGAACCCCAACCTGCCTGGGCAGCCCCCTCCTGTTTCGATGGGGGGGGCGCCAAGTGGGCAGTGGTGTAGCTCTCTAGCATCCCTAAAGCAAAAAAAAAAAAAAAAAAGCCCCCAACGACGTTGTTCTCTCTCCGCACCCTCCTGATGTTTCTTCTGCTGGAAGGCCTGTCCAGATCTCCGCACAACGATGCTGACACTTCCTTGGGCTCTTCCTCCCCAACTCCGAGAGGCCTCCCCCCCCCCATGGCTTCCACCTCGGGCGGCATTCTGCCGGGCCAGAAAAGGGAGGAGGGCCCCCCCTCGGGAACCCCAAAGAAAGCCCAGACAAAGCCCCGATTGTTCCCGGATCTGGGCTTAAGCTCCCTCTGGGAGGCCGGGAGGGCTGGAAGGGGAAGCCTCTTCCTCCTCCTCCTCCTCCTCTCCCCTCCCTCCGGGACTGTGGGTTGGAGAGATCCAGCGGAAAAAGCCGGGCCAGGTGAGCCGCTGGCTGGCAACCAGACCGGCTTGGTGGCCTGGATTGGGTCCTGGGTGGAAGGGCCTGCCTGGACATCCCGAGAGTGGACAGAGAGAGCCTCCCTTCCTCCAAAGCATCCTTTCTCCGTTCTGCTCCTTCTCCTTCTCCTTCTTTGGGGCTCCTGCTCTGCTTGGAATCCCTCGGCATCTCATGGCGCGCGGGGAGCCCCCTGGTCCGGCCGAGAGCCCCACGGGGAAGCGCAGAGCAGATCACAAGGTAACTATGGCTCCCTCTGTTCAGAGGTCCTCCGCTGCCCTCGGCCGGGCCGTCACATCTCGCCCCGCCATAATGTGCGTGGTTCCTCCGAGGACCGAGACGAATGGACCTCCGAGGGCAGCTGAAAAAGCTCTTTGTGAGGGTGTCCATCCAGTTGGTGTCGGTTCCTCCTTTGCCCGTAAAAACCTCTCGGGTTCGCCTTGGCCGGAGCAGACGGGGCGACCGGGGTGAGCGGTCTCAGCCTGAGGGTCTTGGCCCTCCCGGCCTCTTGGCTGGAGAACGGAAGCCGGCCGGCTCAGGATGGAGCGGCAGCTGCTGCTGAACGAGCCTGCACGGCCCCGCAAGGTAAGCCCCCTGGGAAGAAGACATCTCCCCCCCCCCAAACTGGGCCAGGGCTGAGCCTGGGAAGCGACTCAGAAGCAAGCTTTGCCAAATTCGGGGGAGTACGAATGCCGAAGTACGAATGAATGTTCGAAGACGGTCTTGTGTTGGTCGACCTGCAAGGAGAAAGCTAGCTCCCCCCCCCAAGCCCTCAAGTTGGCTGTGGTTCTTTTGTGCTTGGTTTGACTTTGCAGGGGGGGGGGGAAGCCTCTCAGAGAGGTTGGCTTCTCAGTGGGGAGAGCAGCCTCTGCCCCAAACAGAATCGGATCCCTCTTGGCAAGGCGGGAGACAAAAGGCCTGGGAATGCCGAGAGGCGGCCCCGGGACCAGGAGAGGTGAGTGACCCACCCAGGCCTTCAAAGGGGGGGGCACAACTTTTAAGGCCCCCCCCCCGGTGTGCCCCAGTACCTTCCGTCCTTAGCATGGCATTGGGAGGACGGCTTGCTTTCTCGTGGGCAGAAAAATTAACAAGGGTGGATCTTTGGGGGGGGTTTGAGGTGACAGCCTGCATAAGCCTCTTCTCTATCCCCATAAATAAACTCGTCTTTTTTCCCCCCCTCTGAACTGAACCCTTGCTCTTCGCTGCCCTTTTCTGTACTTTTTCCAGTTCAACGCCCCCTTTTTGTACCCTCTCCCTCCTCCCAGGTTTTCCTTATTTTAATATGGGACCATTAAGTACCCCACTGTTTCTTGGGGTTGGTGGTGGCCCCTCTGCAGTCAAGAAAAGGTGTGTGTGTGTGTTTGTGTGTGTTTTTAAGGAGAACGAGGGTGGAATCTGTGCTTGAGACAGTCAGTGGGTCCCCTCCTGGTTGAGTGATGGATCTTCGCCAATAATCTCCCTGCACCGAAACACCACCAACAAAAGGCCAGGAGGATTCCGGCACCAGGGATCGGATTGTGGTCGGCTGGGGCTAGCCGGTTTGCCCAGGACATGATGTGTGAGCCAATGGGTTCCATTTTCTGATGGCTGGTTTCCTTCTTCTGGGTCTGCTAGATTGGGGGGCCAGCCGGCAGAGGCAGAGGCCAGGACGGGGTGATGAAAGGGTTGTTTGGCTCAAAAGCTCTCCATCCTGGCTCTTTCTGGGTGAACAGATATTCCTAGTGAAGAAGCCTCAAGGAAGCCAGGAAGGGTGACTTCCTTTGCAGAGCGCTGTCCTCTGTTTGGAGGCCAGGTTTTTTTATTATTATTATTTTCAGTCTGTTGGAAGACCAAAAAAAAAAAAAAGGGGGGGGGACTCAGGATCAGGGACGTGGGACAGTTGGCCAAATTCTCCCCCGTTCAGGTGAAGAAGAGAGTCTTTTAATATGCACGGCACACGCCAAGCCAAGACTCACAGGGAAAGACAATAGTGCTAGGAAAAGCGGAAGGCAGCAGGAAAAGAGGAAGACTGAAATACGAGATGGATCGGCTCCGTAAAGGAAACTGCAGGCTTGGGTTTGTAAGAGCTGAGCAGAGCAGTTGAGGACGGGGCCCTTTTGGAGGCGGTTCATTCACGAGACGGCCGTGTGTCAGAGGCAACCTGATGGCCTGTCGGAGCAACAACGAAGCCCCTACGCTGAGCGAGTGCCAGGGTGGCTGAGCCCCTTCGCTTGCACAAATGCTTGGCATTCTTCACACTGAGAAGGCTCACCCGCTGTGGGTCAGGGGTCCCTTTGTCTTCCTGGCACACACACACACACACACACCCTTCATCACATGCCAGCCGCCATGGGATTATGGCGAGGGGGATCAAGGGCCTCTTCCTTCCTCAGTGCTCAGCACCGCTCAAGGAGAACAACCAGCCGGGCTCTAAATCCATGGCAGCTGCCCCCCCCCCAGACGGAGAGCTGGTAGCTTTCTCTCTCTCTCTCTCTCTCTCTCTTTCTCTCTCTCTCTCTCTGTGTGGTGTGTGTGTGTTTTCAGCTGACTTTTGCCGTCAAGCTGGGTATCACATGCCTGGCCAGCACCTGAGGCCAGCTTGGGATGTTTTCTCGCTGATGGGAACCAGCCGCCTTTGGGGGGGGTGTTGGGAGCACTTAACCCTTTCCTCCAAGTGATTCTGGCGTACCCAGACCCCCATCTCCCCACAGGAGGGTAACATCTGGAACCCATCCTGTCTCTGTCGTGGCTGAATGGCCCTGACCTGGGGCTGAAAACTGGAAGGGGGGGGGATGCTGACCTCCAGATGGGCGGCACGCCCTTTGGGCAGACCAAGGAGGCCTTCTGAGACGGGAGATGGACACATGCACAGCCTGGGGCCAAAGCAGAGAGTGGTCCAGGAGGAGGTTTGCATCAGCCCTCCTCTTTTCCTCCTCCTCCTCCTCAACTCCGGCTCAGATCCGGTTGCAAGCAGCAATGGGGTTGCGGCGTTTCTGCTTGGTCGCCCGTGCATCCTTACCCTTTGTTTATTGGTTAACCTTTCTTTAACTGCATTTAACTTTACATTCTTCATAATGGAAAGGATTTGAGGCTGGTTGGCCGGGAAGCCAGAGAGAGAGAGAGAGAGAGAGAGAAGAGAGAGAGAGAGAGAGAGAGAGAGAGAGAGGGCTTCTCTGACCTTGAACGGCCCCCAGGTCAAATGGAGGGTGTGCCGAGGGGCTCAGCGGAGGAGTGGGCGTCTGGGCGGAGGGCCTACGAAGCATCCTTCCTTCTCTTCGGATGCAGAGGCGAAGGGACAGTGGCTCACCATTTACCAAGTGAAACGCTTCTCTGTCGTAGTCAGACGCCAGTGTGCTTGCCAGGCTGTCTCTGCACCGGGATCTTTGAAAACTCTGAACGTTTCCCGCTGGTAACCAGCAATTTCAAGGAGAGCATCCGCACGACGCAGTTGCACCCGCTTGCTCCTGTTGTAAGGGGTGTAGCTGCCTCCTATGGAAAGCTGGCGTTTGTGCTTTGGCGAGGGATTCGGGGCTCATTGATTGTTGCTGGAGGCAATGGTCACCCCCCCCCCCAGGAAAGCGAAGAGCCTCAGCTCAGATGCCAGGAATCCCTCGAGTGGACCTGTGGTGGCTTGAGGGGGGATCAAACTGATATACAGTAATGATGTACTGCAAACCGGGGTCCCGTCTCCTGTTGCTTCTGAGTCATCTAGACTCTGCTGGCTTTGTTCTCTTGGGTTGGAGGAGGAGGAGGAGGAGGATGCAAATGCTTTTCTCTCCAGGGTGGGGATGGTGCCAGCTGCAGAAAGAGAGAGAGAGAGAGAGAGAGCTGTTCCTGGCTCAGGCAATCTTCCCAAGAGTAACAAAAAGTGGTTGAAATAACCAGATAGGCGGGGTATAAATAGAATAAATAAATAAATTAAAATAAAATGGGATGCAGCCCCTCCTGCAAAGTACAAGCTGTGGCCACAAAACCATGAACAAGAGAGAAGCTTTTGGATAGGACTATCGATGGGGGAGCATTGTGCACGTCCTCCTCCATGTGGGTCTGGAAGGGGCAGCTCGTCTCTCTGCATGGCCCCTGCTGTTCCAACCTGTGAGATTTCCGCCTGCTTTCTTGCAGCTCCCGACCTGGACTCTCTTCTTCGCTGTGTGCGCGGCTGGCATTGGAGGGACCTTCCAGTATGGGTACAACGTTTCTATCATCAACGCACCCACGGAGGTAAGACGTGGCCTGCCGTGCCGTGGCCCCTCCTTCCCTGAAGGATGCTGAGCACTCTAGGAGGGTCTCAGGTGTGTGTGTGTGTGTGGGGGGGCGTGCTGAGACTGGGCCAGCCCTCCTATTAGGCAGAGCAAGGCCGCTGCCTACCCAGGACGTCAACCAAAGGGTAGCAAATCATTTTTGCGTGTGTGTTTCTGACCGTTGTATCTGGCTGGAAAGGATGAGGAGAAATCCTTAGCAGAGCTTCTGTGTCGTGGGCCAGAAAAATGGGCTTCGCTTTGGGTCCCATATATCTTGGCTGCTGCAGCCCTTCGCCTCCGGGCCTCTGCCTGTTTCCGACATTTTAAGGGGGAACGAATGCAAAGTGGAAACTTTTTCCAGCGAGGCAGCTGTTGTGTGGGTCACGTCCAGCAGAAAAGCAAAGAAAAACCAGATCGTGGAGGGAGGAGGGCCTTTTGAAGCTCAGGCAGCCCACGCTGGCATGAAGTGGCTGGTCTTCAAGGCCTTGATTCAGAGAAGATCACCCAAATTATCCAGAATATTCCCCCTCTCAGCCCCGTTTTTTTCCAGCATTCAGGGACCTCCAGGGGCAGAGCGAAAGCCTGGCACTTTTTCTACAGGGCACAGCCGGGCGAGGAGAATCTGGTTAGGGCGAAGGATGCTGGTGCCCCCCTCCCCCCAGTGGGAAGGAGGCAGCGGATCCTGTCCACCACCCACTGACTCCCATCCTGAGGAAACTGGGCCGTCTTTGTTTACTGTAACATTTTGCGGTAATTATGAAGAATGAGGAAAAGCAAATAAAGATGGAAAGATCAAAGCATATGGCAAAATCAAAGAGAGAGGGAGAGAGAGGGGCAAGCGGGCGCATGTTGTGCTACTATTTATGCCTTTTAATGTGGCTGTTTGTGTGTTTTTATTTGCTGCAAACTGCTCAGAGTAATGCATTGCAGTAGTGGGCAGGGAGAGAGGGAGGGACGGCGGACGTTCGGGCCACAGAAAGCAAGCTTTCTCCCACGTTCTCCTGGGAGGGGCCCTTCAGACCTTTCAGGGCGCCCCTCCCGGCCCCTCTGACGCATGCCCCCCTCTCTCCTTTGCCCCCGAAAGCACATCCACAAGTTCCTGAACGAAACCTGGCAGAGCCGCTACCAGGCCGAACTGAGTCCCGGCTTGCTGACCCTCCTCTGGTCCACCATCGCCTCCATCTTCTCCCTGGGGGGCCTGTTTGGGGCGCACCTGGGCGGCAGCATGGCCGTTTGGCTGGGCAGGTGAGTGGGCGCATCCAGCTCCATCAGCGGGAATGCTTTTCGTACTCTCTCGTGAGCAGAATTTGGGAGTAACTAGTTCCTAGCAATTGGGTTGCCTTTAACTAGTTCCTTTTCTGGAATAAACTATGTTTCACTTTTAAAACAACGCAACAAGCAGTTACAAAGCTGCCTTTTGGCACACAGAGTGATGTTTCTTTGTTACTTATAAAAAACTACTTTAAACAGACTTTTAGGAAGTATTTTAAGGAGGATTTTTCCCCAATGTTTCAACATGCAGTGTCAGAGCTGGACACAAGGAGCATTTCCATTTATTTTTCTGTCTGGCTGGTAAACCCACAAGCTCATGACTAACTTGATCTGTGTTAAGGTTGTGAATTGATGATGACATGGATTATCTTGGGGTCTCAAAGCATTAAGTGAAGAGTTCCTTTAAAAGCAAACACACTACAGTGGTGCCTTGTTTAGCGACTGCTTCGTTTAACGATGAAATCGCTTAGCGATGACTTTTTTGGAGTGTGGCGGTTTGAGAGGCTTCCGGCCTGGCCCACCTGCCTTCTTCTTCCTTTTCAGAAAAGGGGCTCTCCTGATGAACAATTTCGTAGCTCTTCTGGCCGCCATCTTGATGGGCGTCAGTTTCCCGACGGGCTTCTACGAGCTGCTGATTCTGGGGAGATTTCTAATCGGCATTAACACGGGTGAGAGCGGAATCTGGCAGAGGAGGGGAGACTTGCCCCCCTGTGGACTTAATTCCCAACCCCTTGTTGGCTGTATGCTCACAAAGTGGGGTGGCCAGAGGGTTCCTGAGCACACGGCAGAGCTACCTCTGGGGACTACAAATCCCAGCCTCCCCAGCCAAACCAGGTTTGCGGGCTCCAATGGGGGGGGAATGATGTTTGTGACCGATGCCTGTCCTTCTTTCTCCTGGACAAGCATGTTCTGCTGATGGATCTGACAGGAAGAATTTCATGCCTTCTTTTATTTTATTTTATTTTATTTTTTAAACTAAGCAAGCACTTCTAGGCAGTTTGTGATTAGAGGCAGGGCGGGTGGCTCCGAGGTGCTTCAGGCTGGGCGGGCACAGGGCCCACCCCCCCATGGCTTCTCCTCTTTCCTTGCTAGGCATCGGCCTCTGCGTGCAGCCCCTCTACATCGGGGAGGCCGCCCCCAAACACCTGCGAGGCGCCATGGCCATGGGGAGCTCCATCTTCCTGACGGGAGGCATTTTGACGGGGCAGGTGGTCGGCTTACGGTGAGTCCCAGGGTCTTGGTGGCTCGGGCGGCAGGGGGGTCCAGAGGGGCCGTGGCCCCCCCAGTTGTGGGTGTGGGGGAGGAGGAGGAGGAGGAGGTCCACAGCAGAGGGACGGAGCCTGTCTGTCTCGCTCTGTCTCCATCGGCCTGTCCCAGTCTCTGCAGGGCTCGGGGGATAAAAGAGGTTTCCGCTCTTCCCCCAGGGAACTGCTGGGCGGGGAGTCCCACTGGCCTTTGCTGCTCTCGACCTGCTGCATCCCAGCCTTCGTGCAGCTCCTGGCCCTTCCCTGGTTCCCGGAAAGTCCTCGTTTCCTGTTCTTGGACCGAGGGAACGAGGTGAAGTGCGTCAAAGGTAAACTGAGAGGCTCACCTTTGGCTCTTGGCCTCTGTCCCCCCCCCCCCCGACCCCACGGGCACCCCGTAGGAACTCTGCAGGTTGGACAGGGAGGGCCCCCTCCTGACTGTGTGCCCGAGGTGAGACAGTCCAGTTCAACCCCCCCCCCCTAGCTTCAGCAGGGCTTCCCCCGACAGCGTCTGTGGTGGGGCTCCTGCAAGGGTGAGCGCTTAATAACAAAGCCTGCAGAACCTTTCACCTCCCTGCTGAATCGGGGCCAGCAGATTTGCATCGGCGGCTCGTTCTCTGCCTTCTGAGTAGCCCAACTCGAAGTCTGTGGAAAATGACCCAGGGAGCGTCGCAGTTAGAAGCGGAACTGGCTTCGGCCGCAAGAGAAGTGGGATGATCCTCTGGCGTTGTTGGATCTCTTCCCCAAAGGGGGCCAATCGGCTGGCCTTTGTTTCCCTCCTAGCCCTGAAGCGCTTCCACGGCCGCCTGCACTACCGGCGGGAGATGGAGGACATTCAGAGGGAGGGCTTGGCCCTCGGGAGCCAGAAGGCCAAGAAGCCCTGGGAACTCTTCCTGGACCGAAGCATCCGCTGGCAGCTGCTCACCATCATCTGCATGACCATGGGGCAGCAGCTGAGCGGGATCAACGGGGTGAGAACCAGGGCCTGGTCTTCCCCCTTGGGAGGTGGGGGGGGGACCCTCTTCCGGCTGCCCCCACCCCCGCCTCCCACCCTCTTGCGGCTGGCTTGGAAGCCAGTGGCCTTTCTGGGAGCCCCACTAAGCCCAGATCCTGGAAAGTGAGTGGGTCCCTCCCAGGGGCCTCTTCCTCCGGACGGGGGCCAGTTCAGGATAAGCACATGCTGCTTTCTCCCTCCTCCGCTTCACAACGACCCCACGAGGTAAGTCCAGCCATATCGTCCTGCTGGGGCTCCTGAACCCAGCAAGGGAGAAACTGGTCCAGAGTCAGTCTGGTACAGCTGGGGGCCCTTCTCTGGAGCCACACCCCCAGGCACCGTGGGGCAGATGGGGGGCAGGGGGAAACTGGGGCTCTTCCCAGTCATGATGCATTTGTTGCTCCCCCCCCCCCCCCAGATTTACTTCTACGCCAGTTACGTCTTCCAGGAAGCCGGGATCCCCGAGGGGAAGATTCCTTACGTGACGCTGGGCACTGGGGCTTGTGAGTGTCTCACCGCCCTCACCTGCGTAAGTGCTGAGTTCAGATCCCGCTGGTCTAAATCGCTTTTTAAAAAAAGGTATGTGTGGCTAGAGTGAGCGAGGAAGCGCCTTCCTCTGGTCTTTTTCCCTGCAGGGCTTGCTGATCGAGTCCATGGGGAGGAGGGCCCTGATCCTGGGCGGCTACTCCCTGATGACCCTTTGGTGTATGGTGCTGACCTTCTCTCTGACCTACCAGGTAGGCTGGCCGGTCTTTGGTGGAAGGGAGAAATGGGTCAGGGCGCTTCTCCTTGCCGGGGGTCCCAGCCGCTGGGTGCTTTCCCCCCCACCCAGGGCCTGCTGCCTGGTGGGGTCAGGATTTGTGCAGGCTGGTCCCTGGCTCTTCCTGGGCCATGCGCAAGGAGACACATACACAGGAGGAGGAAAACCGGGGAGGCAGGGAGGGAGGGAGTGGGATGTAGTCTGATTGACATGCAGAAGGGAGGGACTGCCCCCCCCAGACCACTTCAGCAAGCCTTCCATGCCTTGTCTTCTCAGGTGTACTGGTGGGCTCCCTACCTGAGCATGGCCTGCGTCTTCGCCTTCATCTTGAGCTTTGGCCTCGGCCCAGGTAAACCTATCCTGGAATCCCTGGGAGATTTCTGCCCCTGAGAGATTTCTGCTTCTCACATGGCGTCTTATGTACATGATGAAGCTGTACTGGTTTGATAACCACTTGTCACCCACCTCTGTGACCTGAGTTTTGGGCGGGGTGCGTAGAATTCTCTACGCCTTGCTTGGGGTCCCGAGCAGACACTTAAAAGTCCCTGGCCAAATCCTGGGATTCTGGCAAACGGAGCCGTGAACGCGGCATGCCGAACGGGTAGCCACGCGTCGTGCGGACGCTGCCTCGTGTCTGTCCTGCACCCAGTTCCCTCCTCCCTGATCCAGTCACTTTTCCAAATGGTTGTCTAGGTGGAGTGACCAACATCCTAACCATCGAGCTGTTCACGCAGTCTTCACGGCCCGCGGCGTACACCATCGCCGGATCGGTGAGCTGGCTGAGCTTCTTCACCATTGGGATGCTGTTCCCTTTCATCGTGGTACGTAGGTTGCGCCTTAATCTGCCCCCTGAGACGTGGCTCAGGCCACGGCTGTTGCCGGCAATGGCGGTGTGGCTTTTGACGAGTTCTTACGTCCGATTACTTAATCGAATGCGTAATGCTCTTGCTTGCCGGCTTAGAAGTCGTCTCCCGGGTTGGCTGAGCCATTGTTCCACACCAACAGCCCACAACGCAAAAGGAAAAAGGGACAGGAGCGTGGATGTTGTGCGTTGTTTATTCATTTTGTTCTTGAAGTTCTATTATGTTCCACCTGGTGTGTCCCACCCACCCACCCAAATTCCCACTGCCATGCGGTGGGGGGGGGGAATCCTCTTTGAGATCATATCTATAAGCAAAAACAAAACCTGGCCTTTAAAGTGACTCTTCCGGCTTGCTTTATTAGTACTATATTATGCGAGACGGGTACCACGGAGGGCAAAGGGATCTGAAGCCATGCCGTGCCTTGGCATTCCCAGCACATATGGACTTGCCAAATGCAGCGAGTCCTTGGAAAGACCGTTTTCCCCTCTTAACGCAGCGGGAGGCGGGAGCCCCGCGTGGTGGGCGGCTCCTGTGATCAGAAGCAGCCGCCAGACTGCTGCGCACGCGAGAAATCTTGGGCCAATTCTTTTTCTGCTCTAATAATTTTAGAAGCCATCCTCATTTTCTGGGCGGTGTGTGTGGGGGGGGGGAGGGAGTAGAAAGCTGACAAGTATATTAATGAGAACAAGCTGTGTTTTCCTTTTTAAAAAGCTGCAAAATCCAGAAACGCTTTTAGATACTTTTAATAACTTCCAGTCAAATGCACACCAAGCCTTCGAAAAATCTAATGCTTAAGAACGGTTCATGAAGGGCATCCAGGAATTTCTAGGGTGGTGAATGTCTCTTGTTGACCAGCCGAGAGAAACTGGTTTGAGGTATTCGTGAAGGCGGAAGAATTCCAGTGACCATAAGCACGAGTTGGTAAGGGGGGGGGGAGAAGGGAAGAGGCTGTTTGTAACTAGTTATTTGTAATTAGTTCTCTTCCCCAGTAATGCATGTGTTAGGGGCCAAAATCCTGCTCGCTTTGTCTACAAGCAGAACAGAATCATGTAACGCCGACCTTGTAACTGGTGGCCATTCACCTCCAAAAATTACGTTGTTCAGTGCGAACGCTGGCGTAAAATGACAGGCCATTGGGACTGTAACTTTACTGGGGTGTCACTTTGGTCCTTGTGTGATGTCAGTTCTTAGCCCCTGTGATAGTTTCGGGGTGCGGCCTCTCTAAAAGGCTGGGGCTGGCGCTCTTGTGGGTCTTGAGCCTAGAAAGAACCACCTCTTTCTCCTGCTCAGCCAGAAAGCAATGGGAAACCTCTCCGGCCCGCACGGCTTTTGAAGGGGAGGATCCGCTGGGTGAGATCCTCCCCTGCCTTTGTCTCCGTGTCTGTGTGTGTGTGTGTCCCCCTCTGCCTCTGCACGCCTCTTCACCTCGGGGCCCTCTCTCGTTCTGCTTCCCTTTCCAGCGAGGCTTAAAACAGTACTGCTTCCTCGTCTTCCTGGCGGAGTGCTGCCTGGTGGCCCTTTTCATTTTCTTCGTCGTTCCGGAGACGAAGAATAAAACCTTCCTGGAGATCAAGCGGGAATTCCACAAGATGAATTTTGGCCGAATCAAGGAGCAGGACGGAGAGCTGGGCGAGAGACGACATCTCAGCAATGAGTTCTAAGGGCGGGCGGAGGGGTTACTGGGGGGGGGAGGAAGAGGTGGCTGTGTCCAGGGGGGGGGCACGGCCGACACAAAGGCCCCCATTAGCAAGCCATGCAGGCGGAGGGGGGGGGGCTGTTTCTCCAGTGCTCTTTTCTGAGAGATTTTGCCTACAGGTTTTTTAAAATTACCACTTCCCTTTCTGTAAATGCATTTGGTACCCTGCAACAAAGAGGGGGTCGGCTCAATAAAAACCCCTCAAACCGGCTCCTGTCTTCGTGTGGAGCAACACATGGGCGCAGCTTCAGCCTCGGGGGGGGGGGGCTGTGCAGATGTGGCCAAACAGGGTGAATCCCCAAGACGTGACCCAAGTGGGGGCGGGGGAATTCAGAAAGAGGACAAGAGGGAAAGCTGACGTGTCAGGGGATATGAATGGCCACCCAAGAACGGGCCTGCTGGGTGATCTGGGAGGCGTTAGGAGACGTTGTGGGAAAGGGGGGTGGTGGCATCAGAACATGGAAAATTCCTAATTTTTAAAAAAAGTACAACTCGCAGCCAGCGTGGCCCCTGGAATGTGTCTCAAAGGCCACTTGTGTGGTTCAAATTTTATCTCCTCTGTCGCAACGTGATGCGTACATTCAATAACTTGGGGGGGGGGACATTTCCCAAGTATTAGAGGTCGTCTCACAAAGCAGGGCCTCCTGCTTTTCTCTGAAGGCACTTCGGTGGTGTTTTGATGAAGCGCAAGCGAGTCAGTTTCAGCAGGGGCTGAGAAGCCGCCTGGCGTCCCTTTTCCTCCGCATCGCACCTTCTCCCGGCCGAGCAGGAGGAGACACCCAGAGCAGGGGCCGGGTCACGTAGATGCTCGTCCAGACGGGGAATCCTTCTCACGTGAGGTCACGAAGGGACTTTCTTCCTCTTCACTTTTTCTTCCAGGTTGGCAAAATATTTCATTTTCGCTAAAAGGGTTTTGGCTCCTTGAAGGTCGCCTGCCATGAAAAGAAACAGAGCAGGTTTAGGGATTCGGAGCCCGTTCAGGTCCTTTCAGGGGCTGGGCCCCCACGGTGAGCAAGGAAGAACCCACAGGAAAGGTTTTTAAAAACCCGACGACATGGCCCCACAAGCAAGCATGTAGGACAGAGAGAGAGAGAGAAGCTGCTTTCGGGTTTGTAAAACAAATGTCAGTCTCGGGTACGCAGAAGAGGAAGAACGTCCAGCTTGGCTCGGGTGGGGGCACGCCTGCTGATTCCTGGTGGGGACTATAATTTCTTGGGCCTTCCGAAGTCCCTCGCTCTGGTTTCGTGCCATTTCTAAGCCACCCAGGCTCCAACGCATTCCACGAAGCCGAGAAAGGGGGGGGGGGGATACTCACCTTCATCGAAGGCTCTGCTCACTCCTTGGACCAGCTCCTCTTGTTTGGCTGGAAGGCAAAGAAGCGAGGCATTTGCTTCAGAAGACAAAGGCCAAGCATCATCTCCTCAGCCACTGAGATGTTGCGGGAAGGCTTCTGGAGAGCTTCTGAGGAGGGGCGTCCAGCTTGGTTGGGAAGAGGGGGCTGACAGGAAACCCCAATGCTTGACCTCCTTCCCTCCCATCGCTTGGCCTGACTCCCCCGTCAGAATGCCACCCTCCTCCTCCTCCTCGGGCACGGCCACCCCGTCCTCCCTCTCACCTGCAATGAAGTTCTCCACGTCTTCTATTTTAGCCTCGCTCTCGGCTTCCAGGAGCTTCTCGTTGACCTCCATGACTTCGGAGAGAAATTCCGGGTCGGCTTGAGGGTCCGTTCCCGGTTCCAGCTCCACCCCGTTCAGCTCCAGCTAGAGAGACGCAAGGGGGAAAAAGACGGAAGGCTCCCGTTTTTAATTTCTCTGCTCCATCCCAAGGCCTTGGAATTGAGCTGGGGAAGGGAACCGTCCACCCAAGTGTGCGTGTGTGTGTGTTCCTGCAAACGTAGCAGGTTCCGTGCCAATATTAGGAACCGAGGTGGAAAATATACCGCCGTGGCTGTAATACATCCTTGCATAACTCTACGATGCAACCACGCTGGGAACACGGCCCACCATGGAAGTCAGCTCCGGAAAAGTTATGGCTTGAAAAGGGCAGCCGAGGGGAGCCAGGCAGAGGCACGAGGCTTTTGGGAAAGGGCCTCAAGACTCAGGGCCTTTCAGCTTAGAAAAGAAGGGAGGCACCGACAAAGCAGCCAGGATACAGTATATGTGTGCCTGGGGTGGAGAAAGTGGGATGCCCTTTGGAGGTGGGAGGCCCTTCTCAGCCCTGCTTGCTGGCCAGCACAATGTGATTGTGTGTTTGTGTGTGTGTGTGCTCCCCCCTCCTGTGCTCTCCTTGCAGGCACCAGGCTGGCTTGGGCTGGGACCCAGCGTCAAACCTTGACCCACGGAGGAACTGCTGTAACGGGAAGTTGCCAGGGAGGCCGTGGAAGACCCCCCCCCTTACCAGGTAGAGCCCCCGGCTGAGGGGGCTGAGGAGTGTCCGGTAGGCTTTGTTCACCAGGGAAGAGTGCTGTTCGGAGAAGTCCCGCTCCGCCTGCGGAAAGAGGGTTGAGAAGGGTGGGGGTTTAGGCTTTCGAGACGCGTGAACTCAACCCCACCCTTCCATTCCGCAGACATTTTGCTCTCCTTTTAACTCACCCCTGGCAACTGTGCGCGTGGTCACCTGCCCCCCTAGGAGATCCACATGACTGCTTCCCCCCCCCCAGGGAAAAAAACTCTGAGGAGCTGCTCAGAAGCACAGGAGAGGATCTTTTCTCATCTCCTCTTTGGAACGAACTGGCCTGGAAACCCGGCTTTTAAAAAGGCGCTCGGTGTTCCTTTAGAAAGGGACTCGGCTGCCCGGAGGGCTTTTCCTCCGAACGGCTGTTCCTGCGGCCGGCCAGGGGCATTGCCTTGGTCTGGTGCCTCGTCCCATGCGCAGCACCAAACCGCACGGGGGGGGGGGGGGAGGAGAGAATCCCTCGGGTTCCCTCTGGCGACCATTTCTGAGACGGCACCTTGCAAAGATTTTGCTAAGAGGGCAAAAAAACCAAACCAGCCCAACCCCCCCAAAACAAATCAAAAAGCTAAACAACAACAACAACAAAAACTTCAATGAGAAATACAAAGCCGTTTCTCCCTCGGCATTTCCTCTCCTCTCAAGGAGTGCTGGAGCCCAAAGTGCCCCCAGTTAAGCGGCTCACAGAGGGCAAGGAGCCGTGGGCTCGGGGGGGGGGGGTCACAAGAACGTTCGAGGTGGGCTGCCCTTCTGGAGAGAAGCCTCGTCTCAGAGGGCTCATCCCACCCGCAGCTCAGAAGGCCCTCCCTCGTCTGCAAAGCTCCCTCGCCTGGGAGATTTCCAAGCCCGTTCCCAGGAATGCGGGGTCAACCCCAGGCATTAAAAACAGGACCTGCATGGGAAGGCCCGGGCTTTTCCAAGATACTATTTGAGAACCAAGAGGTTGAGCGCTCAGGGCTTATGGTTACTTTTATTATTATTATTATTATTATTTTTAGGACGAGCACAAATAGTCCTTCAAGACCTCCTCCTGATCTCTAACAGTTATTAATGCAATAGCGACCATCCACTCAATGGCCTTTTGCTACCGCTTCATGAGGGTGCTCTTTGACTTTCTACGCCCTTCCTGTGCCCGCTGGTGCCCCTTCCTGGGGATGCCATCCTGGCCGTGGAGGAGACACCGCCCCCCCGCCCCCCTCCCTGGTCGCTCTCTCTCTCTCTTTCTCACCTGGGGCCGCTGGCTGAAGTAGTCTGGGTGGAGTTCGCGCTGCAGGGCCCGGAACTGCTGCTGGAGACGGGCCGCGTCCAGGCGGAAGGTGCGCTCGCTGCAGGAGGAGGAGGAGGAGGAGGAGGAGGGGGCCCGGCCGGGGTGGGGTCGGGGAGACAGGAAGGGTGCATGAAAAAAGAGGCACACGGAGCTTAAATGATGGGGAGCTTGCGGGGGGGGGGGGTTGGAGATATTTCCAGAGGATGATGACAGTGTGTTGAGCGGGTGCTTTTCCTCCCAGGAAACGTGTAGGTGGCTCTCCCGTGGCTACCCCCCTTTTTAAAATCTTCCTAAGAGCCCTGCCAGGTAGGCCAGGAGGAGGAGACTTTCTCAAGAGGGTCTGCCTTTGGACTACAATCCCCAGCACCTCTCGACCACTCGGCCTGCCCCGCCTTGGCTGAGGGATTCTGGGAGTTGTAGTCCCCTTGCCCAAAAGAGAAAGAAAGAGGGAGAGAGCCAGGAGGTGCAATTCCAGAAGTAACTTGGGGAGCCGTTATGGGAAGAAGTTACTTTTCCCAGCGCTGGCCGGGAGTGGCCTTTGGGAGTTCCTCCCTTCGCCCCGCCCCTTTCTGGGCCCCGGCCACGCCCCCCGCCGCCGCGCAGACACGTGTCTCGGGGGCGTCTCGTGTGAATGCAGCGCTGCCGCCTCCCTCCCCCCTCCTCCTCGCCCCCCCCAATCGGGGCTCCCCCCCCCGCTTTCTCTCACCATCCCAGGAGGCGGAAGAAGTCCGCGCGGGGCTCCGGCGGCTGGAGGGCGCGGCAGGCCGGGCAGAAGCGGGCCAGAGGGGCCCCCGGCGGGAGGGCCTGCCCGCAGCTCCAGCAGCCGGAGGCGGAGGCCCGAGCCCGGAGGGGAACCGGCGGGGGAAGCGGAGGCGCCCGCAGCGAAGACCCCCGCAGCAGCAGCAGCCGCCCGCACAGCGCTTCCAGCAGCCCCATTGCCGGCTCGGACTACAACTCCCGGCAGGCCCCTCGCTCCCCGGCAGGCCCGCCTCCTCCTCCTCCTCCCCCTCCCCCCGCGCAGGCGCGGACCCCCGCCGGGCGCGGATTGGCTGCCGGGGCCCCGCGCGCACCAGGGAGGGGCGGGGCGTCCAGGAACCGGCGGGAGAGGGGCTGTTGAGCGTCCCTCCAGCTGGCGGGCGGCCCACCTTGCGGGGCTGTCGTGCGCCCGCGGCGGACGGACGAGCAGAGTCGGCGGCGGGGGGCTTCCTCGGAGGCCCCCATGTCCCGACCTCAGCCCGAGGAGGAGAAGGAGGAGGAGGCGGCGGCGGAGGCGGCGGAGGCGATGGAGGGGGCCTCCTCCCAGGCTCAGCCCCAGGAAGGAGGCGGCGGCGGCAGCGGCGGCGGGGGGGTCTCCGGACGGGCCCCCTCGGGCGGCCACAGCCAGTCCTCCTCCTCGTCCTCCTCCTCTTCGGGCACCCTCAGCTCCCTGGAGACGCTGCCCACCCAGGAGCTCCTGCCGGCCATCGCCGAGGAAGAGGAAGAGGAGGAAGAGCCCGGCGAGGGGGGGCCGCCCCGGCCCTGGGGGCGCCTCTTCGGCCTGGCCAGGGGATTCCCCAACCTGGGTGCGCGCCTCGCGGGGGCGGCGGGGGCGGCGGGGGGCTTACAGAACGACAGCCCTGTGAAGTGGGGCAGGAGGAGAGGCAGGCAGGCAGGCAGACGGACCCCCTGCCCCTTCCTCGGGGGGGTGGTGGTGGTGTCGAGGCCTTCCTTGCATCTCGCCCCCCCCCACCACCACCTTGAGCCATTGGACTCCAGAAGCCTTTGCCAAAGGAGTTGCTTTCGGACCCGTTTGGGAACCCTGGGTGGAAGGGCCCCCTTCCCCTCCGGCCCTTTCCTCTTGGGCTTTGCTCCTTGAGCCCCTCCTTCCCCCCCCTCCCTCAGCAGGGCAGCTTCTGCTCCAGGGGAGACCAGGAGCCTCCTCCCCGGTTTCCAGTCCAGGCCCGTCTTGGCCCAAGTGGGATTTCGAACCACGCTGGTTTACCAGGCAGCATCGGAACCAGTGGGTCCATTCTTATTCAGACCAGCCATGGCGTTCGGGCCGCTGGGATCCTCCCCTCGGGTTTCTGCAGGGCCGGCCGGCCAGCCAAGGAGAGTCGGTTTGCAAAGGCCCCTGAAAGGAGACACCCCCCCTCGAGGGTTGGAAGGGCTCAGAATTATTTCTCTGATTCAAGGGGTGGAAAAACAGCGGTGGCGTCGTTTAAGTCTCTCGTTGGCACATCTTATGCCCAAGCGATGTCACGGGACCGGTTTTTGACACCCTGACACTTTAACAAGTTTTCACACTCTTTTTAAATTTTTTATTTTAACGCTTCTGCCCCAGATTGCGTGAAGAGCGAGTATTGGTTCGGCAGAGACACGCACTGCGACTACAGCTTTCTCAGGACCAACGGGGGCGACACAGACCTCTATAAGCAGTACAGCAAGAAGCACTTCCGGATCTTCCGAGTGAGTATTTCTTCTCCTCTGAGGCAAGGATCCCCCAAAGCGGGTGCAACCCCCTCCCTTCTTGCTTTGTAATCTCCCCGCCTGAATCAGGGGAGATCCAGTGCGTTCAGGGTGGGATAGTGGCGCAGAGAGGGAACCTCCAGTGGCCCTGCTCAGTAAATCGCTTTCCCTCCTTTCCTCTTGCCTTCTGACCCAACGGCACCTCCTTGTCTTTCTCCGCGAGGAATCGGGGCCCGGGAGCTGCTCCGTGACCTACATCGAAGACCAAAGTGCTAACGGGACCTTCATCAACGGAAAACTCGTCGGGAAGGGCAAGAAGCTTCCGATGCCCCACGTGGCCGAAATTGCTCTCTCCTTGCCCCATAATAAAAGTGAGTGAACCTAGTGAATCATAATAACCTTTGAACCGCAGAGGCTGGATGGGACCCCGTGGATCATGGAGTCCGGTCCCTCTCAAGGAGAGGCCCAGCGGGGGACTCAAGCTCCCAACCTCTGTCTCCGCAGCCGTCGTCTCCTCGTAATTTCCCAGTCCGGTTCCTCCACACACGTCTGATGTGTCCTTTTCCCTCGCAAGAAGGGGTCTTCGGAGTAGGGGAAGCGGGTGGGTGGGAACTGCAGCCTCCCTTATGACCCCCCCCCCCTTCCCTCTGCTTTGCTCTCCCAGCCCTTCTGTTTTCAGACCTTTCAGTGGATCATCGCCAGCTGGAGTATCCCAAGCAGCTGACGGAGAAATACATCATCTCCAAAACTTTGGGGACGTAAGTGAGAGCGCAGGGCTTCTTCCGAGCTCTTGGGCTTGGTTTGCGAAGGGCCGTGCCTTTTTTTCTCTTTGCCTCGATGACCGGCTTGGTAAAGGCGGGCAGAGGTTTTGAATCCTCGGAGAAAGCGAAAGAAACGTTGAGGAAAATGGAAATACACGCAATCCTTCTATCAAACTTAAGTTACTCTTTTAGCAATATGAAACGTTTGCTTCGTAACTTAATTAGCACATACAAATTGGATAGCGTGACGTAGGCTTGAAATCCGGGAGTTTAAAAGCCAGTTTTGTGCCAGTGAAATTGTGAATGTGCCCCGGTACAAAAGACGGAGCGGCGGAGGGGTGTGTCGGATGCGTTGCGCCCTGTCAGAGCGAAGGCCCAGCTTGCACGCTTTTCCCAGGAAGAGGTTAAACTCCCACCAGTGCATGAAAGCTAATGCCACCCTGTGTGTTTTAAAGGTTCTGCAAAATTATTTGTTGTTGTTATGGGTCTCCAGTGTTCGTACCTGAGACAAGAGATATTGTATGGATGCCCCCCTGTTCCCCGTCCCTGGAGTTCAAATCTACAAGGTCACTAATTCTGTTTTCTTACCAGCGGTGCCTGTGGAGAAGTGAAGCTGGCCTTTGAAAGGGAGACCTGTAACAAAGTCGCCATAAAGATAATAAACAAGAAGAAATGCATGGCGGATGTTTTGCCAGAGAATGTAAGTACCGTAGCTCAGTTGGCATTGGTCTCAAGGTTTTTTGGGGGGAGAGACAAGGCGTAAATCTGTTAAACATATATGTTAATTAAGGAAGGGGGGAAATCCCTATAACACCATTTTAAGTGTTATGAGAGTTACGAAAGCAAGGAAGAAGTATTTCTCTCTGTAACCCAGGCAAGCGCCGAGAATACAAGAAATGGCGCCCCCCATTCAGTATACTGTCCAGTTTCCACCCCTTGCCCCAGTTGCCTGTGAATCTCTTGAGTGTAACCCCAAAAAGGAATTGGAAAAGATCTGCTCATTTGTGCTGGGTGGGTGGCCGGGGGGGGGGGGGACAGCGGCTTTATCGGAGGGAGAAGTCTTGAGATCTGTAAGCGTTGGGCTTCCTTCTGTTTTGAACAGCGCCTCAAACTAACTGGATGGGCCCAAAGCTGTAGAAGTGACTTTTGATGTTCCACTTTCTAAAAGCAGGACAAGCCGTTCAATGTGGAAACAGAAGTGGAGATTTTGAAGAAGATTGATCACGTAAGCTGGCCTTTTAGAGCAGAAAGCGCTCGTATTTCAGCTTGGAACGGTGGTGGTGTCCCCCTTTCCTTCATTTGTGATTGCATTCACACCTGGAAGAAATCCTCAATCTCTCTCTCATTCTCTCTTTCTCAAAAATTGCGTGGCTGCCTTTCAAGCTGAATGTTCCTCAAAGGAAGGAATATTCCAGGGGATAACGGGGCTACGGTGAAAAAGGCCCCTTCTCATTTGCTCACCAGTCCAACTGGGCTTCATGGGAGCAGGGTGCCTACAGCGGAGTCTTGGATGGGTTGCCTGTGGGGGTTCAAGGGATCCTTCCATCCAGTCAATTGTGCTCAAGTCTTTTAGGGACCTAAAAGGCAATAATGCCAGCACTTCAAGTAGTAGAGCATCTCTTGAGGATCTATGTCAGCTCAGGGCAATTAGTGGGAGGAGAGGAGAGGGCTGTGTGTCACGTGTACAAGGACGAGACTTTAGCCCCGAGGCTCTGGATGGTGTCCAGTGTCACGTCAAGCCAGGCGGGGAAAGGCACAGCATTTAGCTGTTTGCTCTAAAACGCAAAAAGCGAATATGTGGGTTTCAGCAGAATCGCTGTTGGCAACCCTCGGCCGTGAATTTTTTTTTTTCTTGTGTTTGGTGTTGCTGTTTGGCTGCAGAGAAAATGTACACAAGTATATATAAACAGAAATGCACATGTGCACGTATGCATACACAGACGTATGTATCACAGTTTTCTCTGAATGTGAGTCGTTTCTAGAAAGCGTGTGAATGCTTTGTCGTCTTCTCTCCTGTTCTGCAGCCTTGCCTGATCAAGATAAAAGACTTCTTTGAAGGAGAGGATTTTTACATTGTGTTGGAACTGTAAGTCCATACCTGGCTTTTCTGCTTACGTGTCTGGGTTGTGCTTTTGTGCACAGGGAGGGCGTGCATGTCCTTGAGCCTGCCGGTGCAAGCGGGGAAGGTGAAAAAATCCGGAAGGATCTGCTCCACTCCGCATTGATGTAATCCAACGAAATGACAGAGATGGATCTAGGGGTCATCCTGTGGTCCATCAGGGGAACTGCAACCTCCTCGTCACCACCACCAACATCATCCTCATGGTGATGGCATTCAGCTCTGAACCTCTAATGACCTTTCCTAGTAGCTTCCTAGAGACTTAGGAGGGCAAATGTGGTCTTGAAAACCTGTTTCTGCAGCCCCCGGGCTGTGTTGCAAAGCCCATTTGCAACACCTGGATGCCTTTAAACTGCCCGTAGGTCATCAGCACCATTGAGGACCCCAAAATTGAAAAAGTGAAAGCGAACATCTAGCCATGGTTTGATCTAGTGTTTTTTTTTTTTGTTGTTTTTTTTGAGGGGGGCAGTGTTGGGGGCTCTCAAAGACCCCGGAGGCAATAAAATGACCCCTGGACCTGCCGAAGTAGCTTCTGATGTTAAACAACGGGCAGGATGACAGAGGAATCCAAGTAGCACTCATGGTAGCTGAGAGCCATGGGACCAAACAGAAATCCCCCAGTCCCAGCACCCCTGCAGTCTTCCACCTTTGCATCCAACCATCGGAGCCATTTCTTCCCCATAGATAGCCCTTTCTCGTCCTAAAAGTGCATTTCCTTTGGTCTTCAGTTTCCCCCAGGGAGTCACTGCGCTCTTGTCTTTTCAGGATGGAAGGCGGGGAGCTATTTTACAAAGTTCTGCGCCCAGCTAAGCTGAGTGAAGCCACCTGCAAGCTCTATTTCTATCAGATGCTGTTGGCTGTGCAGGTAATGCAGGCGGGGGGGGAGTGAAACTTGGGAGGCAGTGAGCTATCTTCCTAGGCTTGCCTTCGTGAAACCTGGGGCAGGTAGACTGTGGAAGTCTGCAGAGGTATATGGAAACGTCTCGGTTGTTTGGCAAAGCACAGGCTATTAGCAGGCGCAAGGACTTCTCAATGTGTTTTTGTATTTTTTTTTAGTTTAGTAGAACCCCAAGATTCACCAAGCAGAGCCCAGAGAAAATGTTGCCTTAACAGAGTTCCTGGTTTACTGTGTATCCCCCCAGACAGTTACCAGTAGATTCAGATCGAGGGGCTGTCCCCTGAACTAGGTCCCTGGAATGTTTGTGACTCATGTAACAGATGGAGTCTGTTTTTACACGGTTGTGCCACTGGAAGGCAATGTCTGTCTCCTGGTGAACCTTGGAAGGAAGGAATGAAGTCCTTTGCATACTAAGGAGCTCAGCTCAAACCAACCAGTAACAAACTTCACCTGCTGGCCTATGCAGTGTCCTGAAAGAGAAGCGTTTCTTAGTTCAGCATCTGTCAGCTGCACGGGGAAATGGGTGTTATGTTTTTACAACAACCTACTTGCAGAAGCTGGAAGGAAAAACTTATGGCTACTCTGTGTGGGAAGATGAAATAGAAATGGGAATAATAATAATAGTTATAATAATAATAATAACAACAACAAACAACAATAACAATACAGTAGTTAATAATAATTAATAATAATTGGTTTGATATTTTCTTTGGCACCGTGCGAAGTATCTTCACGAGCATGGCATTATTCACCGGGATTTGAAACTGGAGAATGTGCTGTTGTCGTCTCACGAGGAGAAGTGCCTTATAAAGGTGAGCTGGAGGGGCTGCGGAAGTCAGCTGAAACTACACAAACACATACTTTAAGTGCATGGGCTGTGAGATGCTTTCCTGTCATCTTCAAGGCCGTGGAGTGAAATAAGATGTAATTTAAGGCTTGCATGCAACACCTGAGATGGCCTTTGGTGTTTTATCCGACATGAGCGGTGTGTGCTCGTGTGCGTCATTAAGGAGGAGAAAGACAGATAGGTGGGGTGTACAGTCTCCACAAAGCCCCTTCCTCTACCGGGCCAAATCATGTAGATTTCATTCGATCTGTCCTGGAGGATCTGCTTTGGAAACCAAGCTGTTGTTTCTGGGAACTTCTTAGGTAGCCTGGAGGAGTTTTGTAGTGCATGCGCAGCTGTGTAGGGCAGAGGAGCTCAAGCCAGCCACTTGGTGGAAGCTTTGATCCCTTTTTCTCACGTTCCTTGTGTCAGATTACAGATTTCGGACAATCCAAAATTCTTGGAGAAACGTCGTTCATGAAAACACTGTGCGGGACTCCGGACTATCTCGCTCCTGAGGTGCAAAATTTTGCTGGGACAGGCGGCTACGGACGATCTGTGGACTGCTGGAGCTTAGGGGTGATTCTCTTTGTCTGGTAAGAAAACCGAAACAGAACCCCCGTGGTTTGGCGCTGGACCGCCTTTTATGCAGGTGTGTCTGTGAACGAGCTTCTGCTTCTCAAGGAAGAATTAAAAAGTCACTGACAGACTCGTAGAGTTGGAAGGGACCCCAAGGGGTCATCTGGTGCACAGCTCAAGAGAAGCCTCCCACCCACAGTTTAAAAACCTCTGCTGAAGGAAGGCTAAATAGTTTCTGGGGAAGCGGTCCTCTTGCGGTGCAACCCTACAGGTTTGCGGATTAGAGTAGTAGCGGCCACCGGACATCTACGTTCCTGTGAACCTGCTTATTTTCTCTCTCATGTGTCTGAATTAGCCTTTCCGGGTATCCCCCCTTCACTGACAAACATCCTCGGCTGTCTTTGCGGGAGCAGATTGCCACGGGAGAATACTACTACTGTGAAGAAATATGGAAACATGTGTCGAAGGAAGGTACACCGCCGTTGTGATTTTTTTGCTTTTACGCAGCCGGGGATGTGGGGGGGGGGCCACAGCGCTTTCCGCTGCCGTTTGGTTGCCTGCGGAATAGCAGTAGCGCGTGCAGCTGTCCAAACGAGGAGACTTTTCAGCACACCTTTAATTAGTTGCCTGGTGTACGGACTGTGTTGTCACAGCCGACGACCCTGGTGTCCGTGTGAGGAGCCCCGGCTGAGGCACGACGTGGTGGCTTGCCGGCCCGCAAGAGTGCGTTTCCCTTTCTCGTTTCAGCTTTCGATCTGGTGAAGAAGTTGCTTGTGGTGGATCCAGACAAGCGCCTTAAAATAGAAGAGGCCCTGGAGCACCCCTGGCTGCAGGTAGGCACGGCGGTCCCATCTGGGTGGAACGGGAAATGCCGCAGGAAACGTCTTGCTCAGAGGGACTTCCAGAGGGTGCCCTGATGTCCAAGGGAGGACAGCCAAACGGTGCCCCACCTCTCCTCCTAGGCAGTGGGTTTCCTATCCTGATTGAGTGCCAACATATGGTGTCCTTTAATAGGATCTCCAGATTTGCTCCACAAAGCCAGGCGTCTTCCTCTTGTAGGGCCAGGGTCGTATCATTTTAAAGCTGGAAGGGACTCGTACCAAGCCGATTCCTTGGTCTCTCCCAGTATAGCCAGCTTAAAAGTCCACTCTCCAGGACTTTTAAGCTCGTCCCCCCCCGCCCGCAATCCAGCCTGGAAAGTCTGCTGGGCTTTTCTGTGCAAAAAAAGCAGAGGCTGATGCTTTAAGCTGGATGCTTCCATGATGTCATGGACCAAAACCTAGAACTGGATGTGTGTGTTTCTCATTGCCTTGTTTTAAATGTGCGTATATGTAATCTGTTCTTCACAGGATGAGACCATGAAGCACACTTTTCAACAGTTACTCTCTCAGGCAGGGGAGTCAGCCATGCCCGCAGAAGAAGCGCCAACTTTGGTATCTGTTATGCATTTTCACTTTGTTTTCTAGTGCCAAAATTGGTTGCGTTGACTCACAAAAGTTGTTTTAGGTTTTTAAAGGCTTGGTTGCCGTTAATGTGCAGCCTGGGGCAGGGTGGAGGCAGGAGGAGCAGGGCTGATGGTTTCCTGACTGGGACGAAGAGATAAAAATCAATAACCAGCCTTTCTCCTGTCTTTTTCCTTCCAGCCGGCCACTAGTAGTAGAAAACGCCACTGGGCAGAGCAGGAGCAGCAGCCGGGCCCTTCCAAAATAGCCAGATTGAAGCAGTGAATGAGCCCCGAGGGCTGATACGGTTGTATTTTTTTAAAAACGAGGATTTTAGAAATCTTGTCTAAAGATTATTTTTTTCTGTGGAAAAAAATGTATAAACCAAATCACTCCTAAATTAAATTCCTTTTTTTCTAAAACCAGAGTGACTCTGAATTATTGGAGCTGGTCCACCTGCAAAAGATGTTCCTATTTTTGTAAGCAGTGTGAGGCTGCTGTGGCCGTTATCCTTGTTTCGGTGGCTGGTTGGGATGCAGGATGAGACCCCGGGAGGATTCGGAGGGTCTCCCTCTGGGGGAGAGGATGATGGTTTTCCTCTGGTGCTGGAGGGGGTGGGTCGGGGGCTTTTCCAGTTCCACTGGAGGTGTGGGTGGGCTCAGAATAAAAGGGGGCCACTTGGGTGGGTGCAGGGACCTTTTTTGGGGGGGGGACTTTTTGGAGGGCTCTACAGCCAGCTGAAAACTGGAGAAAAAAGCCAAAACTGGGAGGTGACTCCAAGCCCACTTAAAATGGTGGAAAAGAGGTATTTGGGAAAGAGGTGTCACTAGCTATTTTGGCATCCGTGACAGGCAGTGCTGCCCTCTGTTGTGCCCTGAGACGTGGGCAAAGGTTCAGAAAAAGGAAGGGAAGACTATGTTTTGATTTAAAAATAAATAAATTAGGGGTTTTAAAGAATAAAATAAAAGCGGAAACCAAGAAGACCAGGAGACGCCGTTTATTTCCCTCCTCTTCAGCAGATTCAGCCCCAGATTTGGGAGCCCTCTTGAATGTGGGTGCTGAAGGGGGAAGGGGGACCCTGCCCAGTTGCCCTGCCTGTAATTTGCGTGTGTGTGTGTTTGTGTGTCGCTCTGTGCCATGGGGTGGGGAGCGACCAGTTGCCTCTCTTTGGGGTGTGTGTGTGTGTGTGGCTGGAAAGTTGTGGTGGTGGGTTGCAGGGAGCTGCCAACCCCCTCTTTCTGAGGCTGCCCCCCAAGAGTGGGTGGCATGGATGGGGGGCCATGAAGTGTGTGTGTGTGTGTGTGTCAAGATCAGCCCTTGAGACGACCCCTTTCCCCTCAACCTGCACTCTTTGCAGGGGAGGGGGGGCTCCTTTGGAGGTGTGTGTGGGGGGTGGATAACCGGCCAGCCTGGCTGCCCCACAGGAGCGGGGGTGTGTGGGGGGAGAAGTGCGCCTGCCTTCCTTCTGGAAGAATAAAGAAGAAGGAGGAGGAGCGCGGGCCCCCTCCCCAAATTCTTCCCTGCCCCCCAAAAAAGGCGAGCGCGCGCGCGGCCTCCCTGAGGGGGGGCGCCCTCGTCTTCGTGGGGGTGGTGGGCGCGCTTTCCCCCTCCTCCCCCCCTCCCCTCTCCTCTGAGAGGCCCCGAAGGAAAGTCCTGGGACAGAAGTTGTGAGGCGAGAAAGAGAGAGAAAGAGAAAGAGGCGGGAAGAGGCGCGCGCGGCGGGGGGGGGTCGTCTCTCTCTCTCTCTCTCCCCCCCCCCCCGTCTCCATCCCCTCAGAGCCTCCCCCCTCCTCCCCCCCCCTCTCCTTCCCTTCCCTTCCCGCCTTCTTTCCTTCCTTGGCCGAAGGGGAGGCGAGGCGAGGCGGGGCCGGGCTCTCCCCTTTCGGCCGGGCGGGGACGGGGACGGGGACGAGGGGGGGGAGAGAGGCTCCTTCTTCCCTCCTCCTCCTCCTTTCCTTCCCTTCCCTTCCTTCGCCCGAAGATGGCGCCGGGGCCGGCCGCGGGGGAGGCTTGGCGGGGGCCGCCCGGGACACCCCCTCGTCCCGGCCAAGGGCCCTGAGGGACCCTCCGACCGCTCTTGGCCTTCGTCGCCTTCGCCGTCCCGCTGAGGGGGGAGAAGCCCCTTCTTTCTCCCCCTCCCTCCCTCCCTCATGGAGGAGCAACAGGCGCCTCCGCCGCCGCGGGGCTTGAGGCGATGGCGGCGCCCGGGAGGCGGCGAGGGGCGCCGGCGGGACGTCCCGCGGGAGACGCCGCTGCTGGCCCGGGTGAGGAGCAGCCCCGACACCGGCCTCCCTCCTTCCCTGCTTTGCCCTCCTTCCTCCCTTTCCTTCCTCCCTTTCCTTGCTTTCTTTCCTTCCTTTCTTTGGGGCCACCCGCGTGTCGGCGCCTTCGCACGTTCTCCGCCGACCCGGGACAAGGGAGCGGGAGGGGCTCCGCTCGGGAGACTCCCCCCACTCCGCCCCCCCCCACATCTTCCTCGCCTTGCCCTTCGGGGTCCGGGGTGGTGGACCCGAGATGAGAGACAGGGGTGCACCCCCGTGTCAGCCGGAGGAGGAGGAGGAGGAGAGGCTCCGTCGAGGGTTTGCCCGGGCGGCCCCTGAAGCCCTGGCTCCGGGGGTCGGGGTGCGGGTGGATCTCTGTGTGGGCCTGAAGCTTGCACCCTTTGCAGCCTCTCCACACACACATACACACACCCGGGCAGGGAGAGGAGAAGAGCAGGGAAGTTTGGCTTGGACTTGGAAAAGAGGAGCTGAAGGATGCCTGTTGCACCTCTTGGGGGGGGGGTTGGGTCCAGGAGGGACGCCCGGGGGGGGGGGGTTGCGCCTTGGGGCGAAGGGTTGGCCCCCCTCCTCCTCCTGCCCGCAGGACCCACCGGGTGGGGTCCGGCTCTCCTTCCCCTCCTCCTGGGAGGCATCAGAGGGAGGGCAGGAGGGAGAGAGGCGTGGGAGGCCCAGTCCTCCCCAAAGGAAGAGGAGGAGGAGGAGAGGGAGAGGGTGGCTGGGGTGCCCCGAGCTGGGGAGCTGGCCTTGGGGTGCCTGCGGTTTCTCTGGGCTCCCCCACCCGCCACCCACGAAGCTCCCTCCTTCCTCGGACCGGCCAGCCTGGGATGAATGGGCCAGGCTCTCCGCCTGCCTGTGCGCCTCCGAAGGGCCCTGCAGGATGTAAATAAAGAGCCTGCCAAGGACGAGGGTGGAGGCGGACCGGACGCCTATTCTTAGCCAGGATTCCTGGACTTGCTGGGATGGGATACTAGCAGGCAAGCGAGGACGGGGGGGGGGGGGAGCAGGAAAAAGCAGATTTGGAAATCCATCCCAGGTGGAGAAGATGCTCTGGAACATCATTTCCCCCACCCTGGGGACCTTGTAAAAATTCCCCAGTGGGGGTTTGTGGTTTTACTCCGATGCAGCAAAAGCAACTGAGATTCTTGTGACGCCTTCAAGGCAAACCTGTTTTGTTTGGTGCCTGGTTTTTGCAGACCACAGTCCGCTTTGTTCAGACCACGGAACGTTGTGCCAAAGAAGACACCCTTAGCCAGAAATCCTGTGCCCGTCTGTGCTGTACGTAGAGACCGGTTGCACTCTGGACATCTGAAGAATTGGATTACTGTATGGTCCGGAGAAAGTTCCTCCTTAGAGGTCCCACGCAGGGGTGGGTGGGTGGGTCGTTTGGTTATCCAGGCCAGATGAAACCAGATGATCTTTAAGGGCCCACCGGACTGTTGGTTGTTCAGGGACCTTGAGCACGGGGGGGGGGGGTTTCATGTGAGATGCGGAGTGCCTAGGAAGCGCCTGCCTGTGGCTCTGACTGGCCTCTGACTCTTTCTCAAACGCCTCCTGCCTGGCCATCTGTCTGTTTCTCGTAGCTTTTAAAGTGGTGCATTGCCATGTTACACAGAGCTCCTGGGAAGCTGAGATGTGTCTTCTCCTGCAAGAACCGCAGCTGTGTTACCTGCTTGAAAATAGAAGGGTGATGCCCTAGGAGGTCAGGGAAGCTTTTTAGAAATAGAACAATGCCCCCACCCCCAAATCCCACACGTCAAGTAGAAGCATCCCTTGCAAATGGCAATATAGTTTGGCTTCTGGGCTTGCACATGCTTTTGGGGAAGAAAAGGCCCTCACCATTTTCCTTTTTCTGCATTCATCCTCCAGCCTTCTGTTTCCCTGTGTGTGCATTTATGCCATTTTGTTATCGTTGCCTCTGCTGTTTATCCCTCCCGCCCATGTTTCTTTCTGCTTTTTACAGTGCTGGGTTCAAAGGAGGATTGCCCCTTTTCGGTGAAGTGTGAGGCTGCTGGATTTGATTTCAAGCATAAGACGCCCAACTCCCCTCACCCTCCTGGCTCCATGGGTTGTTGGCTCAGCTGGGCTGAGTTTGGGCTTGGAACAGTGGCTTCATGGGGGAGATGGGGAATGGCAAAGGGTTGGCCCACAAGGGACTGTGATATTGCGTACTGTGGTAGAGAACATCCCTGCTGTTCTTATCTTTTCTGGGTGACGTGGCTCTTAAGGTTACTTAACTGAGCTACAGACAAAGACTCTTATTGGTGTATTACTTTTATATTGCTCTGCTCCGTTCCTCCTAGGAACTCAGTATGTGGCTGTCATCCCCACTGTGTCCTGCCCTATGGACTGTGAGATACCTCAGTCCAGAAGACTATACCACAGGCTGAGGGTCACCCATTGAATTTCATGTCTGAGTGAGGACTTGAACCCAGGTCTCCCTTGTCCCAGACCAACATTAGCTACAAATCCCTACTCGTTTCTCAATCCCCACTCACTGGGTGACCTTGGGCCGGGGATCTTCTCTTTCTCGGCCCAAATGATCTTACAGGGTGGCTATGAGGATATAGGGCTAGGGTTAAGGAATGGACTGCATAACATGGAAAAAGCCTGTTTAGAAAACAGAGGGACCTGCTGCCCAGGTGGAGAGAGGCCTTGTCAGACAGTAACAACTGACCACATCTGTGTGATTACATTGGCAGTGGAGTCAGACAGGGAGGGGGAAAAGACATTTTTGGGTGTCCGGGCTTGAGGTGGGGGGCAGAGGAAAATGGAGCCACTGGTCCACAAGGCCAGGCTGCTGGTGCATCTCTGGCTTTCTCTTGTCTGTTCTGCAGGGTTCTAGGGCTAAAAAATAACTTCCTATTGCCTGCCCAATCCTTTTAAAAAAATCCGAGTCTGGGATTGGACTGGGGTCTGATGTTTTTAAAGCATACACTGTACCGATGGTGTGTGGCTACTTGGTGCCTCTAGCAGGAGGCGAACGCTTTGGATGCCTCGGGTTTGCATGCTTCCTTTTTCCACGAGAGCTGTTGTGCCCTGTTGAGATATGTATATTTTCCCTCTTGGCACGTAATTGGTGGTTGAAGAGACTTGTTGAAAAAAAAAGCGCTGTCTCTTCCTTGGGGGTGAAATGGACGAGAGGGTGATGCAAGTGCCATATGCCGTAAATCCTGCAGAGATGAAGAGCTACTTCTAAATAATCCTATTAAGCGCTGAGTGAAATCTAGCTGTCACTTCGCAGCTGGGGGCAGCTCCCTCCTGCTAGAGACCATTTTATCACTCCGCTGAAGAATCGGGTTTGGTCTTTTAGAAGCCTTTTGAAACACAGGAACGTTGAAGCCTTTTTTTGTTGGATGTTTAGTCAAGCAAGAGGGTGACATCCAGACCTGCCTTTTCTGACACGGCCCAAGGTTGTAAGACTTAAAGAGGAACTGCCGTGACTCCCTCAAGGGGAGAAGTTCCACAGGACTTAGAAGGGCCCCTTCTGCCTCCCTGCCATACCCCGTGTCTTTTCTGCTGCAAAAGGACCAGTCCTGACTTTGAAAGAAATTACCCCCCCCAACTGGCCTCAAACATGCGGGGAGGGGGTGAGGCTTGCTGCAAAATGACCATCAGTGCCCTTCAGGGTTGGTCTGCTTAACACATGAGAATTACAGCTAGGAAGATGTCAGGAGGGGTGTTGTGGGGGGGGGGAGACGTTCTGCGCCCACACCTGCCCTAGAGTGAGTAGACTTTGCTGTCCCTCTCCAGCTGGTAGCGCCTCCCACCTGATTTGGCTTTCCAATAATGCTTGTTCCTGTTTCTAGCTTTTCTAACATTAAGATCTTTTCTCTATTCCTTGAGCAGCTCTTGATTCCAAAGAGAAATTCAGCGGGTCGCTGCCCTTTCGGTTTGATAGTATACTTTATCGTCCTTGACATCCCTACAATAGGAAGAGGGAAGATTAAACGAGATAACTGTTTGCTCGCTCGTCCTGCCTCCCTTCAGATGAGTTCCTCTTGATCTTGTGAGAGGACTGGCGCACTTGAGAGGCAAAGCCAGCAAGCTGGAAGGAGCTGCCAGCGGCTCAGTAATTGGTTGGGAGCGCCCGCTGCTTCCTTCCTTCTGATGGGATTCCCTGTGGAGATAGATCAGGCAGGTGACCGGGGCCCTCCAGATGTCCTTTGAGCAGGGGACTTGTAGCAGGCGGTGGCGCTTGTAATTGACGAGAGAAAAGTGACTGTGGAGAGGGAGTCGTGAAAGAGACACAGTCGGAGGCGCTTTTCTCTCTCTCACTCTACCTGCCAAAGGTGATAAAAGGCCAGGCTTGCAGGTTAGGGAAACATAAGGCCCCCGTGGGAGCCGAGCAGGGGGAGGCTTAGGCATCCGTGCCGTGGCCAGGAGTTGTGTTGGGCTTGGGTGGGTGGCTGGGTGGGGGATGCCCGTGTCTTCCTGAGGGTCTTTATGGCTGAGCCCTTTTCTGGCATATCCTGGAATCTGTCAGTCCTCTTGGTTCTCCTGTCAAGACGGGTGCTGTGCTTTGCTCCCAGCAGGGAAAGAGCAGTTAAGGCCAAAGGGGCTGCTCCTCTCTGACTCTGCGAGACTGTCTTCCTCTGGTGATGGGCTCTTTGCGCTTGAGTGCCCAGGCTGTGTTTGAGCGTGTCCTCTTGATGTGGACTCTTGCTTTTGTGTGTTGGGGGTGTGTGTGTGTCAGGGATCTTGCTCCCCCCCACTTCTTTTTGGTTCTTTTCTATTTATGGTCTTCAGATTTAGAGGAGAAAGATGAGAGAGACTGACATTGAGGAGTGGGGGCAGGGAGGCAATATCTGTGTTTCTGGATGACGCAAAACAAGGAAGGTTTGCACCCCTGAGGAGGAAGCCTCCTCACACAAGAGGAACGCAGGGGTTTTTGGAAGGCCCTCTCACCAGGGGTAGCCTTGCTTGTGCCAGGTTCTGCCAGAGGCACAATGCCTGACGTGCATGGCCGGGGCCACAGCAGAGGGAAGATCTGTCTTCCTCCTTCATTTGGAGATCTCTGGCTAATTCCACCTGCTCAGCCGGCCAGATTTGGTTGCTGAGGGAGGGAGCTTATCTTTGGTGTGTGTGTGTGTGTGTGTGTGTGTGGACTGGGCTTTTTCTCCTCTGGCCCATTGCCTTTCATAGACTTTCAGCAGGGAATGAGGGGTGCAACCGGTGAGAACCAGACTGGACCTAATGGTGATTGTGGCCTGGGGGCAGCTTGAGAAACTGTTGCATCTTCCACTGGTGTGTTGTGTTCAGTAGGTTGAGTCAACGCCGTTTCCCTTCCGCTTTGCAGATTTCTCTGTTCACCTCCAAGAACTTGGAAGGCAAAAGCCCCGACGGCCCCATGCTGAGTAAAGCCGAGTTTGTGGAGAAGGTTCGCCGGAGCAACCAGGCTTGCCACGAGGGCGACTTCCACGGGGCCATCGTGCTCTATGGTGAGGCCCTGGCTGTCGACCCACAAAACTGCATCCTGTACAGCAACCGCTCCGCAGCGTACATCAAGACCCAGCAGTATGAGAAAGCCCTGGACGATGCCATCCAAGCCCGTCTGCTGAATCCCAAGTGGCCCAAGGTAGGAAGCAGCACAGATTCCTTGCCTGCTTGGGGGTGTGTGTGTGTGTGTGTGTGTGTGTGTGTGTGTGTGTGTGTGTGTGTGTGTGTGTGTGTGTGTGTGTGTGTGTGTGTGTGTGTGTGTGTGTGTGTGTGTGTGTGTGTGTGTGTGTGTGTGTGTGTGTGTGTGTGTGTGTGTGTGTGTGTGTGTGTGTGTGTGTGTGAGAGAGAGAGAGAGAGAGAGAGAGAGAGAGAGAGAGAGAGAGAGAGAGAGAGAGAGAGAGAGAGAACAGGCTGTTCTTTCTCCCCCCCTCCCCGCCCCGGCTGGTAAAAGCAAGGGAGTGCTGCTGGGGGAATGGAGCTGCCCTGCTCCTCTCTCAGCCCCTGCAGTGTTTTTGGGAATGAGGAGATGGCTTTCCCCACCTAGCAGAGGAGGAGCAACCTCTTGGCTGTGGCTGAGGAGCCTGGATGTGTGCATGGCAGGGTGAGGTGAGAAGGAGAGGGGGTGGGTTTGGGGTTCTCTCAAAACCACCAGGATGCTCTGTTTTGTCCTTGAAGATCCTCACAGCCTCCACTTCCTTCCTTCCTCTAAAGAGGTTGTGTGTGATGGAGAGGATAGATAATCATCTTAAGAAAGAGGGAAAGCATGGGGTTGGTGGTGGGGAGAGTCCAGTCAGGACATAGCTCCCAAATGTGATCCCTGAAATAAAATAGTCTTGCTGTACCCCTTGAGGTCCCAGGGGTTAGTCCTGAAGGACCGCCACTGTGTCGGGGGTGGGGGGGGCAGGGAAGGCCTGTAAGGGGGTGTTCACAAGCTGTCTGTGCCTTGATTTGCCTTGGTGGGAGAGTGCTGGACGGATAGCTCAGGGGTTGAGGTCTCTGTCTGCAGAGCCAGAGGTTGGGAGTTTGAATCCCCCCCATGGTGACTCCTAGGAGAAGAGCCGGTCTATGTAGCCTTGGGCAGGCTGCAGGGCATCTCCGGAAGAAGGGGATGGGAAACCACTTCCAAATACTCTCTTCCTGGAAAACTGTGTGTGTATGGGGGGAAAGGTTTGCCAGAAGCCAGAATGGTTTCCATAACGATTGTGAAGCTTTCTGGTCCCCTTGTTACTCATGAGGCCTGCCATGCCGTCCCCTACAGCCCAAGCTTGCCATGGATTATCCACCTGAGATCTTCTGGACTTAGCTAGTAGGAATCCCTGGCTTTTGGGTAGAGGTAGCTTAGGGCACTCATTGTTTCCTCTCATCTCTCGTCACTTTTTCATGTCTTTTAAGTGGAGTGTAGATGACAAATATAATAACAGAATGCCTGTAAACATGTAGACTTCTCCTATAAGGAGAAATTGGGCTTTTTGTTTCTATCATGACCCCAAGTCTTTGATGGAATGATTGGTGGAACGTAAGAGATCAAAAGTGGAGAATTGTGGATCTATACGTTGTGTCTGTAGGTGGACATTTTGTCTCTCTTTCTCACTCTCTCTTTCTCTCAGTTAAGCTGCCTTATTGTCCACAATGTGGAGTCTTGGACCAGAGCCCCTGCTTCGGAACATGTGTTACTCTTTATGCCTGTCTCTGCGTTGGGGGTGTTCTCAGGAGGAGTGTCAGCAAGGAATTTGCCTCTTCTCCCGAGAACACAGCCTTTGCAGTCATGGGCCACATCCAGAAAAGAGCCGTAACGCAGAGCTGAGACGCTGCTCTCGCACAGCGAGCTGGGAGCCACATTTTACCTGTGACTCCTCCTTGCCTCTAGTAAAGCAGTTTCCAAGTAATTGTGACCTCCCTCTGCTCCCTTGGCAGGGCCAGAGAAGAGTGGGCGGGTTCTTTTATGAGCCAGTTCTTAAAATAGTTCCTTCCTTCCGTCTGTCCGTCTCGCCCGCCTACCTACCTGCCCATTCATCCGTCCTTTAATTGCCTGTCTCCTTAGTAGTACTGTAGTTTCCTTAGCACCGTTTTCTTGTCCAGTGTTTTTATTTTTAATTTGCTCTGAAGGTCCTCCTCGCCTCTTTTTCTTCACAAGGAAAGGGGCAGATCAGCTCCCGGCCCTTTCCTCTCCCCATCTGCCAGGTCAGGAGGAGCTAAATAAAGACACAGGCTGGCAGAAGACAGAGCAATATGTTAAGAGCCTCTACAAGCCGAGGAGACCCTTCAGCTGCTGGAGATGAGGCGGTCCCTGTGGCTTTGCTTTCCCCCAGCCTCCCTTTCTCTGGGTCACCCTGTGGCTAATGGCAGGCGAGCCTCTTGAGCCGAGGGCTTCCTTGCATTGGGTTTGTCCCCGACCTCTGAGGGCCAGCAGGCAGAGAAGCTTCCAGGCTGTTCTGCTGCTCAGCCGTCTGGGGAGTGCGGTGGTGGGGAGCAAAGGCCATCCAAAGCTGCTGCTGCTGCTTCTTCTTCTTCTTCTTCTTCTTCTTCTTCTTCTTCTTCTTCTTCTTCTTCTTCTTCTTCTTCTTCTTCTTCTTCTTCTTCTTCTTCTTCTTCTTCTTCTTCTTCTTCTTCTTCTTCTTCTTCTTCTTCTTCTTCTTCTTCTCCTTTTTGTTTTTATTCTTGATGGCTCAGAAGAAAGTGCCCATTTTCCCATAAATGTTTGTGTCTGAGGCTGCTGGTGCTTTCATCTCCATGGCAACTTGGTGGTGTTTTTACTCCACTGCCTCTGCTGAGATGAAGGTTATTAATCCACTGTAAGCGGGAACTGTGAACCGTGGATCCATCCAGTCCAGTCCGGGAGGTGCCCCTTTGGCCTCCTCAGGCATGTGCTGCTCAAAACCCCCTGCATATTTAATCTCTCTCTCTCTCTGTGTGTGTGTGTGTGTGTGTGTGTGTGTGTTGAGGGGGGAGCAGGGAACGAAGCTTGTTCCTTTGCCCCTTCCTCTTGTACTGTTGTTGTCACTGTGACTGAAGAGAGTGCCAAGACGCAGGGACAGGAACTGATTAGCGGCGTAATGGATTCTGCAGCCCGATCTAATCGCGCCCCCGAGCTTTTGTCAGTCTAACGGCAAGTCTGTCGGCTGCATTATCCTCATCGCTGGTGTCTGATAAAGCCACTCGCTTTTGTTCAAAGCGTTGAGGTTCTCTGTTGCTCTCATCCCTTTACAAGCAGCCCCTGTGAACTTGGCACCGATTGACACTCAGTATGGGATAAGAGGTGGGGGGCTGTGGAATGCCACACGGATTAACACTTTTTTCTTCTACAGATGGTGGGGTGTGTGTGTGTGTGGGGGGGTGTCGTGCGGTTCTTCTAACCTGAACGATCCTTCAAAAACTGTTCCCTGCAAGGGTCTGTCTTTTTCTCTGCAGGCGCCATCCGTCTCCTAGGGTGGCTCCATGTCTCCCCCTACAGAGGACAGTTCTCTATGCGAAGAGCGACTGTGCCAGGCAGCAGTCCTCTTTTAGAAGGCGCTGTTCCTTTTCAGGTCTTCCCAGCTCAAGTCTGACTTAAAGGTAGAGAGCCACAGGGAGGAACCCGCCCTTAGGTTTAAATGGCAAAAACTCTTTCTAATTTCGGATGCACCTGCCCTTCATATAGCTTTAAATACAAACCGTTTAGTTCTCTTCTGGAATCCCATGAATCTCCTAGTGACGAACCCTTTCCAGCTCTCATGGAATTGCCAGATAGAAAAGTCTCTCCCTGGAATGCTGTGGAAAGGCCCGGCTTTCCAGGAAAATAAGGGACACTTGGTACGTCCCTGAAGCATGTTTTCATGCAAAAAGACCTGACTATGATTAATTTTTTTTAAAAAAGGAAGTATAAGGTTACAGCTTTGGGGAGAAGCTGGGCTTGAAGTCAGAGAGCATCATCATCATCATCATCATCATCATCTCTCTCTCTCTCTCTGTGCATAGCACCAAGTGGTCTCTGCAGAAACCAGGCTGGTTGAGGGATTTGCCTCCCTGCCTGCAGGGCTTTGGCGTTTTCCAAAATCTCTCGGCTCTTACGTCTGGGCTTCAATTTCCTTTTTTCTTCCTTGGGTAATCTTTTCATTTTGCACATTTTATGTGCGTAAGGAATGGGGCCATTTCCTTTTTTTTTCGTATTTACGGGCTGTTTTAATGGGGAAAAGATGTGCTCCTTCCATGGCAGCTCAGCGAAGATTTCATTCCTGAGAGCCTCTCTCTGCGGAGCGTCTTGTCCCTGCGGCCCTTGCCGTCTCTGATTGCGAGCGAGCGAGAGAGGTGCCAAAGAGGCTGGGCTTCTCCGGCTGCCCCCATTTCAGCAATGTTTCTTCTGCATCGCCTCGGACCTCCTGCCTTGTGTTTGTTGTGAAGGCCCTTCCTTCGCATGCATGCAGGGGTTGCGTGACGTTGTCGTTGCTCCAGCAGTTCAGAGGGCAATCCCTCAGCAGACCGAGAAGATTGTTTCCCTTAATGGAGTATTTGTAAGCTTCCATTTTGTTTCCTAAGCCATTTGGTTCTCCAATTTGCCTGCTTCCTGTTCACCAGTCAAGGGAGTTCAGGCGACAAGTTCTGCAAGGGTGCCGGATGCATTCCACTGCATTTTCCCTTTCGTGGCAAAAACAACCCCTTGGAACTCCAACTCGGTTTTTGTTAGCAGCTGTAGTTTTGTTAACTGCCATACGCTGAGCAAATGGCGTGTTAAGTTTTCCCTTTCTCTTTGTGTTTTCTGCTTCACACTGAGCCTTTTCAGGAAATCTGCACTGTGGTAGAATCCTGGCTGCATAAAGTGGCCGTTCGAGGAGATGAGCTGGATTAGGGGTGAAGAATCTCCAGCTCTGAGACAGTTTTAAAATAAATGAATAGAGCTCTTGCTTTTCGCTCTGTCGAGCAAGGAAACTTCCAGTCCTTTCCCCTTCTTTGCAATCTGTCTTCAATTTACAAGGAGATGCTTTCCAGTTTTTCAGACATGGAGCTGTTTTAATGGGGCGTGTCTTGGCCCGTCCTAAGCTCCAGTTGTGTGAGTTTGTCTCGAGGCTTCACATGTTTGCTCCTCCTTGGTGTGGAGCCCACAAGCCAGACATGTGTTCTGGGATACTTTCGAGAGCATCTCTCGCTGGCCGTCTCACTCCTCCTCTGCTGGGGGCAGTAACACATTGACCAGCCAGCCCCTTTCCAACCTGCAGCCCTGCTAAAAGTAGCACAGAGAAAGCCCCTGCCTGCTTGTGTTCTCGATTTTGGAGTCCCAGCATTTGTGACTTAGGTGGTGGCCGAGGCTTAGGTTTTGGAGAAGGCACTTTCTGAAGCATAGCTCTGAGGACGCACTGTGGGGTGTGTGGGTGTGTGTGAGGAAAAACAGGGCTCTGTGGGGTGCAGCGTGTCTTGTGTTGCTGAACAGGTTCTGAATTCATGGCTCATCGTGTGCTTCCGGTTTGGCAGAAGTGTGAGGGCTCCGGTTTCTTAGCCGTGGTTAAAGTTGGGGCACTCTCGCCCATCTGATTTGCTAGATCTGCTTCTATTAGACTTTGTTTTGCTTGAATTCTCACATGGGTGGGGTGGAAAGCATTTCAGGAGCGTGTGCAGAGCCAGGGGCAAAAATGGACATTCCCACATGTACCCACACAGGGGAGCAAACAGGCAGAGGGGCACTCATATGGAGGCAGGCTGAGGAATGCCTCTTACCCATACTGGCTGTCCTCCTGCCGGCTCACGTACCTGGCCAGCAACTGTAAGACTTGGAGGTTAGCAGGAGGGAAACCCAGGTGGGGCCGAACCCTCCCCCCCCCGTCATCAAGATGGGCAGGGAGGGGGCTGGCTGCTGCTCAGCGGAATCTGAGGTGGGTCAATGACCCATTTCCCTTCATAGACTACTAGCCTTTCCTCCTCTTAGCATTTCAGGGCTAGCAGGGGTTCACATTGTCGTCCCTGTGCTGAACTGAGCATCAAACGCTCACTTTGCTGGAAACTAGAGCTTGGGACCAGGGCCGGAATTAAATGCTTCATTTTGATTTAGCAGTTTGTGTCCTGCTTGATTCAGGAGCGAGCTGCCACCAGGCACCCAGGGAGGAGGGAGGTGGAGCTCCTTACCCCGCTAGAGAGAGAGAGAGAGAGAGAGAGAGAGAGAGAGAGAGAGAGAGAGAGAGAGAGAGAGAGAGAGAGAGGCTGCAATGCCTGCCCAGTGCCTCTAAGTGGCAGCACAGAGCTCCTGTTCTTCTCCTCTGGCATCTGTCCTGCCACCCCTGGATGAAGAAAGAGCGTCTGGAAGCCTGTCACCTAAGGTGGGAGGGGCACAAGGCCCATGTCCTCGGTCTCTGGGGCTGAGGCCATCCCTATGCTCTGAACGGCTTGCTTCTGGGCATTCACCTTGAGAGCAACAGTTCAAGAAGAGGATTTGGGGGCAAAACGTGAAGTGTGTGTCTGTATGTAAGGGAACGATTCGTACCCGGTTGCCGCGTTAATGAATGTCCCGTTGCAGTGCTCTCTGGTTTGAAAATGCCACCAATGCTCTCCTCAGAGATTGAACAACAGTTCCAGAGCCTTTATAACAGGTTCAGAAGGGGAGGATCTGATTTTAGATGCTCAGAAATGATCATAACGTAAGACGTGGTTTGGTGAAAAGTTATGGAGAACCTGAAAAGTAATGCATTCCCATTTTCCCCCTAATTTTTTTTTAGAAAAAGTAATTGCCACTATTGTTACCCGTGTGTTTTAATAAGTAGCTTATTCCTTTCCTTATACCTTTCTTACCAGAAAGGAAAGGTAAACTATAAATTATTCCAAGAAGTCCTTGTAGTAACTACTTTCAAGTTCTGGTCATGAGGGGGAGATTCCTAGAAAGCCACAATAGAAAGTGTTGTGGATGTGCATGGCGACAGCTGCTTGCAGTTGCAAATCCCGGTGTTCATGACCACTTTGGATTTTGGATGCTCCATGCCAGAACCTCCGCTCCGGAAATCAGGAGGGCCACACAGTTGTCAACGGCTGAAGATGGCCAGGGGGAACAGTGGCCATTTAAGGGTCATTCTGGGCAAAAAGATGCCTGGAGCAGCCAGTCAAAGGCAATGCAAGGCCATTGTCAGTGGGAATGGTGTCTTCTTTCTTTCTTTCTTTTTGTGAGTGGAAAGGAAGAAGGCGGAATAAATGACGGGAGTGCTTGCAGGGGAATACGGTACTGCAAATGAGAGATGTTTTCTGTAATCAGCACAAGATGCTCTTGGAGGAAAACCTCAGGGATTTTCTTATGCTTTGCATCTGTCGAGAAGTAAAGTACTGATGATTCTTGCAGGCAAAATATACATTAAATAGTTAAAATCGAAGGGAAGAGGAGCTGTGAAAAATGGGGGAGAGTGCTGCTTAATGAATGCATCTCTCTCTCTCTCCCTCTCTCTCTCTCTCTGGCTATTTTGCACCCACCTTGCAGACCCGCTCTTTTCTAGGTTGGTACTGGAAGAGGTTTAATGGCCTCATGTGCTAAGCTGCATGCAGGCGTCTCTGTGTGTATGTGATTCAGGGAGTGGCATTCCCCAGCTGCTTTTTGGTGTAATGAAATCAGAGCTGAGGACAACAGAAAGAGAGAGAGAGAACAATGCAGAACGTAGAAATCCGACTCTTTTTTTCGGCAGATAATTGCTATGTGCAGAGCTTGAAAAAACAGAATTACATTTCAGATCAGCATTAAATGGGAAAAAAAAAACCGTTGAGGAAAAACAAGTTGCTAATTAAAGTGCTTCTTTTCTGTATGCTCCCCTCAGGCATGTGAGCCGAGGCTGACCCAGTATCGTCTCTTAGCGTTATAACAGGACTAATCAAAGCAGGTCCTGTGGCTGCCACCTCTGGCGTTTGGGGGCAGATTGTTTGGGAGGGAAGAAATCTTTCTTGAGAAACAGGCACTGCAGAGTGGCCGTATTGCTAGCCAGGGCTCAGAGCTTCCTTTTCTCTCCATTCCAGCTGATGCTGACAGCCCCCTCCCCTCCCTCCCTCCCTTTTCTGAAACATTTAATGTACCCTGAGAGCTTTCTCCTAGGAGGGAAAGGTGCCGTTTTTCTGAAGACCATGAGATGCAGAATTTGGGAAGGATACAAGGCAGGGCTTTGTTGCTCTTCCCCTGCTGTTTCTGGACGTCGATGGTGGCGTGCAGATTTCCCTTTTTGGCTGGGATCCAGCTTTTGTGGAGTGGTGGATGGTTATGAATATTTATGTATTTGGAAAGGATATCAGGGTTGTAATCACAGAACCGTCTTTGATATGACTCTAGTAGTAGTGCAGAATTCTCCTGCCAGTTTCTGCTGATGATGGATTCCTTTGGCGATGCTTTGGGGCACCAGGCGATGTTGTCTTCTGAACAAAACTTGTTTGCCTAACATTCTTCAGGTGGAATGGGGAGGAGCGGTCAGTCCGTGCGCTTAGGCTCTCCTCTTGCAGACAGCAAGGTGCTCTTCTCATATTAAGCTAGTCTGTACCAGCTAGAAAGAAGCCGGCTGTCTCAAGTGACAGAGATCCATTGGACTCCTTTTGTTCCCGCACAGGCCGGCCGCTGTTTTTCCCTTGGGTCCACATTCCTCCCTGTCAGGATGCCCGGTGTAGGTCTCCCAACTCCTGCCCCACTTTTTGCCTGCTTCTGTGGCAAGAAGCCTGGCCGAGGTTCCATTCTAGCCAGGAGCGTGAGAGCTGTCTGCCCGGCTTTCCCCAAAGCTGCTCCCAACAGGGAACATTGGCCAGCATGCACCTCTGGCTGAGTGGCCAAAGGGGAGTTAGGAGCAGGATCTGAGCAGCACCTTGGGCTTCCTTGGGCACACAATCTGCCATTCCCTCCCTCCCCGCCCCCCCCCCAAGCAATATCCAGGACGGTTCATCGTCCCTTGGCATGGCCACTCGGATCGTTTCTGATGCAAGGAAACATCTGGAGTTGAGACCTCAGGCTGGAAGGGGAGCCGGGCAGACACCCACTGCCCTTAGTGCTGGAAGGGAAAAAGCCTCTCCAGTGCAGCTGTTAGCAGCTGCTTTAATTCCTCCTAGTATGTGGGGCCATTTCCAGGCGGAGATGGTTTTGCTGGAAAGCAAACACTGATCACTTGGGAGCCCAAACCGGCCGCATGTACAATGTCGTTGAGAATTTAACGGCCACGAAAGAAGTCGCTCCAGAGAAAGGCCTTCTCTGCCCATCGCCCCGGCCTCTTCACCTCACTCCCTGTCCTTTTCACAGGCAGGACTTCCAAGTTGCTGAGATCTGGGACAGCTCGCCCAGCTTGCCTAGCAAACAAGAGAGGGATTGCAGGGCTGGAAGGAAAGCGTGTTTGCGTTTCTACACATTCTCTCATCTCCCCCCCCCCGCACCCCCACCCCCACATCCTTTCTTGCCCCTCATCTGGGCCAGAAAAAGAAGACAAAGCCTCTTGATTCTCCTAGCATACCTCGTTTCTCCTTCCTTGCCCCTTCAAGAATAAATTTTAGAACAAATCCTCCCAAGGGCAGCCCTTAGCTATAAGAGGCTTATGCTTGATTGAGAGAGAGAGAGATGAAAGTAGTCTGAGCAGAAAAGGAAAGTGTCTCGCAGGAACCCTGGTTGGGTGGTTTCTTCTTTGGATGCGCCCTCTGGGCTGGGGAGGAACGGTTGCTCCTCTCTCTCTCTCTCAATGTTTCCAAAGGGAACTTCCAGCCTCCTCTAGTTTCTGTGTGGGTGGGTGGATATCTCTCCTTCCCTGCTCCAGAATGGATGTCTGCCCATTTCATATCAGCTTTTCTAGTAGTGGAGTAAGCAAAGCAGAGCGGAGCAAAGCAGACTCTCCACAGAAAGAACAAGAAATACTGAGTGAGTTCATAGCTGCTTCTAAGCTTCTCTAGCACCTGAGGGTTCGTTTAGGAGAAAGTGACAGTGGGCCCGAGGCAGGAAACATCCTCTCCATAGCCCAGAAGAGGTTGGCTGATGTCGGCTTAGCCACAGTTCAGAGAGAGAGAGAGAGAGCAGGCCCGTGGCCCTGAGGAAGGGAGCCCGGATAGGTATATGTGGCAGGGAAGGGTGGCAATCCTTTCCTCAGATGTGTGACTGGTTGATCTGGCCTGGTTCTGAATTTTGTCCTGTGATTTGAAGTGGGAAGAAAAGTGGGTCAGACAAGGGGGTAAACTGGCAAGCGCAGCAGAGGAGATGCAAGATCGAGACAAGGACACCTTGGGCTAACATTCATGACACTGGAACTTGGGTCCGAAAGAATTTCAACGGACATCATTCTCATGCAGCACGATTTTAGGCAGAATCAGGACAGGCTGGCCTTCGGATGGGAGACACCCAGGGAATAAATAAGAGGAACCTTTAGGGAGGCTAGGAAAGAATCTTGTTTAAGACCCTGGAGAGCCGTGGCTGCTGCCGTCATGCACCCACCTGAGGCATCCTGGTGGATGCCAGGCTCTGGGCCCTGAGCATCAGGGGTGGCAGGAAGGTCAAAGGTCGGGCCCCTGAGCAGGGGTGCACCTTCCTACTTCATTCAAAGGAGCGGCACTGCCTTCCCCCCCTGACTGACTGACTTATTTTGGGAACCCCTGGAGTGTTTTGGCTTTCACAGGGCAGGGGGGGGGAATGCACCAGGCCATCCCAGGGGACTTGCTCTCTGTAGCAGATGCTGCCACTGTGGCTTCTGTCACTTTTGGCTTGCCAGAGCACTTTCCCTGCGAGGGATTTGCGTTCTCCATGAACTCCTGCCATGTTTATTTTGTGTAGAGTTGTTGGGTCGTCTTGCCTCCTTTTAAAGAATGCATTTTTATTGTGCATTCTTTGGATATGAAAGGCATGCAACTGTATTGGAGGGAGTAAATTTTTCATGACTAGCACATGGATGCTAAATAAAAAATGACAGCTTCTTGGATTCAGATTCCACTCTAAATGTGCATGCGCCTAGAAATAATGTAGCCGGCAATGATTTGGAATGGGAGCAGCCAGGAGAGTAGCTGAGCCTTGGTTTGGCGGTGGCTGGAATAGAGAGAACTCCTCAGTCTGGAACCTCGGGGTTAAACAGGGAGATCAGTAATGGGGCAGATGGAAAGGCAGGCCTTCTTTGTGCAGTATGTTAATTTTATAGAGTTTATCGCTGCAGCAAAGCTCCCACCCAGCACAGAAGACTTTTAGAGAGGGAGACCAAGACAGACCCCAGAAGGAGCGAGAGAGAGACACTGACAGCCAGACCTTGGAGAACTTACTGTCATAGGACTACGAATCCCAGAATCCATGGCCGTGTTGGCTGGGAGATTCTAGGAGTTGTAAATGTAATGAAGTAACTTTTCCAACCTGATGCTAAATTCAAGACGCAAATTTCCTTTAAATATCATCTCTGGTTGCAGGACATGTGTGTGTGTGTGTGTGTGCGTGTGTGTTGTTTTTCACATCCTCTTCCCTCAAAGCGCATCTAGTTATCTGCTGTGCGAAGGAAAGTGGCTGGACCAGGTCAACACGCCACGTGGCATCATGTGACTGTGCTGCCCTTTGCAGCTTGAATGCCAAGGAGCTCCTGCAGGTAACGAGGAAAGGAGGGAGGGAGGGAAGCAGGGAGAAGCAGAGCGTAAGGCGGCTGAGGTGGAGAAGGTGGTCTGAAAACTAGGCTTTGCCTAGTGCCAGCCTTCCTTCTCTTCCCTCTAGAATCTGGCCCTCTCCACGTTTTCAGTTTCAGAACCAACCTGGAGAGCTACCTATTTGGACAAGCCCTCCCTGTGTGTTCTCCTCCCAACCTGAACTCCTGTCTGTTTCTTGAGTAGTGTAAATGTTTTATTTAACTCTCTGTGTGGTGGATGTTGATGTGTTTTTTTAATTATTGTTATGCACCATTGTAAAATCGTAAAACTCAAGCAGTTTATAAACCAGAGCACAGAGTTCTGACTCCTGTCCTCTGAAGATGCCGACCACAGAGACTAGCGAAACATTAGGAAGAACAACCTTCAGAACACGGCCAAAGAGTCCAAAAAAAACCCCACACCCTCAACAACCATCAGTTTATAAAGAGTCATAAATAAACAAACCAACCTTACAAGGGCTGGAAGGAGCACCTGCCCTTCGGTTCCCATTTCTTGATCCTTGCAGGCACTGCCGCGCCAAGATGTTCCTCTGGCCACTGCCGTGCGCCCCCAGACTTTCCCCAACGGTGGCCGGTCACTTGTTCCCCTAACAGGAGGTTTGAGTCCAGTGGGGTAGATGTGCCTGTGTTCTCTCGAATGGCGGCAGGATCTCTGTACATGGACAGCCTGTTCCTCCTCATGTGGAGATGTTTTGTCGAACGTCTGTTGACTGGGGTGGGGATGGAGAAGGGGAAGGGTCTGGCAGCTTGCAAACCGTGATCACTTCCTCCAGGGTGTGGTTTGGGCAGCCCGTGGGGGACCCACTTTGGCCCCTCCTTCTGTAAACGGAGGAATGACCCCTAAAGGGGAGAGACGTTGCCTCCTTGGAGCCCCAGTGGGAAGCCTCTCGTCAAGTGGGGAGTCTGGGCGAAAGGCCTGGAGGGTTTATGTCTTTCTGGAGAAGGTTCCCCTTTGAGCACTGGATCGGTCTAGCACTTTCCTAGCCACCACAGGCAAACCAACAAAGCAACATTCAATGTTTGGTGCCATCTGGAAGCTTTCACTTGCACGCCTGGCATGGGATCTTCCAAAGCAGGGGAAATTTGCCGTACAGATGGTGAGTCAAGATGAAGTGGTGAGGAAGGGGAAGAAGCCCTGTTATGATGGCGATGGATGCTGAGAGCCTGTGCTGCAGCGTTGCCTTGGCTGGCCTCGTAGGTTGCCCCTTGGACCCCAAGCCCCAGAGGCTGAAGAACAACAGCTGGTCTTCGCCACACTTGGTTCTCCAGGGCGCTTCACCTTTCCCCATGCTACCTGCCTTCCTTCTCTTTGAACGCTTGCTCCCTTCCTCTCCTGCCTGCTTCTTGGCCACCTTCGGGTGCAGATCCGGCTCTACGTTCTTGATTCTGTCGTTACTCTCCAGTTGGTCTCTAGGGCGGTGCCCCCTGTCTCAGCCTGCTTCTCTGTGCAGGAAGGGCTGTGGAATTGCTTGTGCGCGTCAGGGCAGAGTGGTCTGTTGGAAGTGGCCCCTAGATGGTTGTGTCTGGTCTTGCTTCTTTGTGGACCTCAGGTGGTGAGGGCCTTGTCCTAGAAAGCAGCCTAATACTTCTTAAGATATAGATTGGCTGCCTACAGAATATTTCGCGGCTCAGAGGTGGGGCATGTTGTGTTCCGCGTAGTTCTGTCACTCGTCGCAAAATGATGTCCTTGGGCAACAGCATTGCCAGTAAAACGGGAGGGCAAAGGGTCTGAACTCCAGCCTTGCCTGCGGAAAGGGAGAGAGGTTCAGGGAGATGTGAATGCCCGGGGATGGATTTCAAACCCCAGAGGAATGAACGCCAACCCTTTGATAAGACCAGTTCTGCTCAGCTCTGAAGGGGATCTTTTTTTGCTTTAATGGTGCAGATGGGCTTCTTAAAGAGAAGGAGCAGCCGTGCCAGAGCGCGGGAGGCGCAGGGTGCTCCACGCTTGCTTTTCTTCCCGCAGCTGCTGTGGTGACAGTTGGAGGAGACATCCTTCGTGGGATGGGGCAGCATATGGCGAAGGAGAGAAGGCGTTTGTGGGGGGGGGAATGTGCTGGGCAGACCTGCTGCTATGAAAAGTGCCTTTCGTTAACCCTTCTTTATTCTTGGGACTCGTTTCACGGAGTTAGGGAAGGAATTAGTTAGTCCAAAAAGATCTGTATCTCCATCTGGGAGCTTCTGCAACGCATTCTAGGAAAAGAGTGTCATGTTTTCACGCTGTACCTTGCCCTGGGATGTTCTGTCCACAAACATTCGAAGTAGAAGTGGCCTGAAGAAGAAGAGGAAGAGGAAGAAGAAGAAGAAGAAGAAGAAGAAGAAGAAGAAGAAGAAGAAGAAGAAGAAGAAGAAGAAGAAGAAGAAGAAGAAGAAGAAGAAGAAGAAGAAGAAGAAGAAGAAGAAGAAGAAGAAGAAGAAGAAGAAGAAGAAGAAGAGGAGGAGGAGGAGGAGGCAGTGGCGGCTGGTGGTCAGCATGCCCAGAGCTCTGTGTGGGTAGGAACAATTGGTTCACCCCACCCCCCCCATTCTGGAAGGGTGAGGAGTTTGCAGCCGCCAGCCATGGGCCACCTCCCTCTGTTCTTCTTCTTCTTCGTCGTCTTCTTCTTCTTCTTCTTATCCTCCTCCTCCTCCTCCTCCTCCTCCTCCTCCTCCTCCTCCCGTCCCAGGCAGAATTCATCAGAAGCTCTCTGGGGGCCTGGTGTGGGAGACTCAGATTGGCACCAACCCTCCAGTCTGCCTCGGGACCTCTCTGCAGAAGGGCGGGCCTTCTCTGGGTGCTAACAGAGCTGGTTCTCTGCTTCTCAAGATCAACCCCACCCCACCCCAAGATACCAGTCGCCTTTCCTTCCTTGTTCTGCTGCTTTATGACAACTCTGTTCAGTGGCTGGAAGGAAGTTGTGCCAAATCCTTCTCCTCTAGGAAGGGCAGTCCCTGCAGACTGCTGGTGACCTAGAAAGGCGGCCGCGTTAACAGCACGCTCTGCCAGCGCATAAAATCTGTTCGACCCCTCAAGAGTTCATGAATTTATAATCAAAGGGCTCTCTTTCGTTTCCTCCGCCTTGAATGGCTCTTCATTGCAGAATGCCGTTCGGAAATACTTCATGCTGGCAAGAGAAGGAGTGATTCTGTAGTTATTGTCGGGTGGGTTTTCTTCCTGATTTTTTCTTTTCTTTTCTTTTTTAAATGAATTTCTGTGTTGCCTTTCAGGAAAGTCAAAATCAAAGCAGCTTTAAAGAATGAAAACAACCAGTGTTTACCAATCAGAGTAAAAATGGCTTTGTATGACTAACTAATCCATTACTCATTGTATGTCAGGCTAAATAAACAGCATTCACTGCCCCCCCCCATTCTCTCTGTCTCTATCACACACAGAGTACACTTCTTAATGGACTTCTACAATATGCTTTTTCTTCCTCCTTTATCTCTCCCCCCCCCCAAGCAGTTACAATTTGAAGAGGCGATAGGAATTCACAGAGTTGTCTTTGAGGCTTGTTTTGGTCTGCCAAGATAGCTATGCCTGGCAGAAAGGCTGAAACTGCCCTCCCGCCAGCTCTGGGAGCATCCGAGGAAGCCTTGTGCAAGTTTGTTAAATTAAATGAGTTACAGAAAGTAGTTTGCACTGTGAAATGCAGGCCTAGCAACCTAGTGGTGGCAGCCAAGCGTCTCTCTCAGGACACCGGGGGGGGGGGGGGCAGGGCGGCCAAGGGATGGATCTCAACAGGAATGGTGTGTAACTATTGCTGGGGTGTGAGTATGTGTGTGTGCGCACACAGATTTGTGTGCAGGGTTGGCTTGGCTTCCCCGGTGGCGTGGGCTGGTGCAGGCCCAGGAGGAAGGCAGTGAAACCATCAGCTAGATAAGGCTCACCACCTTCTCATTCCCCAGGTGTAAAGAGAATGTCAAGGGCACAGCCTTGGTTTCCGAAATCCCTGGAGAACCGACTGCTGTGGAGCCTTCACGCTGGAAGTCCTGGGCTGGTGGTCTCGTGGTCCGAAAGGGTCCAGCCACCACCAAAGCAAAGTCTGGCCGGGAGGGAGGGAGGGAGGGAGGGAGGTGGGGGGGGCTCTGAGTTCCTTGGCAGGCTTCGAACCTTCCCTCGGAGCCCGCAGGCAGAGCTGTTTCCCCAGGAAGCTCACGAGCAGGGCAGAGACATCTGCCAGTGGCCTCTCCCTGCGATCGCTCGGAGGAGGTGTGCCTGCCTCTGGACCGCTCAGAGATTTCCACTTGGCTCTGCATCGGGTGTTAATCTTCCAGGAACTTGCTGGGGTGGCCTGCCTGCGAAGGAGAGACCGGTGGCAAGTCTGGGAAAAAGATAAAGCCGACCCTCAGGGTGGGGACGGAGCCGGGGTTGTTTTTTTTTTGGCCAGACCTGGCCTCCTGGGGAAGAGGGTTGGCGTGGAGCTCTCCTGCTCCAGTTCGTTTTGGACACCCTGGCCCCCACTTCCTAAATCCTTCCCACCGTGGGAAGGTTTTAGCCGTCCGCTGGGTCTGTTCTTCCTTGATCCAGACGTTGGGGGAGAAGAGAAACAGAGATCTTTCGGAGGGCCCTCGTAGGCCACGGTGAGGACAGTCCCTACCGTGATGTTCCCGTTCTCGTATTCTTGGCAAAGCTCTCAGAGTGCGACTTGCGCTGTGTTTGGAGACACCGCTTGGCTGCCTGTCTTTTCCCCCATCTGGTCACAGGGCTTCCTTCCAGCAGCGCCAGGCAGACGGTTCTCAGCTGTCGTTGTCTAGGAATGGCTCCGTTCACTCCGGAGGGGTGGCGTGTGGCAGGAGACCAGTGTATGGGTCCTGACGTGCCGTGGAGTGGTCTCCAGGCAACAAAGCTGGGACAGGCGCGGGGGGGGGAGAGAGAGGGAGAGGGAGAAGGGCTCGATCCTATCCACACCCATGCTACGCTGACTGGTGCCGGCTGGTGCATAGCAGCCATTGGCTGGCCTGCGGGGGCTTCCCTTATTGGCTGGGTGGGGTGGTTCCCCGTTTGCAGCTTCTCTCCCTCAGCCTCCCCATGTTAAATCTTGGCGTGGCCTTATGGAAATCCCAGGTTTGGGCTGCGGTTCACCTGCGGCAGTGCTGTAGGGACCAGAAGGGAAGAGACCTCTAGAGCCACAAGCAGAAGTTTCTGGCACCCAACACGTTCCAGAAAAACTCTTTCTGGATCACCCTAGATTAGCTGTTCTCAGCCTGGTCTATGAACCTTTGTGGCAGCTTGTTTTCCGAGACCTCCCTTTCCTTCCCGTTATTTTTTTCCCACAAGTTGCTGCTCAGCCTCAGATTGGTGAGACCTCCTTTCTGAGAAGCTTTGATTGTTTTGTCCAGAGCGACTAACTCCAAATGTGTGTGTGTGTGGGGGGCAGGGGAACAGGAGTAGCTGTCCTTGAATTTCGTGTGGCTTCCTCCATCTGCACAGAAGTGCAGGCTTAGAACTCTCTGCTTCTGTGAGCGATGGAATCTCTCTCTCTCTCTCTCTCTCCTTCCTTGCAGAAGAGAATTGTACAGAAGCAGACCTGGTGGCTTTTGGCCCACTGGAGTCTCTCCTAGGGAGGCACTGGGGAAGAGTAGCTGCTGAGAAACGGCCTTGCCAGGTGTCTCCCCCGCCTGCATGTCCCTCCCTTTCATTTTCACCAGCCCATAATCTTGGCTGAGCAAGCTGGTCGTCTTTCCTTGATCATCTTCTGCTTGGGTACTGTGGGCAGGAGGGGAGAGACCTACTTTTGCCTCCCCACTGCAGGAACAGATGCAGGAAGGGAGGGACAGCGTGTCGGCAGTGGTTATTCTTATGGTAGCAGAAGTGTCGGCGCCTTCAGCTGAGATAATTCATTTTAATAATTGAACAGCAAGGGGAGTCTCAGCCTCGCTTTGTGGCTGTTTCGTGATCATCCCTAGAGTTCATTCCCCTTAACAAACTAGGTTTTAGGAGGAAAGGAGGGTAGTTCTCTTCCCCAAACTTGCTTCCAGTATCAAAACAGCTTAGTTTCTTTTGTGTGTGTGCGTGCGTCTGTGTCTTCTAAGAGAGGTCATTGTTGGTACCCCCACCCTCCCCAGGGCTGCCACATCCATAGGCCACATCCATAGGCCACAACCGTCTTCCCTGGTCCCTTGTTTCCCACTTTGGCGGGTTCACCAACTCATGTGTTTCTAGGGGTTCCAGCTTGGATGGCTTTAAAATGTGTGTAGGAGGGCTCCGTCTCCAGATGGCTATGGGCCGCGTCCAGGATCTAGAGGCAGTACGCAGGTGGGCTGCTCTTTGGGGCAACCTTTTGTCTGCTCTGTGAACGGAAAGCTGGACAAGAGAAGGCTTGGTCTGATCTTGAACAGGGAGAAGGCCAGTTTGTGGAGGAGGAGGAGGAGGAGGAGGAGGAGGAGGAGGAGGAGGAGGAGATCTACCCAGAGCCACTCCTAGCCAGGGAAGTTCTCTTTGTACCATACAGAGCAATTATGGAGTTTGCTGTCCAAGATGCCGGAGCGACTGCCCGCTTGGACAGCTTTGCCTAAGGATTGGGCAGATCTGCCAAACAGGTGGCTCTTGGTCCTTCTGGCGCTACCTATTCCTGGCCAGCCATAGAAGCAGCGTGCGTCTGAGGAGCCGTTGCCAGAGGAGATGAGATGGAGAGTGTCGTTAGCTACCGGCCTTACTTGTGAGCTTCCTGACGACACCGCCTGGCTGGGGTTGCGGCAAACAGGGCTTTGACATTGATAGTTCTTCTTCGTGGCCTCTGTGAATACACACATATTGGGGTGTGTGTGTGTGTGCTCCAAAGAAGAAGGAGATAGAGGGATGCTCACAAGAGCCAGCAGGACAAATGACGTCCCCGTGCACGGAAGGTGTGGCGGGTGAAAGCGTGGTCTCAGAGTGAAGGAAAGCAAGCTAGGGCCAGGGGGTCCTTTGGGAACATCGTTGGAAGGGGGAGGAGATCTCATTCGGGGGAGCTCTGGGCTTCACTGGGGCTGCCCCTTTGTTTCCAGAGGGTGCCTTCCCACCCTGCTTTTCTCGAGGTCTGGGGTTGGAGCACTTGGATGTTGTCACGCTGGCGAGGACATGATGTCACTGGAAGCAGAATACATGCCCCCCCCCCAAGGCGATTATGGCTGTTCACCCTGCCCCCTCGGGTGGCCAGATGTCTGCGCTGGAATGGAAAAGCCATCCCTGGGAAGGTACGAGGAGGAAGAAGGGAAAGGAGCCTCCTCTTTCCGAGCCAGGTCAGAGCGGCGGGAGAGGATGACGGGAGCAGCCAAAAGCCAGGGTTTCTCCTTCCCTCCTTCCCTCCTTCCCTCCCTCCCCCTGCTCCAGCATTTGGTGTGTGTAAAGCTGGGGAACAGCCTGTCCAGAAAGCCTGACTCAGCAGAGTTCTTCTTCGCCACACAGCTTTGGGAAGGAGACGGAGCAAGGCTCCTCGCCTCCTCCTCCTCCTTTTATTAGTCTCGGTGATTTACAGCAGAGCAGGAAGCAAAAGGGTGGGCTCTCTTTCTGGGGGTGTGGGTATGTGTGTATGTGTGTGTATGCGCCTGCCCTATTGTTTGTTTCTCTTTGTGTCTTTTGCGCTCAGGAGGGTTGTGTTTCTGTGAATCTTATGAACCACAGCCAGACCCCGCGTGCCAGTCCGAGGATCTCCTGGGGCTGTGCAGGAATTCCCCCCCTTGGGTTGCTTGCTACCGAGGTCGGAGCTGAAGTGATACCCCAGTATTCCATCTTGAGTCAGAATGGAAGTGGGGGGTGCAGAGGAGCGGCAAAGTGGGGGGGGGGAAGGCTTTCCTTCCCGGTGAGTTTTTTTCTCGTCCATTCTGAAACCTAGGACCTACGTATTTGTCACCCTCCTGTGCCTCCCCAGTGCCTGCCCTGTCTTCGTTTTTTTTTTCTTACCACACACAAAAATCTGTTAAGGACAGGAAGATGTCATCGCTGCCCATTAGCAGGTCATCTGATAGCGTTAGGAGCTCTCACTCCTGAAAAGGAGGGAGAGGAAGAGGAATGGAAAAGATCCTAAAATTGGATTGTTCTCCTCTTAAACGCCGGGAAAGGAAGCAGGACGGCGGCACCTCAGAGCTTTTGAAGCTGGAGCCCCACCGGTTCTTGGCATAAGTTGGAAGGACGGGCTGGGCTGTTCCTGCTTCAGGCTTTTCTTTTTTGTGGCCATTCCTGCCACTGCAGTTCTCTCGACCTCTCCTTGAAGGCCCTTTGGAGGGGTCTGGGACTGCCTTCATCCATGTGCAGGAAGATTAAGTCAGGGTCCTTCCGCCTTTCCGCCCCTGCATGGCCTCGCTTGTGATGATGCTTCCTCCCCCTGCCTTTCCCATGAGGTTGAAGAAGGAGCAAATTTCCCTTCAGGCAGGGAATCGCGAGGCAGGAGCTGCATGCATGGTTTTTCTAGAGGACCGGGATTTGAACGTGCCACTGGAGAACCAGATTGATAAAGGGCCCGTTTGGGCTTTGCCACTTCACGTGGCCTGTCTGTTCTTCGTGGCCACCGGTTGTGCTGGAATGGCTTGGGGAAGAAGGTGGTACTTACAGTGGCTGAATTGTCGTCTGCATCTTAATTGATGCCTTCCCCGTGGAAAATACAGAGAGAGGCAAGGCGTTTCTCCTTTCCCTTCTTCCAGCTGAAGGCCCACGTATCCTTGTAAATCAGTAAGGGAAAACTCCGCCGAGAATGCTGAGAACCGCAGCCGGCTGTTACAGGATCCTGTGTGGAAAGCCTCAGGGGACCCAGAGCAGAATGGATGTTGTAACGCGCTTATGTTTCCAGAGCGTGGAGGAGAATTTTGAATAGACAAAACAGATCTTTTGCAATACAATAGTTTTATTGTGCACCCTTTGCGGAAGGGAGAGAAGAGCGAGGCGTACATTTCCAGAGTTCAGGGCATCTGTATTATGGCTAAAGCAGCAGGACAGGCCCGGTAAACAGGCCGGCACCATCGGCTGACATTTCCGGCCACTTCTCTCTTGCAGAGAAGCCCCCCCCCCCCCAAAGGACTGGCCGGACACACAGAAAGTGGCTGTAATGGGCTTTTGGGTTGGGGGTGATGGCACAGAGTTTGCTGCAATTTCCTCTCAGGTGTGATGTGTGCAATGAGACTCCTTGGGCCCCTTATCTTCTCCACCCCTCCAAGAAGCAAAGCTGAGGTTTCTCCAGCTGCTTAGCTGGAGGCGCCTTGGAGAAAGCAGGACCCCAGCCACCTGCAGCTGGAGTGTCGGGAGGCAACAGTCCATACACAGCTCATTTGCACAACTTGGCTCTGTAAGACGTCTGCAGGGGGCCCTTGGCGGCACACCGGAGGGCTGCTCAGCCACTCTCGATGATAATGTGCCTTCCGTTCCTAGAGGGAGCCGGCCTGCTTTGGTCTCGTGGCAACAGCTTTTAACACATAAGAAGATAACAAAGAGGCATTTTTTGCATTGCTTTTTAATTTTATAAGATCGAATGTTGTGGCTGTTTTAACATGCTGACATTTTGTATAAGTTTTTTTAAAAAATTTATTTACCTGAACCTGTTTTTATCTTCTTTTCATTTGGTTGTGAGCCACCTTAGGTCCCAGTTCTGGCAGAACATAAACAAGTAAATAAATAAAGGGGTGTGATCTTCCTTGCACTGTTGCATTGTCTGCAGTTGTGAAAAGTAAATATCAGCTCCATTCCTCCATTGTGGTTCTTTTCCCGTCTCTCTCTTTCTCTCTTGACAAGGATATGAATATCGAGGAGACTTGCCCCCCCCATTGAGGCTTATACTGCCCCCCTCCACCCTGCCTGATTCACAGAGTTTTACAGGGGAAGGGGATGAGACAAAGCCATCTTGTGATTGAAATCCTCCCATATTTTTGCCACCAGTGCTTCCCGTCTTTTCTGTTTTTCCATGGAAAATATTTTAGGCAGAGTAGCAGACCCTTTTCTTTAGGATGGTAACACTAGAAGCCCTCTGTCTGGGAGCACCCTGGATATCGTACAATTTGGGGGGGAGGGTGGGGAAAAATAAATCCAGCCCCGCCTTCTTGTTCAAAGATGGGAGCTGTTCTCTCTCTCTCTCTCTCTCTCTCTCTCTCTCACTCTCTCTCTCAGTTGTTTGCTTCTCCCTAAGAGGCCAGGAGGGTCCTCCTTTGGGGCAGAGAAGGTGATAACAGAGCGGTACCGTCCTTAGCTTTTATCTGTAAGTTTGAGTCTTGTTCTCACTGATGAACTGTGCGATGCCCCCTAATCCTTGCAGAGCTAATGAAGGAACTACAGAGGGAGAGCAGAGAAAGAGGTTGGGGAGGGGGGAGAGTGAAAATTTTCAGCTCTCCTGTATTATTCTCTTTGCTCCTGATTGGAGACTGCCCTTGGCTTCCTTTGGGACTTCTGCTTTGTCCCTGCCCAGTTAATGCCTCTTTGAACCCTGGCCCGTCTCTCTCTTCGCTGACCTTTTTGCTGTGGTTCTCACCAGGACCCTGCCTGGCAGTCCCGCCCTGAGGGTGACAGTGAGATAGCAGCAAGGATGATACATCCCTTAGACATATTAAGATGCAGTTACCTCTCTTCCTGTCCAGACTGGGAAGGGTTAAATTTGATAAAGGGCTAATGAAGAATTATGGAGTTATTTGTTTGACTTTGCCACTCGGGGCTCTTGGCAAATGAGACGATTCATCTCACAGTGCAGCCAGTCGTGTTCCTTAAAGGAAATTAATTAATGCCGTTTGTCTTCCCACCCGTATCCATGATTGTTCTCCTTTGATTCCCCTTTCCGGACCCTGCTTGTCATAATGGATGAACTCCTTTCCTTCCCGGTTTCAGAAACGACGGGAACATGAAACACGGAGATGGTGCCCTCTCTTCTCTCTTTTCGGTGCTTGGACTGCTGCGGCTGCTTCTGTTGCTTTGTCCTGGGAGCCTAGACGCTCCAGGAGAGGACCCTTACCACCCACACCCCCTGGGTTCCTGAATAAGCCAATGGGAGGGGGTTTCCTGTGGAAGGAAACTGTGTACCACAGGAATGGGCAAACTCAGAGGGCTCCAGGGTTCAAAGCTCCATCCAATGTACCTGTTGGGGCTTTGGCAGCCACCTGAAAATGAAGAGAGAGAGAGAGAGAGAGAATCAAAACTGATTTTGCTGGAAGGTCCTTTCCAGTTCTGTTTTTGTCATTTTGGGTTTTAGAGGGAGATTGGGGGGCCCTTTTATTGGACTACCACCAGAGAGGAGTGGGAGATTTCATATCTGGAGCAGGTGTTTATTTTTCTGGAGGGAGACGTCTGGGGGACAGGCTGCTCTTTGCTCGTCCCTGGTGTCAAAGGTGTTTTCCCATGGCCGCTCCTTGCCGTGAGGAGGGTGCCTTGGGGAATATAGGTCATTACAGTATTCTCTTTCCCCTGACGTCTCCTTGATCCAGTGAGCTTTGTCTGACACCTTTCCCTCCACTCCTTCCTGCCCTGGCAGCGCTTCTTTCTGCCTGGGGTCTGCCACTCCAAGCCTTGCCCACATCAGGAAGAGAAGCGCACCGTTCTGTAGTAAGGCAAGCTTTGAGACAACTGTCGTGGAAAAAGCAAAAGAAGGGGCCGAGAGTGTGAATACCAGAGTGGGTGCCAAAGGAAGACTAGAGTCTGAAGCAATGGGATTTGGGGGTGGGGGGAGGAGATCCTTCTTAGACCTCGCCGTCATGACAGGTGGCAGAAGCTGTCAGGTTGGAGTGGAGCCATTGATCTGGCTGAAGAACTAGGTGTGAATGGCAGTTTTTTTCATTGGGCTCCAATTGGTAGTCTCTGCATTTCTCTTTCTTGATTCCTCCACCACCGATAGCATAGACCTTCTGGCTGCGGGAGGTAAGAGCTCAGGCTGTTATCCCGCCATCTTTCTTTCTGATTGCTTAAATCACTTGCTTTCAGCAATGGAATCTTATTTGCTACCAGACATTTTAATCTTTCATTTTTTTTTAAAGCTTGCAGAAGTTAGGAAATCAGAAGGCAGTGGTGACATGGAAAAGGGTGGGGGTCCTAGGGTCTGCAGCCCCACCACTCTTCTCCATAGAGGCTGGTGGTTAATAAGGAATGTTGTGCCATTCCTTGAGGCAGGTGGTCCTGATCCCCTTTGTACCGAGGACTGACACAGTGTAGGAGAAGCAATGTCACCGGGGCCAAGATGTTCCTTCTTTGGCCTGATGTCCAAAAAACCCCCACACCATTTGCCTTCAAGAAGGGGAGCGGGCAATGTGCGTGGCTCCTTCCCGAGACTGTGGCCTTGTGTTCTGCCAGCGCATGCTCTCACTCCCATTCTGCAGCAGGCAGGATGCTCACTGTGTCTGCTGAGCGGTGCAGGTGTTTTATGACCGAGAGGCTGTGAGGAGGATCTTGGTGTGACATTGTTTATTGTCCTCGGCAGACGTTCTGCCCCACCAGCAGCTAAAGAGATTGTCTGCCCGTAGGTGTATGTGAGGGAGGGAGTCCTTATCTATCTGCACTTCATGTGGGCAGGCGCCGAATTCTGTGGCTCTGGAGGCAGTCAAGGGCTTTTTTCTTGGTCTTCTAACAGTGCTGATCTTTGTCGTTTTGACCCTTACATTTCTCTTTGCAGCTAGATGTGGCCCTTGTTGTGAATGAAGAAAAAAGCAATCATGGGGCTGGGGTTGCTTGACAGCTATGTTGGGAGCCTATAGGAGAGAGCTACAGTCTAGGGGGTTTCACGAAGAAAGAGCTGAAGAGCCAAGATGCACATCCTGCAGACAGAAAGACTGAAGTGAGGTGGGAAGGAGGCAAGCAAGAGGTGCTTCTGGGAGAGCTGAGCATAGGGACGGTGTTTACCCTGAGCTGGGGCATTGCTGTGGGTTCCCACTGTGAGTCCAGGATTGCCAGAAGGCGCATGTATGAATAACAGGAAGGAAAACGACTCTCCTGTATGCTGAGGAAACGAGGCAGGATTGTCCTGGTTTCTCGGTTCCATTCATTGAATGGAAATTTCATTCTCCGGATGGCAGTTTCTCCTGCTATGTAGATTTCATTTATACCTGTCAGCTAAAATCCTGTGCCACTTTCCTAGAGTCTGTCCACTTTTAACTAGGGAAAAAAAATCTGAGGACAATTGAGAGGAAATACCTTCCAAAAGACAATTATTGGTACCACTGCCAAATTAAAACATTGGGGAAGCTGACCCCAGATGCTGCTGTCTCTCTCTCTCTCTCTCTCTCTCTCTCTGTGTGTGTGTGTGTGTGTGTGTGTGTGTGTGTGTGTGTGTGTGTGTGTGAGAGAGAGAGAGAGAGAGAGAGAGAGAGAGTTTTAACTCCCGTGGCATGTGGTGGCCTGGCAAAAAACTGGCTTGGACTGTGCTGGGGGGGGGGTCCTTCGCCTGCAAACAGTAGCGTTTTAGTTCCAGGTGACTCCCCCCCCCCCCCCCCCGGTTGCTCAAGTGAAGCCAGTCCATGAACCTCTGAACTTCCCTGTTGCTTCCTGCATGTTTCCTTTCCAGACCTTTTGTGCTCCAAGTTGTTGTTTTTACCTTGAGGAAAATTGGGTTTCAGATCTAGGAGAAAGCAAGGAAAAAATATATAATTTGTTGAGACCCAGTCACCAGGCCCTAGAGTTTTGGGTGAGGATTGGAACATGCTTGCGAGCTCCGTCTGGCAAATTAGGCTGGGCATAGCGCTCACCGCCCTGTCCTCTAGAGTAGGAAGAGGGAGGTTCTGGAATCTGAAGAACACCCTAGATATTTTGTAAAGGTGCGGGGTCAGTGGGTTTAGAAACTGGGTGGCTTTCCTAAAAAGGAACTGAGAAAGAAATGTAGGGGCATAAATCCAGGGGTGGTTTCCTGGCTCAGTGCTGGCTCGCGAGTAGGGTCAACCAACTCGTCTGGAAGGGCAGAAGCTTCATGGGGTCAGGAGCAGGGATTCTGCTGGGGTACGCACACATCCCAGCCCACATCTTGATCCGATTAAATGTCTCCATAACAGCAGCAGCAGCAACAGTGGCGGCAGCATCTGTGCTTCTTTGGAGTGAGGGAGAGGAGAGGGCCAGTTAGTGATGAGACGTGTGTGAGAGGGGAACTCTTCAAAACAATGCATTTTTTGTTCCGTATCCTGAAAGTTCTGCTGAGGTAACCAAAGCCTCTTAAGCAAACGAGCCACAAACGCAAGCTGCTGCCTGTAAAAATGCCTTGCCTTCTTCCCCGTTAAGATGCCACATTTCAGGCCTGTAATGAAAACAGAAGTTAAAATCCATTTCCTGTCCAGCGAACCACAGGAATGAGACAGAAGACACAGGCTCATAAATAATTCAGAGGCCCCAACATGGCGTCCAGATAACATGGCCGAGCTGAAAGATGCAACCTTTTGCCGGCCGGGACGTTCCTACGGATCACACCCGTCTCTCTGTCTCTCTCTCTCTTGCAGTGGCCTGGTCTGGAAGTTCCTGATGGCTGGGCTTGACCGTTTCTGGCCTTTTGAGCTTTGTCTTGTGTCTTTAAAGGGGAGCTTCTCTGTGTAGCCAGAAGTGGCCTTACACCCAGGAAGGGTCTTACAGTGACCCCCGTGCTGTGGTTCTTCTTCCTCCTTTCTTTGGAACGTGTCCCTCTCTGCACTCTTTTCAGTCCCTGGGGTGTTATGGGAAGACGGGAGCCTGGCAAAAAGGAAAGGCTTCTGGCTCTCAGCTATTGCTGTCGGGAGACTCGTGCGATTCTGCGGAGCCCGTTCCCTCTCTGCCGGAGTTCCAGCAGCCGTCCCAGTAGCTGCGAGGGGATTCTCCTTCGCAACAGGATTAAGCCTAATCCTGTATTAACCTATTTGATCATTTCACAACCCAGCTGAATAAATTGCAATTAGTGACAGGCACCTGGAGCCCGCTGATAATCCCGCCTCTTTCTCCCTATCTCCCTCTCTCTTTTCCTGTGCTTCCTCCCCTCATCAGCCCTTCAAGTCCGCTGATCCACCAGCCTGGTGATAAATGCTGCTGTGCTGCTGGCCTTATCTCCAGGCAGGGCGCTCTGCATCTCTTTGAACCGAGTGACACTACAACTCTCTAATTAGTGCTAAGCGGGGGTGATGGGGTGGTTTTCTCAGTCTCCCTCTTCCCCCCTTCTCCTGTCAGAGAGGGAATTTTCCAGATAAGCTGGACCTTCATTTTTCAAAGGCCTGGCTCTGGATTAGACCTCTGGGGAAAAGAGCTTTATTCTGCCTGGCTAAACAAAGTCTTTTCCAAAGCGATTTGCAGCCTTTTGAAGTGAGAGCCCACCTGTTTTAATTGGAGGTGGTGGGTGGGTGGGTGGAGAGGCTGGCCAAGGAGAGGGACCCACCTCCTCTGGGTGGCCTTGCTCTCCCCAATTGAAGTGTCCGGATGCCAGGAGCAAACAGTGTCATCCGTTGTGTTGTGTTTGCAACTTTCGGGGGAGGGAGCGTTCTGGAGTGTACAGCTACATCAGGCATCCCTAAAGGCCAGGTGGGCTTGGGTCTTGCCACCTCTTCTCTCCAGGTCAGGATCCTGGAAGGTAGAAGGCAATTAGCGGGCTCCTTTGCCCAACACCAGTGGTGACAGAGACAGAGAGTGGCAAAGCATTACTAAAGTTGCAGTCGCCAGACGCCTAGAAGAACAAGTCCTGCTGGGGGAATCAGTCTTGCTTAGTGAGCTGGTAGGATTCTGCCAGAGCATCCGCAAGCGCAGCGAGAAGGGGTGGACGAACAGCATTGTATCCAAAAGGCCTCATCACATACTCGTGGGCAGACCTAGCCATCACAGGATATGAGGGTGGGTTATGCTCAGGATGAGGAGCCCGTTAAAGGAGGCGAAGGGCTTCTCCCGGCGGGTGGGCACTCTGTTTCCTCCAGGGATTTGAACCCAGGGGAGGGCTGCTGAGTTGGTGCACAAACAAGGAGTGAATCCACCCTGGGCTGTGGAGAGAGGGCCACATTTACCAAATGGTTAAGAAAAACTGTGCTCTACCAAGTGCTCTACCACCATGGCTGGTGGGTGGAGAGAGGATATTTGGTGCGCGTGGCGACGTGGCTTTTCCCAGGTGCCCTGCCCAACCGCCTAACCCTTCACCAGCACCCAGCGCTTGAGCTGGCCCATCCGTCTCGCAGCCTCAACTGGCAGAGGTGGGGAGATTATTCCCAGGCTTATGGACGCGGAGGGTTTCAAGTGCCCAGGCAGAGGCCACTTTGTTAGGCACCGCTCAGTATTTTGTGTCTCCTCTAATGACAGCGGGCGGATCCCGCAGAGTAACCGGGCTCCGTCATGTTCCTGAGCGTTGACTCCTGCGGATGTTTTGTCTTGAACCACAAAGAAGTGGCGAATCGCTGTTTCTGGTTTGTTTTGGAGGGCAGTCAGCTGGGACCTGCTAATAAGATGGTCTGTCCTCAGGGGCTTTGGGGGATTTGTGAACGCTTTGGGGGATTTTCCAGCTAATCAGGCTGTGGTCCTGCTGACACCCTGGTGCACTTGTGGAATGCCATGGGTGACCTGGGTGCTCCCTTCGCTAGGAGGTTGCTCCTCAGATGCCCTGGTTGGCGAGGAAGCGGACAGCAGCCAGAGGACCAAACTCCCTAGATAGCAAGCCACACTCTGTGCAAGAGAGCGCAGAGTCCCTGTCCAGTTGTGTCTGTGGTCTGCTACCAAAAAAAAGGCCCTTTTGGGATAGAAAGGGGGGGGGGGAGAGAGAGAGAGAAAGAAAGAAAGGGGGGTAGTGGGGGGAGCGATGGTTCTGCAATCCCTTCGAGTGCCTCCATGGCCAGGCCAGAGAAAGGCCGGGTCAGGGTTTCCAAGGGATATGGTGGGTTCTGGAGGAGGAGAGGGGCTGAAGAATTTTGGGGTGCATAAATTGGTGGGACTCCAGGGCTGGCAGTTTATTTTGTAGTACTTAAAAATGGCCTGGGAGCCTCAGTGCCCGGAGCAGAAGCCCCCCTGCCCGCTTGAAGGGTTTGCTGGAGCTGAGGCCCGTCTGAATCCGCCCTTTGCAGGCCCGGTTGTGCGCCCTGAGCCGCTTCGGATTTCGGGGAGTCTCAGGGGTGAAGCAAGGAAGGGTCTCCAGGAGGTCCTTCGGCGGTGGCTCCCGGCTTGCTTAAGAGATGGGAGAGGGTGCTGTGGAGGGAGGAGGGCCGCGGGGCTGGGCTGGGCTGGGGGTCGAGCGCCGGGGATGGTGGGCCCTGCCAGGGGTCCCGGGTCGTGGCCCCTCCTCGCTTTAGGTGCTGCAGCCTCGACGAAAAAAGCAGGGCGCGCTAGGGCCGCGGAGGAAGAGGAGGAGGAGGAGGAAGAGGAGGAAGAGGAGGAGGAAGCGCCCCTCTCTCTGTCTCTCGAGCAGAATTGGATCGAGCTGGGCTGTGCCTGAGCCCAGGGAGGGAGGGAGGGAGAGAAGGGAGGGAGGGGAGGCGGCGGCGGCGGAGGAGGAGGAGGAGGGAAGGAAGTCATTAGTGCGGCCGAGCGAGCGAGCGAGCGAAGGAAAGAAGGAAGGAGAAAGAGCGAGGGAGGGAGGGAGGGAGGGAGGCGGCCAGGCGCGGAGTCGGCGGCGCTGGGCGCTCTTTGGGCGGTGGCGGCCGGGCTGCCCCTTCGCCCCACCACCCTCCTCCGCACCCCCACCGCCGCCGCCGCCCTCGCCCTCGCCCTGGGATTTCTTGCGCACCCGCGGACGGCGCGAAAGGAGGAGAAGGGCGGCGGGCTGCCGACGGGCGAGGGGCGCTGGTGCCGCGGGGGCGCTGCGTGCCAGCCAGCCAGCCAGCCAGCGAAGAAGGGGCGGGCGGGCGGTCGAGGGAGGGAGGGGGAGAGGAAGGGAGGCAGGCAGGCAGTCTCCGGGCGCCGGCGGGGCTTGGATGGCCGCGGCAGCCACGGCGCCCCCCTGCTCAGCCTCCCGGGGGACGATGCCCCCGCGCGGCGCCGTGCCCTCCAGGCCGGGGCGCAGCAGCGGCGGCAGCCGGGCCGGGCGCACGCCTTGAGCGGAGCGAGCCCTGGGGCTGGACGGGGCCAGCATGAGCGCCGGCGGAGCCCCCGAGCCGGCCGCCCCCTCTTCGTCTTCTTCCTCCTCCTCCTCCTCCTCTTCCGCCTCCTTCGCCGCCGCCTGCCCCGCGGCTTGATGCTCCAGAGCTCCGCTCCACAAATATGATGAAATGGCAGCCCCGGAAGAAGGTGAGCGGGCGAGGGGCGCCCGGGGGTCCCCCCACCGCCACAGGTGGGTAGGAGGGAGGGGAGGAGGGCGCTGTCAGGCTCCGCGACCCCCCTCCACCGGCTGGGGGCGGGGGGGCGTCTGCCCCGGTTCGGACCCCCGGGTGGGCGGGCGCAGGGGTGGATGGGTCAGGGATGTGGGGCCCTTCGCCGGGGCGGGGGGAGCGTTCCCCGCAAACCCCCCCCCCCGCGCCTTGCCTCCGGGGCGGCCCTTTTCCTCGTTCCGGGACGCTTCGCCCGACCTGGAGGCAAGGCGGGGGGGGGGGGCCGCGGGAACAGCCTTTGCAGTCGGTGTCGCGTCGCGGGAGGAGCGGTGGCCACGTCTGGAGGCGCACCCGTGTCCCGGAGCACGTGTGAATCCAGTGGTCCTGGCGTGCCACTGCGGCGGTGCCTGCCTCGCTTCCTCATCTGCCTTCGCCTTGGCTTGGAGCTCACGTCGCCCGCCTTCCTCGCCGCCGCCGAAGCTGGCAGTAAATCTCCTCCTTTCAGGCCATTGCCTTATATGGCTGCTTGGCTTGGCGGGGAGGGGAGCGCTCGCTCTCGGAGCTGGCTCGCCGCCGGGGCCCCTCCAACCCGGGGAGGGGGCGCCCCCTCTTCCTTCTCCTCCGTGGAAGCGGCCCGGGGCTCCCCAGGGCCTCGGGGATGGGAGGAAGGAAGGGAGGGAGGATTGCTCGGTGCCCCCTTCGCCTCCTCCCTCCTCCGGGGCCACCGAGCAGCAACTGCTCTTGGCAGCGCCTTTATTGACGTTGGGGGTGGGGAGGGGGGCCGAGATCTCCCATCTTCCAGCTGTGAGTGGGTGGGGGCTGCAGATGCAGGAGTAAGGCTGCGAGGTCCCCCAGGGTGGCTGCGGCCCCTGCCTTCTATCCTGCCTGCCTTCCTGCCTTCCTTTGTGTTCCACACCGGCCTCCGGACCGGCAGAGGTCCATCAGGGAGTCCCTCTCACCTGCCCGGTCTCTCTGTCTCTCTCTCTGCGCTTAGGTGTGCTCCTGTTCCCTTGCCTCTGAGTCGCACAGGTAAAGGCCACGGGGAGGGGCTTGTCTTGCCCCAGGGCACCACTCCCTTGCTGCCCTCTACCCCTCCCTCTGCATGGGCCCTGCTGAGTCTGTGTCCCTCATGCCAGCTACCCTCTGGGTGCTTAGGGCAGTGGAAGCCTCGTCAAACCCCCCCTTCCCCGCCCCCCCCCCCCGCTGCAGTCGCAAACATCCTGACTCTGTGCAGGAGTGGAAGTGTTGTTCTTGGCAGCTGCTGGGGTCTCTCCGAAGTCTTGGGGTTCTCCTGAAAGGATCGGTTGGCCCAGGCCAGGCGTCTTCTCACTGCCAGAGGAGAGATGCAGGGTCTGTTCCTCCTCTTCCTGGCTGAGTTGGCCATAACCCACCAAGACCGATTATCTGTCTTTGTCTCCCCCCCCCCCCGCCGCCCAATTATGGAAGAATCTCTCTTTGCTATTGGCCGAGGCTATCAAATATCGCCCGGCTCTCCCGGATCATCTGGCTGGGAGCATCGCCCCGCTCGCTCGCTCGCTCTCTGGGGCTGTGAGAGGAGGATGGAAACTCTTCTTCCGGAAGGAGCAGGAAGGAGTTTGCAGGCTGGCTGGCAGCGCTGCAGCCTTTGTGCTGTACAGAGCGCTCCTGCTTAGCCAGCTGAGGCCCTGCCTTAGTGCCACAGGAGCAGCTGTGCAACCTACAGAGGAAGCATCGTCTGTATCCCGATGCTGCCACCGCCACTGTCTGGGTAGCGCCTGAGCCAAACTGGGGGAAAGAGGCAGCCAGTCACGCACACCCCACGCACGGGTGGCGCACAGAAGCTTCAGTGTCTCCTTTCTCTTCAACACAAAGAGTCACAAACACCCGCTTCTCTCCTTTCTTTGTTTCTGCAGTACATTTGTCCTGTGCTGTTTGGCTGGAGCATCTTTTCTTTCTTGGGTGGCTAGAACTGAGCCAGGCAACAGCAGCGGATGAGGCTCAGTAGCACATTCTGGAAGTCTGCGTTGGCCACCCTCTCTGTCCATCCGTTTTCAGATACCATGGAAGTGTCTTGGGCATTTATGACATGTTGTCAGCAGGATCCCAAGGTGTTGTTTGTGAATACATGTAGACCCTGCCTTCCTGCTATCTGTCATCAGCTTGCTCCTTCCTTCCTTCCTTCCTTCCTTCCTTCCTTCCTTCCTTCCTTCCTTCCTTCCTTCCTTCCTTCCTTCCTACCTACCTACCTACCTACCTACCTACCTACCTTCCTTCCTTCCTTCCTACCTACCTACCTACCTACCTACCTAAGGTGGAAGAGAAAACCCGTGAATCTTGCACGTTTAAATGGAATTTGGCTATTAAAACTGAGTACCTTGCCTGGAGTTTTCCTCACTTACAATATGCAGGAAAAGAGTAGGTGAGCTTTTCCTCAAGGGCCAGCCACGTGTCACTGTGTGAAGCTGGTGAAAGCTGGAAGGGGTTGTCCCTGAGTGGAGACTGGTTTTGTGCCTGCATGTCTGGAAGTATCAGGGACAACAAGTCTGTGGCTGGCTGGCAGTTACAGGGAAACCACATCTGAACAGCCACATTTTGCCAAGCCCTGTTTGGATGACATGAAGTAGAGGGTGAGACATGCATAGGGGTGTAGTGTGTGTGTGTGTGTGTGTGTGTGTGAGAGAGAGAGAGAGAGATGGACTGTTGTGGATAGAAAAACATGCTGGGAAATTGATGAATCCAGTTTTTCTTTTGGTCTCACAGTGGAGGCTGTTGATTCAGCTAAGCTTGGTGGATATCTTTGCCTGTCCCTTCCACCTTCATTCTTCTAATGAGTCAATCACCATCTGGGTAAAATGTTTAAAGCAGTGGTTTTATGTTTAGGACATTTAAAGTCCATTTGTTACCATATGTGTACTATGTGCACTGCACTCAGTATCATGAAAAAGTGGATAAACGGCATTCCTGACATTACTGATACTGGCCAGTCCTTGCTGTGCACACTTGGTTTGTGCTGTTCCTTGAATGCGTTTGTCCTAGAAAGAGGAGTTGACTGAGGCAGCCTGTCTTGAGCCTGCTGCCAGAGTGACTTCAGCCTGGTGTCCCACAGATGATACATTTTCGTAGCGTACTCAGAGGTCTCCAGGGCCTGAGTGCCACCACCGTGTCCATGAAAGCTGGCCTGGTCGAGTCTCAGCCTCTGAGAGCGCCTGTTGGTGGCCCTCCTGCCAGGCTCTTTTGTTCTGCCTTCAGGCTTGGCTGAAGAGGGGGTTTTGTGAAGGGTTTCTGAGTGGCCTTTGGCTGGAGGGGACGTGAGGACTCGCCCGTCTGCTGCTGCGCTCCTGCTCGATCTCTCTGGCTTGTCAGTAAACCTGCAGCAGGAGAGAAAAAACGGCTGGCCTGCTCTTTGCGCCCCTGGTGAGTCATCGCAGGCTGGAGACTTCCCGGTTGCTTTGCAGAGCCTGGTCCCTCGCGAAGAGGCTCAAAGAGAGCGGGCGGCTGTGAATCAGATTGCTCTGTGATGGATGGAGATGAAGCAGCAGGCGCTCGCCAGCCAGCCAGCCAGCCAGTGGGAGGGTGTGTTTGGAGGGGGGGGGGGAGAGAGAATTCCCGTCTTCCAGAGACGTTTTGTCTCCTCCATCCATCATCTTCTAGATCCTTGTCATGTGGACAGTTCAAGGATGTCCCTTGCGTACGGTCAGGCCATACGGAGTGAATTGCTTCCGTCAGCTCTGTGGCCCTCTGACTGGCCGCTCTCCCCCTCCATCCTAGCATACCTGCAGACCTATTTGTCTTGAGCCTGCCCCACAGGGAAGCCCCGTGGGCGAGAAAGGCTGTCTGGGTCCTGCCAGATGTGGGGGAGCGAGACCCACAGGGTCCGTCATGTTGGTTAGAACCTAGAGGGCTTCAGCCTCGGTTTGAACCTGGGAGAGGGAAGCTAGCCGGTTTGCTGAGAGGCGGCACTGGGGTGGGTGGGGGTGGGTGGGTGTTTCTTGTTGGGCCCGACGGATTTCAGCCCCCTGGGAGTTCTGAGATCATCTCTTCCATCCAGTGAGGGCTGCGCTGCAGAGTGGTTGGAAGAGGCCCGCAGCTCTTGGAGGCGGCGGCAAGAAAAAGTAGGTCAGGGAAATGCATGGCTGGCTCGGCGGGGTTGGAGTAACTCATCTGAATTCTGTTGGTCGGCTGGCGTTTCCCTTCACTCGCTCCCGTAACGTCTGTGGGGATTTTCGGGTGGGCCCCGAACCGCCACATCTCTGGGCTTTCCCCTTATCGGCCCGAGAGGCAGTGCCCGGTGGCGGTGGGTGGCCCGTCCCCACCAAATGTTTGGCTGCCCTCCGTGGGGGTCCCTGGGCCTGAGGCTCCTGCATGGGAACAGTGGTGGTGATGATGGTGATGCTGCTCTCGGAGAGGTTTTGGGGGCTCTGCCGCTGCCTTTTCCTGGGCCTTGGGCTTTCTCGGAAGGGGGTGTGGGCCTGGTTGGAGGGGTCATCTCTCAGGGAGCTGGATCCCCCCCCCCCACGACCCTGCTTCCACCCCTCCCCCATGAGTCCCCTTCTGTGTGTGCATGAGAGAGAGCCGAGAGGGAAGGTTAGTCTTGTCCTCGGCCCCAAGCCCTCGTGCTTGCAGGCCCTGGTGGTGGTGGGTGGATGGAGGCTGTTGTAGGCGGCAGCGTTTCAGACCCACGCTGAGGCGACACCACGGAGCCTGGAGGCCCTGAGCTGGCTGAGAGGAGGCGCTGCAGGGTTGGCTTCGTGGACGGCTCCCTTCTCGCAGGACGTGGGGCACCCGTCCACCCACACGCCCGCCTTTGGCCGCCTTCCTTTGGCTGAAGGCACCCTCCTGGGGATGGCCAGGGCTGAGGGCAGGGGGGGGCCAGGGGGTGGCCGGTTTTGCTTTGCCTTCAGCGCACCAAGAGCATCGGAAACAAACGCCTGGAGGAGAATTTTCTTCTCGTAAGCTCTCTTATTTTGCTTGGCTTCGAGCAGCTTCTACAAAAACTGCAACAGCTGCTGCCATGTTTTTCCTAATTGCCCTCAGAAAAAAAGAGCTTCGTTCGTGCACTCCTTGGCAGAGAAAGAGCGGGATCGGCTGCGCCCTCGGAAAGGTTGGGTGGGCCTTTTCCCCCAAATCGTTTTGCCAGGACCCTGGTCCGATGATAGGGAAAGCGTGGCAGGGCGGTGCTGAAGGAGGACATCCCTCCTTTGGGGAAGAGGAAGGGCCAGGGTGCCCCTCAGAAGCTCCGGGCACCCCTTACCGTGACACCCGCCTGCTTGACTGCCCTTTGGATCCTCTTTGGCATCCGGGGCTCTGGAGGAGAACGTCAGCATGCAAGACCGTGGCGTGAGAGGATGGTGGTCTCTGGAAGAGAGCTGTCTTAATTTGTTCCTGTTAAGAATGGGAATGGCTTTCGTGACAGCCTCTGAATGAAATTGCTGAATGAAGACACAATTTCTCCGAACTGACAGGGGGACCTTCCAGCCACGCAGCAGGGGCTGCCTGTCCCTTCTCCGCTTCTAGCTGAGGCTCAGAGCGACTGACCCCTGGATGGAGACCGCTCGGAAAGGGGACGGGCCCTGCTGGAGGCAGGGAGAGGGAGGAGGCAAAGGACGGTAAACTGATTCCCCCCCTCTCTCCCACCGGCCTTTCCCTGCCCCCCCACGGAGAAACCTTGTCAGCCGGCCCCACGGCAGAGGGACAGGGCGAGCGGATCTGAGGATCTGGCCCTTGTGGCGCGCGGCGGGTGCTGTGAGTCACCTGGATTCCGCACATTCAGCAGGTTTTGATGGCTGGAATCTCTCGATTATACATGGGCATGGAAGGAAGGAAGGAAGAGGCGCAGATCGCGGCGGCTGCTCCGCCTGTGTCAGCATCATCACACCAGGCTGGGCTTCATGGTTGGTTAGCGCCTGCTGATCAGCGGAATATGGGAGTGCAGAGAGCAACCCCGCTGAGGTACGCGCGCGGCAGCTGTGGGACTCTCCGCCACCACGGGTGGGGGGAGGAGGTTGCCGCTTGGAGGCAAGAGTCACGTGCTGGGCTTGAGACGCCTCTCCCTGGAGCAGGACAGGCCGCTCTTGTAGGGGGGTGGGAGGTTTCGTAGGCACTGCTTGGAAACCTCCCACCCCCTCCCTCCTGCGCTTTTTGGTTTTCAAGAAATGACGCCTCTCCCTTGCGCGTGCACACACCAAAGCAAGGAGAAGGAGATCAGATCCAAGCCTTTCTTCCAGCGGTGTCTGCCTCTCGTATGCAGCCTGATGGTGTATCAGAGGGTAGAAGAAGAAGAGGTGGGAAGACGTGGGAAGGCAGAGATGGGAAACGCCGCGTGTTTCCAGCTTGCAAGGATCTCTTCATCAGAAAGATGCCCAGTGAGAGTTGGGCCCGCCTTACTTCAAGCAAGGCCATCAAACAGCCAGACTGCTTTGGCCTGGCATTAACCCTCCCGCAAGACCGCCCGGGTGCTGTTTCCTGCTGGACGTTGAGTGCTCCTCCAGGATCTGACTGCAACCAAGTCTCTCCCCCCCCCCCAAGAAGTAAATTAAAAAGGAGGTACTTCTGTGTCTCAGGCAGGAGGCGAAGAGGAACTGCCCTAATCTAGATCTCAGCTCTTGAATGTCCAACTCCCTTCGTCTTCAGCCAAGTCTTCAAATATTCTAAGAGCTGAAGTCCAAAACAGCCAGAAATGCAAAACGGAGAGCCACCGGCCTGGAGGACAGTTTTCAGTCTCATGTCTTCCTGCTCGTCTTCTGCCTTTCATGAAATCTTGGAGAATTTCGAAAGGCTGTGAAAGCCAAGGCAGGTCTTCCGAAACTGTTGGTGGCTGAACGTTGGGAGTGGGTGAATTTTTCAGTAGCAAGGCTTGTGTCGGCCTCTGATCTGGCAAGACCGGAAGGAGGAGGTGTTTCTGTCCGCTGCTGCCTTTTTTTTTGCCCCCAGGGAGGTCCACAGGAAAAGTTCTCCTTTTGGCTGGAGCAGCTGCCTGTGATGGCTTCTCGGATTGCCTCGTCGTGGCTCCTCTGCTTTGGGGCATTCGTGGTGGCGAAGGGAGCTCTTGGCCATTAGGCCCACGGCAGGCCCCAGCAGGTCACCCTTGGGGGTCACGGCAGTTTTGCTGTGCTCCTTTCTGCATCCCGCTCTGCTCTCCTCCCCGAGCTGTCCTCTGCTCAGCGCCAGGCGTGGGTGGGGTGCTCTTAAGGAGGAGGTGGCTGAAAGAGCAATAGCCCATTTTGATGGTGAGCAAAAGAAGAGAGACTCCTTGTTCAGCACAGTCTATCTCCCTGCTGAGCAGGTGCCATGGCCGGGCAAGAGGTCAAGGCTGACCGAGCGTTGGTAGTGGATAGAAGCAGGCTGGAGAAGGCTGCTTGTGTGTTTCTTGGAACTCCTTTGTTGTGTAGTAGTGAGAAGGCTGGGGTGTGTGTTCCTGTGTGCGCAATTTGAGTTGACCCTTGAGGCGGGAAGGAGCCAGAGCAGAGACTCTAGGTTTGTGTTAGTTGGGAGTGGGCAACGTGACCCCGCTGGCCTTGGCAGCAGCTGCCCTGGATCGCCCACCTCTTTGGAGGGCGGGCATCCATGGGGTATTGCCCGGCTTAGGCAGGCAGCTCTCCTGGAGACCCCCACTCACCCTTTGTTAGGGGCAGCGTCTCCCCAGTGCCCCTTCTCAGCTGTCACTTGGCATTGGGAACCCCTGGGCTGGCAGGCGAGTCCGAGCGTTCAGGATGCAGACCTGGGGAGGCCAAAGGAGTTCCAGCCCTTTCTTCCCTGGGCCCTTGGTTTGCCCCAAGGAGGAGCGCCTCGCAGCAGCAGCAGCAGCTCCCGGGGTGCTAAAGGAGGCCTCCGGCCATCACCCCTCCGCACTGCCCGAGCCACAGCCGGGACCAGCTGTGTGAGAACGTGGCTAGGAGGGTCCCTGGCTTCCTGGGCCCCTTAATGGGTCTCCGGAGGGTGTTGTGGCCCTGGCATCATCCACATGGACCCTCCAGAACCAGGAGCCGACCTGGCTCGTGGGTTTCGAGAGGAGGGAAGGGAACGTCCCTGAAAGCGCACAGAGCAGCAGCGTCAGCTCAAGGGGCTTTCTCAGCCACCTGCCACAGCCAGGCTGCTCTCTGGGTCCCCACCTCAGCACTTGGTGACGGGAACCCCTTGCCCAGGCCTCAGCTTCTGCCACCTGCGCGCTTTCGGTGGGTTGGCTCCACGTGGGAGGCAGTGGTGGTGGCGGCAGTGGCGCGACCCCCTAAGAAGAAAGTTGTTCTGCCGTCTTCTGTTTTGGAAAGCCCACGTGGGCCAGCCGGCCCTGTGACGGGCACCAGGAGGCACCTTTCCCGTGGGGTCCCCACCCCTGTGAGCCTTCCCTGCTCTGTGATGGCGTGCACGTTTGAGAATCAGCGGAGAAGGGATTCCGACCCGCATGCGGCGAACGCACGCCTTTCGGCCGCCGGGTGTTCCCCCTGAGCTGCTCCGGGAGCCGAAGCCTTTGGGATCAGGAGAGCAGAGGAGGGGCCGGGAAGAGCAGGATTTGTCCAAGGCATTTATTTATAGGGAGCGAGCTGCTACAGAGAGGCCTGGAACAAAAGCAAGCGCCTAGGATGCTTTCGCCCGGTGCCGTTTAAATACGGGCAATTGCACAGAGAGGCAGGAGGCAGAAAGTGGTCGGAAAGGCAGCAGCGGTCGTAGCAGTGGCGGCGGCAGCAGCAGCGGCAGCGTGAGCAAACAACAACATAAATTGCATTTGGCAGGTTGGAAATGATTCCTGCCCCCCTGCAGGGCTCTGGAGTGGTTCAGCTCCTCTGGAGTCATGAATAATGAAGCCAGAGCAGGGAGAGTCATTTGCAAGTGAGAGCCTTTCCGCTGAATGGCTGCTTTGGGGGCAAGTCAGCGCGCGTGGGGAGGGGGCTGCTACCGGGGGGGGGGGGGAGGAAGCAAAAAAGGCAAGCCAGGGTCTCCTCTGGCCACTTCTGCCTTGACCCGTCCGTCCCTTGAAGGTTGGCTTTGTTGCCCATTCAGGGAGGCTCCTGGATGGCAGGGACCTTCCTTCGCTGTGGAAAGGCGGGCGACCTTTCCTTGGTGACGTCCACCAGTATTGGGTTTGGAAGCGGCTGTCTTCCGCAGTCAAGGCACTGCCACAGGGGATAGTGCTCTCTCTCTCTCTCTGTATATATATATATACCTGACCCCCCCGCCCCTCAGGAAGCCCCGTGGCTGCTCTCTTGCCTGCCAGCGACCTCCTGCTCCTCCAGCTCAGCCGCTGGGTGAGCCTGCTGCAAAGAGGCTCTCGTGCGGAGGAGTGGCCTGACCTTGTCTTCTTGCAGCCTTTTTTTTCCAGACTGAATTATTTATCACCCCTAGAGCATCAACCTGCCTGGGATGTTTGCAGGGAGGATGATGTCAGGATCAAGGTTGGACGTTGATGGGTGACCCGAAACATCTCCTTTCTGCTATGCTTTTTGCACAGGAAGTCGGGTTTCCGACCCAAATATGGAGAATCTGGAGTGAGGATTGCCTTGTTGAATCTGTTGCAGATTACAGAACGGACCTGATTCAAGTTCTTCTTTAACCGATGAGCAAATTCTCAGCCAGCTTTCAGGCTACTTGGTTTCCCGAGACGGTTGGCGACATGAAAAGAGTCTAACCCAATTTGGGTTTGCAGAGAAGTCCTTCCAGGTCCCCCACTTGCCTTGACCTCATCGGTTGCAGTGGCCAAGATCCTAGGCTGCAGAGGCTATTTCTGTGAAGCGCGCCCCCCAACTACCTGCCTGCCTCTCCCACCCACCGTCTCTTGCACTGCCATTCCTAGAGATCCCCCAAATCCTGAGAGCTGATTTTGTGGAATATTTAGTATTTGCTTATTTGTTTAATTTGTATACCGCCCGCCTGGCTACCAAGGCCACTCTGGTCAGTTCGTAACAGAAAATAAAACAATACTCAACAACAATAAGTTAAATTAAAATGTGGGGGATTAAAATGGAGAGGAGAAATCCCTGTTTGGGTGAACATGTTCAGTTCACAGAGGACAGGTTGGTTAAATCTAAATCAGTGGAGCCACTGAGGAGTATTGAGAAATTTGCATGTGATTAGAGGAATAAAAATTGGCCAGTGGGAATATAAAATGAGGCTTTTGTGTTGGTTCTGCTAGGCTAACATTCCTCAGTGCATTAGGGCTGTTTGCCAGTTTTGAGAGGTGGCGTGAAACTTCAGGGGAATAAGATGATCCAAAGAAAAACAATTATTGGAATTATTGAATTATTATTGTTCAGTTGTTTTGTGGAGTTTACCTACAGCATGTTGCATTTTGAGTTGTTGGATGGTCGCTGTCAATATTTGGGGCAAATAATGATTGTGATCTCTTTTAAAATCAATATGCTTTTCATTGATTAATAGTTTGAAGGAAGATCTTGATAGAGGGATGAATCCGGAAAATTCATGGCTGGGGGGGGAGGGGAGATAATCCTTAACCAAAATGAAGCACCCTTGGTTTTGTTTTTGACAGGAAATAATTCATTTCCACTTTGGAGAGTAAACGATGGAGAGTCTCGTGGGTATTTCTTTGGGAACTGTAAGGAAGAGGGAGTACCATCCGTACAAACCCATCGGGCATTATTGTGCCATGAGACTGAGGATGAGAGCGAAGTGCCTTAACGCAGATGCCTAATCCGTGTAGTGTGATACATACAACAAAGACTGCTGGAAGGTCCTGCGGTATTATTTCCTTAGTTTCATCCAGAAATGAAGGAAATGGGATGCAGCTTGTTGTCTCGAGCTGGTGCTCTTTCTGCGCCATCATGTAATGCTTCCCCACCGTTATCTCAGTGCAAGAAAAATGTTCCAGGTCAACAGAAGTGTTAACCCCCTTTTTTCTCTCTCTTCTTGAAAGAAAAACCACCACTGACGATTTCAAGGGACTTTTTTTCAAGCCCACAATCCAGCAGTTTCCAGAGCCATATGAAATCCTTTGCCGGCAGGCAGTTTGATTCATAACCCGAGTTCTTTTTTTATAGATAGGGAACCTTTCCTTTTTGTAACTCTCTTTGTATTTAAAAAAGTCGTAAACCCTAATCTGGTTTTATTGTTTGTGGGAACCTTTCTGAGTGGGCTGCTTGCAAGCTTTGTACTGCATCGGGTCATGTGTCTTTGAAGGCATGCGTCACTGAGGAGGAAGCAAACGGCAAAAGGTTTTTAATAGTTTAATTAGATTCTAGCATGAATACAGGACACTGCTCTGATCTGACGAACTTGTTCTATTTCCCCTAACCTCTTAAAATTCTGGAGAGCGCAGCTCTTAATCTTTAACTGCAAACAGCTTGTCCGCCTAAGGCTTTTATCAGAACAAATCCATCAGAAACCTTTATCAATAGAGGAGGACTAGAGACGCAGGAGTTTAAACGGCTATTTCATGGTCAGGGCAGGCGTGCCAAGGCCTGGTGGGGGGGGCGGTCAATTGTCTATGGAGGGTCTTTGCTGAAGGGGAGGAAGGCGAGAATAGGAGACTGGGGCCAGAGGCGATGTGAGAAGAAGCCCGTGCGTCTCTTCAGAAAGTTCAAGGCACGAGTGTCCCATTGAATAGCATAAAACTAGCATCAGGATGTAATGGCTGCGCCCGATGGCCTTGCGTCTTTTATCTTTCACTCATGGGCTTGCATGGCCGTTCTGGAGGCAGGGGGTGAGAGGCCGGGCCTTGTTCCAGGTGCTGCTTTGAGCTTCAGCACACCTGCCCAGAGACGCTTGGCGGGTTTGGACCCGTGGATTGTCTTGGAAGAAACGGAAAGTTGGCGTGGTGTTGGGAGGGTCGCCGGTCCCTAAACGGCAGGCCCACTCGCTCAGCTGCGGAAGCCCTTCTCGTGGCCTCTGGCCGGTGGTTCCTTCCCGAAGAGGAGAGCCTCTAAAAGCAGGTGGACCCTGTGGTTCCTGCCTTTGGGGTTGGCGACGGCAGCGAGAGCCCCCAAGGCGGCTCCCTCAGGCACGGGGAAGGGAACCCCCATAAGGCACTCCTCTGGAGAACGTGCCTTCCTGGAGCAGCTCTGGGGAAGCCCCTGCCTGGAGACCCTTTGGGTGTGATTGTGTGTGTGCGTGTTCCCCCCCTCCCCAGGAGGAGCCCACCTCTGCTTCCTGTTGGTGCGAAGCAGGGCATCTGAGCCAAAAGCAGTCCCCCCCCCTCTCTGTCTGATGCCAGCCTCCCAGGGAGCTTCACCTGCTGTTGGCAAACCCTCTCCTTGCACAAGCAGGGCAGGAACGGAGGGTCAGGCAGGCATCCTGCTGGGTCCCCAGTCTGTCTCTCTGGCAGGTGAGAGGCAGGGCCCCGGAGCATCTCAGGTCTTTGGCGCTGCAGCTGCCGCCATCTGGGGGGGGGGCGCGTCCTTTGACAATGGAGGCAGTGCCAAGTGGTTACTGGCTACAGGCTGTTGCGAACCCAGACACTGTCACGACTCCCCACATTTACCCCGTCAGGCACAGATGGGATCCCGCGGATTGCTCTGAGACCTATTTCCTGCTCGCCAGAGGGGGGGGGGGAGGCTGCCTTCCTCTTGCCCCCTGCCTGGCAGGGGTGTGCGTGGCATAGTGCGCGGAGGGCACTTGTGGGGGTCGTTGGGTTTTCTGGGTGACCTGCAAAGAATCTGTGAGGCTGGCACCATTTCCCCCCCCTCCTCTTCCTCCTCTTCCTCCTCTTCCTCCTCCTCTCACTTGGGTGGTTCTTGAGTCCCCCCCAGCCTTTACACTCGCATCTCTTCTGCCTCTGTTACCCGGTAGTTGCCTCCCCCCCCCCTTCCTTCTCTTTCTTGGGGAAGCAGCTGGGACTGCTCCTGCTTCGTTACTCAGCCAGAGGAAGCAATGTCGGAGTTACAGCATTAGAGTCCCAGCGTCAGCCCTGGGGCCTCTGCAGGACTTGGCTTTCTTTTTAAAGAGGTGGGCGTGCCCTGTTGCAGGAAGGGGGGGGGAGCATCCTTGGCCTGCCCCATTCCTGCCTGAGTGGTGGGGATTTGGGGCAGAGGCTGCATGGCTTGCCTAGCTGAACGTGCAGTGGGGGGGGCTTTGGGTCTCCCCCCCCCTTACTGGGGCGGCCTTGAGGTGTTCTGCTCCTCGGATACATGGCCGTAGGGCAGACCTAGAGGGAACTCACGCTGTATTTGAAGTGGGAAGCCTAGGGTGTTTCGTGGCTCTTGGGGGGAGGCGGGGGGGGCACGGGCTTGGGCTAGAGGCTCAGGTGGGCTAAAACGGTCGTCTCTCAACACCCATTGCTAAGGCGCGCGCGTTTCGGAGGCAAGCACATGAGTGTGTGTGGAGGCTGAGTTATTGTGGTTTCCCTGGGAGCATAAGCCGTGTTCCTTTAAATTTACACCCAGTGGAGCTGCCGTTATTTGCCAGCTTAATGGAACGGCTGGTAATTGCCGGTGAAGGTTCCTTTGATAGATCATGCTTCTTGTACTAAATTTAATTACCAGCGGCGGGATCAGGTGAAAGCCCTGCCTTCGCAGAGTCTCTGTGGGCGTCCCCGTGGGCGTGGAGGGTTCCCTTGGAGCAGGTGTTCCCCTCCCTGCCTTAGTTTTCAATTAGTATCAGAGCACTGGGATGTGTGCGCACGAGTGTCTGTATTGTGTTAATTGAAAGCAGCCTGTTTCACGAGGTCGGTGCCATTTCTGGGGATTTTCTCTGCCCGGGCTTTGCTGGGCTGACGGTCGGTTTCCGACGGCCCCTCGCAGCCAAGCATGTCTCAGGGTGTCGACCGGCGCCGATTCATGGGAAGGTGGCAGTTTGGGCTCATTCTTGTTGCCTATTCCGGTGGCCTGTCTCCTAATTTGCCTCCAGGGCAGGGACCGCATCCTGCACAGGCCGACTCCCAACACAGGCAAGATCACCTTCTGCTACAGAGGAATTCTGTTTGGAAAGACAAAGAAGGGGAGATGCACCGCTGCCCCCCCCTTTTCACGTTGGGAAGGGAGGCAGGATGGGCTCCCGAGCGCTTCTAGCCTAGCGGGGTCCCTCCATCCATTTGTCTGTGCGAACAGGTCTGAAGTGGATGCTCTTAAAGATCAACTTATCCAATGAATATTTTATATGTTCTACTTAACTTAATTATTTAAGCAGAGATTCTTGAAGAGCAGAGCTCGGCAGTTCCAGCCGTGGAGGATCCCTTCCTTGGCGTCCCCCTCCCTCTCCCCAGTGTCTCCTGGTAGGGACTGGACTCCCAGTGGCTCTGGCTGGAAGGAGCCATGCCTCGGCCAGATTTTGGGGGAAGGTGCTGGAGCAGAGAGAGGGGGGGATGGTTTTCTATGTGGTGGGGAAGAGCTTTGAGAAAGGTCAGGTGCATAAAGAGCCGCCCCCCCCCCCCCGTTCCCCAGGTATAAGGGCCACCGGATGGCCTCTTCCGGGCAACTGTGAGGAGTGTGATTTAGTCCCCAGGGCGCCTGGATTTCAGGGAGGAGGCTTGGTTGCCTTTGCGTGGCGCCTGATGGCACTTGGCTTCCCTGGGGTATCCTTGAGAGCTTCGGGTGGGATGAGGTGAGGCAGATGCGAAGGGAAGGGGTCCTCTTGAGAGGAGGCACAGCGCCTGCTGTATTCCGGTGCTTAATCCCACTGGCCACCCCTCTTAAGTTAGAAGCCAAGCTGGGGTGGGAAAGGTCACCTGGAAGCCGAGAGGAGAAGCTCCTGGGTCATCCTGGCGCCCCCCCCCCCCCAGACCCTTCCCAAGTCGGATTAGCCAGCTGGAGTTTGAGAACCTGGAAGCCTTGGGCATCCTTAGATATCCCCCCCCCGGGGGAAACGAGTGTAAGCCCAAGGTGGCCAAGAGAAAGGGAGGGAGTGCCACCGGGGGGGGGGGCAGCGGCCCCTCAAGGTGCCAGGGAAGAGCCAAGGGCAGGATCCTGTTCCAGTGAGGCCGATGGGTGGGGTGATCTCTGCACAGCCCTTTTTTTCTTCCCCCACAACCCTGGGTGAAATTTAAATATTTCATTGTGTAAGGACAGCAGAATTTAAGGTAGTTTCTCCCTAGACAACAGCGGCCGAGGTTCCTTCTCCCCTGGCTTTGGCCCCTGAATCTGCCCAGGGCCCACCGCCCTCTTCGCCACCCTGAGGGCACCAAGCTCTTCCCTCTGGACTCCTCTTCCTCTGTCCGTGCGGGAGGCAGACGATGGCGATGGCCCCGGGTGTGTGTGTGTGTGTGTGTGTGTGTCCCTGTCTCTCTCTCCCAGGCACGGCCTCCTCCTCCTCCTCCTCCCCACCCCATGATGTAAAGTGCTCTCCCATTAACAGCCAGAGTGGCAACTGGGGAACATCTTCCTCTGCATGGGTTACAAAGGAAATTAACGCAAGTATGCGAGCACTAATTGGTGTGTTGAAAACGACTGTAATTACATACTTGGCTGCTAAAGGAAAACATCCTGCAACAGAGACATACACACATTCCCCCCCCCCCCCGCACACACACACACACCTCCAAAGCCCCGCTGGGAAGAGCGGCTTATCCTTATTTTGATTTGGGAGCCTCTCCTGATGTTCGCTCAGGCTCACCCAGCCCCTGCGGCTCTTGTCTCCTAAGAAGCTCAGGAGGGCCTTCTGGCCGGGTCAGGCCCAAAGGGAAGGAAGGAAGGAACCCCCCCTCGGGGGGAGGTCAATCCACCAGTCTGGTCCTCACCGTAACTGCCCAACAGGAAGCCCAGAAGAAAGAGGGCCCCCTCTGGAGTATTTTCAAAAGGTATCCTGATCAATAATAACCCTTCATTGCCCGTGAATTGGTCCAGGCCTCTTTTCTGAATGATCCAAGCAGACAGTCCTCAAGGTGTCTCAACCAGGCACAGCCTTGCAAGTGCCGTTGTGGTGCCGATGTGTTGTGAAGGGCATCGCAATACAAAGGTTTCTTTTCTTCTTATAAAAAAACCCTCTCCTGATGGAGCCCGGCAGCCACCGACGGTTTTTTGGTTGTTCATGCTAACTCCACGAGGCCTTCCCTGGCCGGCCAGTGCCGGCTGAGACACCCCCCCCCCCCCGGTGCAGCAAATGCATGGGGAGGGTTAGCCGTTCCACTACCTTGAGTGTCACTCACTCACTCACTTACTTGATAGGAGACTTGTGGCTTGGATTCAGAAAATGATCCTTGGCTGGAGTTGGGAGAAGCACCGGGGAGAAGAGAGGGGCAGAAGAGGGGCATCATCATCATCATCATCGGATTCCACAGACGGCAGCTTCTTCCGCCTGGGGTTTACTCTCCGCTTCTCAGCCCTCTCGCCTCAGCTGCATTTCCATGTTCAGAATGAAGTCAGACCCGGGGAGGGGTGTGAAGCGGGGGGGGGGGGGGGTCTCTCTTCCGGAGCTGGAGCAAATGGGGAATTAGAGCAAACACCCTCCAGTCCCCTGAGAACGGGTTGAAATGCTCTCTGCAAAATGAATGTGAGCACTTTTTAATACGATAATTAATGGGGAAGGGCCGCCCGGGGCAGCCGCCAGAGGAAAAACCCTTCCCTGGGAAGCCAGCCGCCCCCCCCCCGAGCAGCAGTGCTTCCTCCTCCTCCTCCTCCTCCTCCTGGGCTATGGGGGAGTCTTTCTGTAACAGGGAGGATGAGCCGGGAGGGAATTACTGTAGAATGAGTATTGATGGGAGCAGCTGCTGGGGGGGGGGAATGGCTGGGGAGGGAAGAGGCCCCCACCCTGCAGCTGCCGGGGAAGGGAGGGGAGGGGGCTGCTCCTGCTGCTGGTGCTGGTGGGGTCTCTCTGCCCCGACCGCGCAGCCAACCCTGGCCGTTGGTGATGGGGAAGGAGTGTGTCAGTGAGCTCTTGGATTGGGACCCGGAGAGGTCCACGTGCAGACCCCACAGAGCCACGGAATTGCCAGGGTGACGTGGGGCAGCCTTCCTCATATCTGCCCTCCTTGTGGGGTGGGGGTGAGAGCGAAAGAAGAAGGGAAGCCGTCTTGGGTGCCAGCTTAGACTGGATCTAATTCAGCCAGCTGGTGGCTTTACTCTCAGAACAGTGGAGAGGGTGGTACTCTCTGGGGTGGGGTGGGGTGGGGGTGGGGGGGCTGAAGAAGGGCAGCCGTGGGGCAGGACAGGGCACTTGTCTGGCGACAGGGCTGCTGAGACCCAGCACCCTGGGGGACAGGTGGGCGGGGGCCCCCAGGCCCAGAGCGAGTGGCCGGAGAGTCTTCTCGTAGGGGACCGACTCCCTCCCTGTGCAAACAGGCACCGGCAAGGCTGCGCCTCGGATGGGGGCCCTGAACCCTCTCCTGCTCGCCGGCCTCGGATCGCCAAGGGGGCCCGGCTGGTAAAGGAAAGCAGATGTTCTTCTGGGAGGAGGAGGAGGGACTCTGTGGAGGATCGGCCCAGCCGATGTTTCTTGACCTTTTTGGAGCAGTTCAATAAAAACAAGTGGTTGCCGTAGCAACTACAACATTATTTGGTGCTTCAGAGATTTGCGATAAAGGCGGCGGAGAGTGGAGTGAAAGCAGCACATGGCGAGGGCGTGTCGCCTCTTTGTGTTCCCGGCTTGGGAGTCGATAATGATGCCACAGAACGTGTGCCCGCCGGCAAGATCCTCCGGCGTGGGTTCGGTGGAGGAAAGGGGGGGGGCTGGCTCCAGCATTTAGGTTCCTTCTTCTGCCCTGTGGGGCGGGCATTTCCCTGGCTTGGCTCCCTGCTCCCCTCCAGCCAGCTGACACCTGCCTGGCTCCTACCGGCCCTTGCCTCCGAGGCCCGACTTTTCCTCTCCCTGCGGCTGGAGTCGTCCCTCTGGCATGATGCTTCCCGCTTCTTGACCTCTTCCGGGTCCCCTGGGGCCCTTGTCGAATTCCATGTCGGGTGGCCTCTGTTAGGAGCAGAGGTGGGGCTGGAGACGATGCCTTGGCCGTTGGCTTCCATGACAGAAGCCCAGCTGGAGGAGGCCTCCTTTCGCTCCTCTCTCCGACCCCCCTCTCTCGGCACGGCCTGGATCTCAGATCCTGGCTGTGCCAGAAATCGCCCCAAACGCCAAGGAAGGGTGGCCACACGATGGAAATCGAGGCCCTGGGCGCACTCAGAGAGCCTTATTTATTTATTTATTTGTTTGTTTGTTTCATTTATACCCCGCCTATCTGGTCAATTGTGACCACTCTAGGTCTTAGACTGACTCTGGCCCGCAGCAGAGCGGTCACCCGGACGGGGTTTGGTGGCCTGCGTGAGCTCCCTCCCTGGAGGCTGTTCTGTCGTTTGAAGCTTTACATCTTGTGCAGCTTTAATGAGCTGCTCCTTCATTGAGGCAGGTATTGACCAAGGCCTCCGAGCCCCCTGGCCGACGGCTCAGATCCTCCCTTCCTGCCCAGCTCTCGTTATCTCTCCTCTCGACAGAGGATCCTTAATGAGCCTGCACGGAGGACCCTTTTTTCTTCTTTCTGCCCCACGTTTCTGTCAGTGGCGTGTCTGAATATCCCTGGGCTCACCATACCCTCTCCAGGGCTTTTCAAAAATACCAGGACACCTTTTAAAAGTGCAGTGTGTGGGTGGCATGTGGCTCCTGAAGCAGTTTGCCAGATTCCTTCCTTCCTTCCTTCCTTCCTTCCTTCCTTCCTTCCTTCCTTCCTTCCTTCCTTCCTTCCTTCCTTCCTTCCTTCCCCCCCCTCCCTCCCTCCCTTTCTTTCTTTCTTTCTTTCTTTCTTTCTTTCTTTCTTTCTTTCTTTCTTTCTTTCTTTCTTTCTTTCTTTCTTTCTTTCTTTCTTTCTTTCTTTCTTTCTTTCTTTCTAAAACCAAATATTAATCTTTGGTTTTTGGAAGGGTGTCAGAGACATCACAGCCCCTCTTGGAAGAGAAAATCACAAGGAGACATCCAGTTCCTTTCCATTCTTTCTCCAGGCCTTGAACGTCTCTGGCCGTTTTCGCCACCTGCCTGCCCTGCCAGGCTATCCCATCGCTGTCTTGCTGTGGTGGCCGCCTCTCCGTCTGCCTTGTTCTGCTGCTGCTCTTTTGTGCTCCTGGGGAGCCCGCCTTTTCCTTCTCCCCTGCACGGTCACCCCCAAAAGCAGGGTCTTGCAGGTGGGAGTGGGCAGGCAGGGTCCATGCCACTCAGCTGTCTTCGGGGTGGTCCTGAGTTTGACCTGCCTGATGTTTTCTTTCCTCCTAAACAGTAAAGACCCCTTTGCTGGCGTGGAGCTGCTTTGGCCGGGCAGCGGCCTCCCCATTATCTGCTGACGGCCTGCTTCCAAATTGGAGAGCCGTTTGTTACGCAGACGCGTTGCCTTGCACGAGTGCTGGTTTTCATAGCAAAATTAACCAGTGAATACTAATCAGGGGTCTTGGAATCCAGCTAAGCTGCCTGACCTCCCTGCGGGGCGCGCACAGTCCCCCGGGACGACCAGAAGCAGCATAATCACTTTTCAGTCCAACTTGAGCCAGCTTCCTTGTGGATTAACCCTGTCGTCAGGTCACCTTTGGGCAGCCCATTAAGCCCCCGCTGCCGCTGCTCCTCCTCCCAGGGAGAGGGCAGGTGGGGAGGACAGGAGGTGCCGAGCCTGGGGGTTCCTCCTCGGGACCCAGGCGTGCGTGATTGGGGGGGGGAGACTTGCACAACAGCCTCCCTCCTCATTCAGTTGTTACAAGGGGGTGGGCTGTCCTTTTCAGGGGGAAGGCAGCCCTTCAGGTCTCTGATACTGAAGGAGAGGCTGGAGGGCCGGGAGACGGGGTGGTCTTGCCCGTGGCCCCAGGTTGAATCTTGGCGTGGGCTTCATGAAGAAGGGCTGGGCAGCCACCAGCTGACCTCTTGTCCTGCCCAGTGCCTTTCAATTGCCCTGGGGGAGCCAAAGGGTCCCCTTCTGATTCGGGTCCATGGCCTGCCTTCCTGTTTTGGGAAGGCCTCCTCTGGACGTTTGGCAGCAGGCAGGTGGCATTTTTCTTTTACACTACAGTATATTCTTTTAACCTGGCAGGTCTCCCCACAAGACAGGTTCGCTCCGTGGCTTCGTTTCCTGCCAGTGAAAGTCTCGGGGGGTGCAGAGACCAGAGAGGAGCCAGTCTGATAGGTTACTGTGGATGGTCCTCTGGCAGGGTCTGATGATAAGCAGCGTAACAGGCAGGCCTGGAGTGGATGTGTGTCAATTACAAGGTTGTTGACAAAGTGCTATCAAATGCTCCTAGGCCATCGGTGGTGCCCGGGAGTCGCCCTTGGCTGTAGCCCGTCGGCATGGTTTCGGGTGGCACCGGTCCCCTTCCTTTTGCCCCTGGTCAGTGTCATGGTCTTGGCGCCATCGCCCCTCATGGCCTCCCAGAGCCAGGGCATCTCTCTTGAAAGCTGCCCCCTTGTCTTTGGGACCTGGGGGGCCAGCGGCGATAGGAGGAAGGGCCACCCCTCGCTCAGCGGCGGCACGGCTGGTGCATGTGTGCGACCCACGTTATTCCAGGCCACTCTTTGCTCATTAAGTTGTGAAGGGCAGGGAAAGAGGCTCGTTTTTTCCCCTCCCTGGGGCAAATCATTTGGTCATAATCTACGCCAGGAGCAGGCAATGGGCGACCCTCCGGTTCTTCTCAGGACTTCCCCTCCCATCCTCCCTCACACCCTGGGGTGGGCTGCGTAGTGCTTTTGCGGTGGTCCCACATTGTCTGGAAGGTTGGACATGACCCCGGCTCGGTGTACCGCAGCTGTTCCTGGTTCAGTGCTCAGAGATGCTGAAACCTTTCTCAACTTTAATGTCTATTTCAAATCTCTTGTGGAATTTCAAGGCCTGCGTAGTAGGGCTGGGATCAGAAGGTTCCCCCCCCCCAGAGGAAGACAAAGCCGAGCAGGCGCAGTGGGCTGCAGGGACCCTGAGCCGCCCCCGCCCCTGCCTTTGCTGCCGCTGTGGCGAAGGACTGGCGGAGCCCCCCTCGTTGTGCTCCAACGTGGGACGCCACAGAGACAGCCCGTGAGGGGTGGGAGCAGCTGCTCCAGCCCAGTCTGAGTCGAACAAAAGCCCCCCCCCCCGCAAGAGTCTGTTCTTTCTTTCCCAGGCCCTCTTTTCTCTTCCCTCTTTGGGGCGGCTTTGCAGGATTCAGGAAGGGGTTTGTGTCATCTGCAGCGGCTCCTGTCTGTGCAGACGCCGGCCTGGCCTCATCCTTCGTTCAAGAGCTGGGCTGTAGAGGAAATTTCCTGTGGGTCCTTCCTTGGCTGGGTGGCTCCAGCGTCCACCCCCCTCCCTGGACCTCCTGCGAACTGCCATGAGGACACAGTAGTGCCGTGTTGTGGGGCTTGAAGTGCTTCCCCCCCCCCGATCCCTGGCGGCTGGCCCCGGCTGCCTGCCTGTTCCAGAGGGTTCCCCGAGCGAGCGTCAGGCCCTGCTAGCTCCCATCTAATTGCTTTGGAGCGGGATCTGTATGATGCCGGCCTGTTTGGTTCAATAATAACACATTTATGCTGAAGGTTAATGAAATGAATTCTGGTTCTCTCCAATTCATTAAAAACGGTTTCTACAATCAACGTTTGCTAATGGAAAAGAGATTAAATATTCATGTCTATAAATTTCCCATGTCATTTCTGATTTTTCTAAATCTCTGCCTCTGTGGACTGGCTCCTGAGCAAGCCTGTAGCCCTCTGGAAGAGCCACTTTGGCTACTAATGGCCGATCTGTTCCACTTGGGTAACAACATCCCTCCTCCTATCCAGGCTCAGAACGTCGTCGTCCCTCCTGGCCGTTCCGCTATGAGGATGGCCCTTCCTCCTTTTCCCTGGCCTGGGGGAATGTGTGTGGGAGTTGTCCAGGCAGCAGGATGATGGGCCAGAATCAGTGAGGGGCCGAGAGCCCCTTCCTGAGCCATGAGTGCGATGGATGCACAAGGTCATGGCGTGATGGTCCTTGCTGACTGCTTGCGAGAAGCTCTCTTGGGAGGGCAGCAATGGGACGGTGGGGTGAGCGAAGGAATGGCGGCCTTTCCACCGGAAACGCTCAGGGGGGCAAAGCGCTCTGGTCCTCTTTGGAAGGTCCGTCATCCGAAGGCGCCACGGCGGCTCTGTTGGCTGCCTTGGGGGCAGGCGGGGCTCTGGGGCAGCGAGGCAGAGGAGGGCCTCCCGTGTTGCGGCCCATGCCGTGCGGAAGGGCCCTCTCCCCATGGAGACCAGGTGGGCTCCCAGCCCCCTGAGAGCACTTCTGTCGGGAAGGAAAGCTCCGTCTTCCCGACCGAGAACATTATCCATCGTTCGTGTTCAACTCTTTCGGGAGAAGTGTATTGCTCTTAATTACCGGGATGTCTTGTCTTGTCTTCTTTTCAATTCAGTTATTGTAAACCGCTTTGAGTCCCTCGGCCCATCCCTCGAGGAATGGCATAGAAATGCTCCCAAAGAAATCCCTGAACACATTTAGCCGGAGCCTGGGCGGGCCTTCGAGCGTCTCTCCTTCAGGCCGGGCCGAAGGGCTCACTGGCGCCTCCTGCTCCTCTCTTTCCAGGCCTACTTCCGCCAGGGCGTTGCCCTCCAGTACCTCGGGCGCCATGCCGATGCTCTGGCTGCCTTTGCTTCTGGGCTGGCGCAAGACCCCAAGAGTCTGCAGCTGTTGGTGGGGATGGTGGAAGCCGCCATGAAGTCTCCCATGCGAGGTGAGAGCGTGCGTGCGTGCGCGTGTGTCTGTCTGTGAATTCAGGACCGCTCTGCTCTCTGGCTCTAGTCCAGCCTCCACCATGCCTTGGATTAATGGCCGGCACCACGACACGGCCAGAGTTGCAGAGGTGGGCTGGCCAGATTCCTGCCCAGTTCGGCTTCTTCTTGCTCCTCCAGAACAGGAGAGGCGAAAGTAGAAATGGGCTCGGCCCGCGTCCCAGGGTGCCAGCAGTAGGTGCCAGCCTGGCTGCCACTTTGCCACCGGGGCTTCTGTAGCTTTACCGGGCCTCCCAGGACCCTCTTGCCCTGGGCTGAGCCGGACGTAGCTGTCTTTCAGGAGTTCTGTCTTTTTCTCTGTTTAATTGCCCACGTTGGGTACCTTGATAGAAAAGTGGCCGAAAGATATCCTTAGTCAGTGAACGCATGAAGCTTCCGGGCTTGACTTTTGAAAGGCTCCGGTGAAACCTTGTGGGGTAGAAAAACAGCTCCTCTCTGAATGGGAATGGAGCGAAACAGTGGCTGCAGAAGCCGTGAGAGGAAACGCTGCTCAGCCTTTTCCTTTCCGGTCCTTCCCTTCCCTTCCCCAGAGTCTCTCGAGCCGACGTACCAGCAGCTGCAGAAAATGAAGCTGGACAAGAGTCCCTTCGTGGTGGTCTCGGTGGTTGGCCAGGAGCTCCTGACGGCCGGCCATCACGGGGCCTCGGTGGTGGTCCTGGAAGCAGCCCTGAAGATTGGCACCTGCAGCCTCAAGCTGAGGGGCTCCGTCTTCTCCGCCTTGAGCAGCGCCTACTGGTCCCTGGGCAACTCAGAGAAGAGCGCTGGCTACATGCAGCAGGACTTGGACGTCGCCAAGACTTTAGGTACTGCCCTCGTTGGCGGCCGGCTTGGGGCTGGGCAGCCCGGTGGCCTCCAGGGGCCGGGATACCCTCCAGCCCATTCCCTTCCACCAGCGGTCACGCCCACCTGTGCCTCTTTCGCCTTTAAAGAAAGGGAACCGGGCCTGGGCCAGTTCCCGTCTCCTCGCTTGGAGTCCCTGAGGCCAAGGGCGTGAAAAGCTCGTCCGCCAGGAGGAAGAGGACAGGCCTGTGACAGAAGCCGAGGGCCAGGAGGGCGTCAGGCCCGGGGGGTTCACAGGGCCCTGGGGTGTGGGGAAGCGGGGCGGGGGGGGAAGGCGGCTGGCCCAGGGCTAGAGCACGGCTGGAGGAACAAGGCCGGGGGAGGTTCGCTTGTCTGCCTGGACAGTCCAAGGGGATGGGTGGGTGGGCGGAGGAGGCCTTCTGGCGGGTGGAGGGAGGCTGCTGGTCAAGAAGGGAAGAGTCTTCCTGTGGGGCCACCCTGAGGAATCCCCTCCCTTCAGTCCAAGGTCTCTTCTGTTTGCCAGGTGACCAGATGGGGGAATGCCGAGCTCACGGCAATTTGGGCTCTGCATTCTTCTCCAAAGGAAACTACCGGGAGGCCTTGACGAACCACAGACATCAGCTGATGCTTGCTATGAAACTCAAGGACAGGGAGGTAAGTGGTTGGGTGGGTGGACCGAAGGCGGGAGGGGAGGGAGCCATTTCCCACGGAGCCATCTTTTTTGGCCCCTGCTCTCTGAAGGGCGTGCCTTGCTTTCCGAGAGGCAGCTCTGAGGAGCCCAGCCTCCTTCCGGGGGGGGGGGGATGTTTTTCTTCCGTGAGTTCTGGGGCAGAGGTTGGCCTGGCAGGGACCCCGAGAGGGTGAGGGTGAGCTGGGTGTCTATGTGCGTGCATGCGCGCCTGGAGCTTTCTGCCTTGGGTGGATGATGCGAGCCAAGCTGAAGAAATATTTTCGGGTTGGCACTTCATAGGAAGAGAGGCTTGGTGGGAGGTCGGTGGTCGTGGTGGTGGGAAAGATCTTGGCCAGCAGGATGGAGAAGGGCGGCGGCGTTTGGTGGAGGGCGTTCCGCTGAGCGGTTGTTGAGTGCCATCCAGGAATCTCTGCGGAGCAGAAGGGTTCCTCCTGGTTGGAGGACGACAGCCGCCTGCAGGCCCTTCCAGCGAGCGGGGAGACCAGGCCCAGCACAGGGTGGAAAATCTGACATTGTTTGTGCCAGGCTGCAGCACAGCAAGCTGTGTGGAGGGGGCCAGGCGGGCCGTGGGGATCGACTGCCGGGGGGGGGGGCTGAGTCAGGAGGGAACCCAGTGACTGCAGTCGGGGTGGAGGGGAGGGGGGGGCGAAGTTTGGTTTTTGTGTCTCCAGCTCTTGTCTGTTTGGGGTTTGGAGTTCGATTCTCCCTCCTCGGGATATTTTTTCCATTTATGACCCATCTGGGCACGTAATTAGCAGCAATTGACAACAAACGGCTACTTGGATTGTGAGAAAGCCGAGCCTCTTGGATTTCCTGTGGATCTAACCACAGGAAATTACTTTGGCGCTTTCTGATGACATCATCCTGACCGCAGGGCTTCCTCTGAATGCACAGCTGTTTTTCTTGGCCCCCTTGGCAGTTTTTTCTGTAACACAGAGATGATTATAAAGTTGCAACGGTGCTGATGTGAATTCCACCAGAAGGGGCTTGTTTTGTGCCGGTTTGAAATGAGGTAATGGCGTCACCTCCAGGGGCAGGAGGTGGAGGAGGAAAGGAGAAGAGGGGGAAGCCGTCCAGCTGGAACATGAGCCTGGCCTCCCCCCCACCCACCCCCCACCCCCTTGCCCCCCTGCCTCTCGCAGGGGAGTCTGGGGGTCTGGCAGACTCAGCAACCCGGAAGAGGTTTCAAGAGGAACCATCAGGGACGGTGTGTGTGTGTGTGTGTGTGTGTGTGTGTGTGTGTGTGAGAGAGATCTTTGGACCCTCACATCACAAGGGTGGTGATGCCTTTCCCACCTGTGGCAGCAGGTGAGAAAGGAGAGCAGCCGGTGAGCAAAAGGGACTTGCGGCAAGACATCGGATCTCCCCACCACCACCACCACCACCAAAAGGGAGCGAGTGGCCCCTGCAGGTTGGCCTGCCTCTTCGTCCCCCTGGTCTTAAGAGGGCTCTGAGCCTGGTCGTGGGGGCTTACTGGAAAACCTGGCAGGAGGAGCAGGCGATTGCAAAAACCCCCACCCCCCCACCCCCAGCCCACTCCGCCTTGTGTGCCAAAAGTCCCCCTCTTCTTAAGGGAAGGGGTACTTCCCGGTGGAGGGCTGCGTGGTTCCAGCCTCTCTCTCCCCCCCCCCCACGCGTGCATGCTTTCCCCGTTGCTGCTCAGACCACAGAGCGTCTGTCACATCCTCGCTCCTCCCGCTCTCGTGGGCCTTTGGACGCCTCCGATGCCAGGACTGCTTTTAAAAATAGCACCAGGAGCGAGGCCGGGCCGAAGCTTGGCTCTCTGAAGACGGTGGGACCGTCTGCCAACCAGGACGAGGGGAGGGATGTTCCTGGCAACTGCCGGGGCCTCACCGCGCTCGGCGGAGCCGGGCAGCCTCTTTGGCGCTCACCCAGGTAGGGAAGGGGTCCCCTCCACTGGAGGAGGCTTGCGGTGGGGCCCCTTGGGCTGCGTCCTGGCCCTGGAGGCACCCGGGGAGGAGGGCAGCCGCACCCCCTGGCCTCCCGGGCAGCCCTGCTTCAGCAGGACCTCTTGGCGGTGCCCCAGCCGCTGCTCTTTCCAGGTCCTTATCTTGCCTCCAACCAGAACAGCAAGGGGAGGGCACTAGAGCAGGATGCGTCCCACGAGGGGGGGGGGCGGCTTGAGCAAGGGTTCTGGGAGGAAGCCTCGGGCAGCAGCTGCGGTTGTGGAGAAGGCAGCTGCGGTGGAAGGAAGGAAGGTCCTGTCGTGACCCAGAGATGGGGGTGGCTGCCTTCTTGTCGTGTGGACGCTGGCGTGTGGGTGAGGGTGAGTTGGTAGTACAGGGGCTCTGCCTTCGTTCCAGACACTCGGCCGTGTGGTTCGGCTCTGCTCAGCCTCCTTTTTTCCCTTCCATTGTCTTGCCCTCGTGTTGAGCATTCATCATTTTGGAAAGGGAATCAATGGAATGGGGGAACAAGGGGCCCAGAACGTGGCAGGCCCTCCTGTTGCTCTCTTCCTCCTCCTGCTCTGGAGGACCTCTCCCCCCCCCTCAGGGCTGCCCATAGTGGCAGAGTGCCTCCGGGCTCCCCCTTCTCGGGGTCGCTGGAGGTGGCGCTCATGGAGCCTCCTGGGAACAGCTGGCGCTGCCGAGGGAGCTGGAGACCCCTCAGGGATGCGGTCACTCAGGGTGTGGAAGGCGGCCTCCCCCTGGGGCTGCTCTCTTGGCGAGCAGTGGCTCTTCCGCTTTGCCCGGGGCCACCACCTCTTGGAGGGCCAGGAAGGATGGAACAGGCGCCGCCTGTGTTTGTCCTTCATGCGGGAGGACTGACTCCCCAGGAAGAGCTGTCCGAGGAAGGCTGCCCTGCAGGGAATGGCCTCCCTCAGATCCCTCGGAGATCCCTGTTTTCTCCTCAAGGACCAGGATCTTCCTTGGAGGAAATACCAGGAATATTTGAAGTCTCAGAAAACTATGAGGGGTCTTTCAAGACCTTTTGGAAAATGTTTCTTACCGATTGGACACACTGAGGGGGGAGACAGCGCAGCCTTGCAAGCGAGGGCTGCCTGGATGGGGCCTGGATTTCCCCCCCCCCGCCTGTTTGTCCCATCCCCCCCCCCCCTTTGCCTAGAGACCCTTTGAAAGCAAGAAGGGCAAAGATCAAAGAGCCAAACTGGATAATGAATGGCTTCCCACAAAAGATCCATTAATTTAGCTCTGCTGTGATGGGAAGGAACAGCCTTTCTAGTTTACTGACTCAGAACCATTGTTTGCTTCCAATCAGTAGCCGGGATAAACAGAGGTTTCTGTCAGAGATAAACGACCCCAGAAAGAGGGAGGAAAATCTTGCCTGGATGGTGGGTCGAGAGGGATGTTGGGGGGGGGGATCCCTCCACCCTCCGGAGGCCGAGTGGAGGAGCTCTGAATCCTCGGCTTAGCCAGCGACTCATGGGCTGCTCGTGTTTGCCAGGAACCGTCAACATGATTTCTTTTGTTGTTGTTGCTGCTGTTGTGCATGGGTATAATCTTATCATATCAAACGTGGCCAGCCCATCTTGAAAAGCAACATTTCTGTCCAAACTAGTAAATGTTGCTTGTTGTGCGAGTGCCGGGCCTTTGCCTGTTTTTGTTAAAAGGTTACAAAATAATGACAGTGGATTTCCTTGCCTGGAAGGAAAGAAAAATACAGAAACAAAGCCATGGAATAGGAACAAGTAGCATCAGTTCTCTTGGGGTCGTCTGGTCCCCTCCAGGGTCCACCTTGTGAGCGTGGAAGGTCTTTCGCAGGGACGGAGACACCCGGGATCCCGTTTTGTTTTTCCCTTCGTCCTCAGGGGTCTGAGGAAGGAGGAGCGATCCACCTCCTGGGGGGGGGGCTCCCCAGCCCTGCTGTGCAGGAAACAGTCAGGCTCCGGAGGCAACTGGACGCCAGGGCCAACGCAGTCTCCTTTCCACCACCCGCTCTTCTTGCATGCTGCCAAAGGCAGACAAGGAGCCACGGCTCCTCCAGAAGGCGCTGGCCCCCTCTCTCGGGCAGGGCCTTTGGGTAGCCAGGCCGCCAGGGGGTGGCGCGGGGCCTTTGGCTCATCCCTCGTTATCCTGGGAAATGTATAAAGAGGGAAAGAATGGCTCGCGAGGTGGTAACTGCCGGGTGGGTGGGATGGGTTTGTCCTTTCTCCTCTTGGAGCAATGCCCCCCCTCCCTTCCCTGCTCTCTTGACAATGCAGTGTGTAAGCAGTTTTCTTGCGCTGAGATTATCTTCCTGCAAAATCGTGTAATTGAATCTGGGGTGGTGAAGAAGTGGCAGAATGGCTCCCCCCACCCCTCACCTCCACCTCACAGACTCTGACATTGTTCTGGCGGGTCCTCCCTGGCTCGCCTTGTCTCTCTGGCGGAGGGCCCGGAAGGGCGAGCTCCAAGGGCAGGGGCAGCACCAGCAGGGTGGCAGCTGGACTGGCGTAGCTCGGTGGCCAAAGAGGGTCCGCCTCTCCCTGGCTGATTTTCCAGGGGAATTCTCCCCTCTTCCCCCCCCCCAGTGCACCCTCGGCGGCCCTTCAGTGCCCAGTGTCCCCGCTCTCTGCTCCCACGGCAACCCTGACATTCCCAGGGTCTCCCCCTCTCCTTGCTTCTCTCCTCCAGGCGGCCTCCTCGGCACTCAGCAGCCTGGGCCACGTCTACACGGCCATTGGCGACTACCCCAACGCGCTGGCGAGCCACAAGCAGTGTGTTCTCCTGGCCAAGCAAGGCAAGGACGAGCTCTCGGAGGCCCGGGAGCTGGGCAACATGGGGGCGGTCTACATCGCTATGGGGGACTTTGAGAACGCAGTGCAGTGCCACGAGCAGCATCTGGGCATTGCCAAGGCCCTGGGGAACCAGCGGGAGGAGGCCCGGGCCTACTCCAACCTGGGCAGCGCCTACCACTACCACCGCAACTTCGACAAGGCCATGTCTTACCACAATCACGTCCTGGAGCTGGCCCAGGAGCTGGAGGAGAAGGCCATTGAGATGCGGGCCTACGCTGGCCTGGGCCATGCGGCCCGCTGCATGCAGGACCTGGAGCGGGCCAAGCAGTACCACGAGGAGCAGCTGAGCATCGCCGAGAGCCTGCAGGATCGGGCCGCTGAGGGCCGGGCCTCTTCCAACCTCGGTAAGCAGGGGCTGGGAGCAAGTAAGGGCCCTGCTGTCGGTCCTGGAAAAAAGGGCCTTTTTTTCTTCAGTGGGTCACCCTACCTCACCTTCTGACAATTTAAAGTACAGTGGTGCCTCGCTTAGCGATCGCTCCGTTTTACAGCGAAATCACTTAGTGATGGACTTTTTGCCATCGCCAGAGCGATCGCTTAGCGATGGCCCCTATGGGTAAAAATCGCTTTGCGATGATCGCGGGGACGTGATCATGGCAAAGCACCCATTTTTAATAGCTGATTGGCGGTTCCAAAATGGCCGTCGGAAAAACAAAATGGCGACCGCTGTTTTGCCTCGCTTTAGAGGCACCCAAAATGGCTGCCGCTATGGAGGATTTTCACTTACAGGTAAGTTTTTAGCCCATAGGAGTGCATTAAACACGTTTTAATGTGTTCCTTTGGGCTTTTTAAAATCGCTTAGCGACGTTTTTTCCTGCACGGATTAACGTTGCTAAACGAGGCACCACTGTACCTGTTTTTAAAAACAGGAAGCAGATTTCTAGCTGCTTTGAGTCTTCCCCCCCCCCGCCCCTGAATAAGCTAGGCTGCCTCACAGGTCCCGGAGTTGGTTGTCAGCAGCTCTCGACTGCGGAGGAGGTTCTTCCTGCAGCTGCCTGGCTCGTTTGCAGATGCTAATTGTCATCTGATGTTATCGGTCTCTGGTAATTGAAATTGGCTTGATGAATTACTTAATTTCTTCTCAAGAGCCGTGTCTCCCTGGGCTGAATGGAGGCGATAAGGTGAAACCGCTTGTGGAAGAATGCAACGTTGGCCCTTGATCTGCCCCAGAGAATCCCGCAGCTCCTCTCACTCATTATACCAGGCTGTGGAGGGGTGGGGTGGGGGGAGAGGAATGTGGCAGCAGCAATCAGGAGGAGCCGCCCACCCTCGGGGGCTTCTTCTGCCAGGTGGGGGCTCATCCCCTCTGCTAGATGGGGCTTCTGCGCTGTGTACGCAAAAGGCCCCAGCGGGACAGAACGCTCTTGGCTCCCCCAGAAATCCCTGCACAGCAGGCCGTTGTTGGGGTTCCCTCTTTCAGGGCCGCCCGCCTGAGCTTTGGTGGCCTCAGCTGGTTGTTTTCCCTACAGAGGTTCCCTCCGGCTTGCCTGCCTTCGGAATAGGATTCCTTTCCCACCAAAGCTCTCAGTGCTGGGGTAGGGCTGCTCCTCCTCTGGGGCCCTGGCTAGATGCTGTGTGCCTGGGAGGTGTGGGGGAAAGCCCCGAGGAGAAACGGTTGACCCACACTGGGGTCCATCCGGGCAGGCAGCCTCCACTTCTCAGTGGCTGGAAGAGGTCCCTCTGTGGGTTGCCAGCAGATCCTCTCCTGCAGGAGAGGGGGTTTTTTTTGGGGGGGGGGGTTGGGGTGCAGACTTCCAGCTGAGAACCGTTCTGTGGTGCTGACCTCTTTGCGGGGAGCAGGAGGAAACCAGGGCCAGGGGGGTCCTGTTCTCGTCACCCCAGCCTTTCCAGTCGGCGCACGCAAGGCTCCCGTTGTCTCTCACTGGAATGGCCGACATGCTGGGGCCAGTGGGCCAGGCTCTGAGCTGAGGGAGGGGTTCTGAGGGGCAGGGCTCACGTGTTGTTTCCATGCAGGGATCATCCACCAGATGAAGGGAGACTACGAGACGGCTCTGAAGCTGCACAAATCCCACCTCTCCATCGCGCAAGAGCTGAACGATTACGCGGCCCAGGGCCGGGCGTACGGCAACATGGGCAACGCCTACAACGCCCTGGGTCTCTTCGACCAGGCCGTCAAGTACCACCGGCAGGAGCTGCAGATCTCCATGGAGGTGAACGACCGGGCTTCGCAGGCCTCCACCCACGGCAACTTGGCCGTGGCCTACCAAGCCCTTGGCGCCCATGACCGGGCCCTCCAGCACTACCAGAACCACCTCAACATTGCCCGGGAGCTTCGGGACATCCAGAGCGAGGCTCGCGCCTTGAGCAACCTGGGCAGCTTCCACTGTTCGCGGGGGGAATTTGCCCAGGCGGCCCCCTACTATGAGCTGTACCTGCAGCTCTCTCCAGAGCTCCAGGACATGGAGGGGGAAGGCAAGGTCTGCCACAACCTGGGCTACGCCCACTACTGCCTGGGCAACTACGAGGAGGCCGTGAAGTACTACGAGCAGGACCTGGCTTTGGCCAAGGACCTCCACGACAAGCTGAGCCAGGCCAAGGCCTACTGCAACCTCGGCCTGGCCTTCAAGGCTCTGGGCAACATCGGCAAAGCCGAGGAGTGCCAAAAGTACCTCCTGTCGCTCGCCCAGGCGCTCGGCAACCCTCAGGCCAAGTTCCGGGCCCTGGGCAACCTGGGCGACCTCTCCATCTGCAGGAAGGACGTGGGCGGGGCCATCAAGTTCTACGAGCAGCAGCTGAGCCTGGCCCACCAAGCGGCCGACCGGAAGCTGGAGGCCAGTGCCTACGCGGCCCTGGGCTCGGCCTACCGCCTGGTGCAGAAGTACGACAAGGCCCTGGGCTACCACACGCAGGAGCTGGAGGTCTACCAGGAGCTGGGCGAGGCGCCGGGAGAGTGCCGGGCCCACGGGCACCTGGCCGCCGTCTACATGGCCCTGGGGAAGTACACCATGGCCTTGAAGTGTTACGAGGAGCAGCTGGAGCTGGGCCAGAAGCTGAAGGACCCCGGGATCGAGGCCCAAGTGTACGGGAACATGGGGATCACCAAGATGAACATGAGTGCCATGGAGGAGGCCATCGGCTACTTCGAGCAGCAGCTGGCCACCCTGCAGCAGCTGAGTGGCAGCGAGGCCGTGCTCGACCGAGGCCGGGCCTTTGGCAACCTGGGCGACTGCTACGAGGCCCTGGGGGACTACGAGGAAGCCATCAAGTACTACGAGCAGTACCTGTCGGTGGCGCAGAGCCTGAACCGCATGCAGGACCAGGTCAAGGCCTACCGAGGCCTGGGCAACGGGCACAGGTAAGGAGGGCCCAAGGGGGGGCGTGGGCCTTGGGGTGCTTCAGAAGCCAGTCTCTAGTGGGGAAAAGTAGCAGCAGCAGCAGCTCTGTGCATGAGACTGGGGAGGCAGGGATGAAAGAGCCCCCGCTGGGACATAGGACCCAGAGGCTGAAGGCCATCCTTGGGAGCTGCTGGGGGAGGAAGGCGGGCGTGCAGACTGGCTGTGGCGTGCCAGCCCTCATGCCAGTTTTTTCCCCCCTCTCCCCCCCTCCCCCCCCCCGGCAGGGCCATGGGGAGCCTGCAACAGGCCCTCGTCTGCTTTGAGAAGAGGCTGGTGGTGGCCCACGAGCTCGGGGAGGCCTTTGACAAAGCACAGGCCTACGGGGAGCTGGGCACCCTGCACAGCCAGCTGGGCAACTATGAGCAGGCCATCTCCTGCTTGGAGCGCCAGTTGGGCATCGCCCGGGAGATGAAGGACCAAGCCCTGGAGGGGAGCGCGGCCTGCGGCCTGGGCAGCGTCTACCAGCAGATGGGGGAGTATGACACAGCGCTGCAGTATCACCAGCTGGACCTCCAGATTGCCGAGGAGACGAACAACTCGGCCTGCCAGGGCCGGGCCTATGGCAACCTGGGCCTGACCTATGAGTCCCTGGGCACCTATGAGCGGGCGGTGGTCTACCAGGAGCAGCACCTGAGCATTGCGGCCCAGATGAACGACCTGGTGGCCAAGACCGCCTCTTACAGCAGCCTGGGCAGGACCCACCACGCCCTCCAGAACTACTCCCAGGCCGTCATGTACCTGCAGGAAGGTGAGTGGGCCCAAGGCAGAGCGAGTCCTCTGGAGAAGGCCGGCGGGGCTTCCTGAATCACAGCTGGCATCCTGTTTGGAACCCAGAAGAGCTCCGGGGAGGAGAGGCCTGGCGAGAGGGTGTGTGGGGGAGGGAGCTTTGCCACCTGGATCTGCCCCCACCCTCAAGGCAGGACACGTGTCCCTTGGTCCAGGAGGTGCCTGGGAAAGGCCCCGAGACAAGGGCCGAGCTTCCTGGGTTCCTCACGGTTGCCTCTTCCTTGCAGGGCTGAGGCTAGCAGAGCAGCTGGGGCGCCGGGAGGACGAGGCCAGGATCCGGCATGGCTTGGGCCTCTCTCTCTGGGCGAGTGGGAACCTGGAAGAGGCTCAGCATCAGGTAGGCGCCCAGACTGGAGAACCGTCGGGCCCTGCGCAAGGGGTGGTGGTGGTGGTGGTGGTCTGGGGACAGCCTCTTTGGCCACTGAGCTGACCGGCTGGCCTTTCCCCCCCGGCAGCTCTATCGGGCATCGGCACTCTTTGAGAGCATCCGGCACGAGGCCCGGCTAAGCACGGACTACAAGCTGTCCCTCTTCGACCTGCAGACGTCCTCCTACCAGGCCCTGCAGCGGGTGTTAGTCAGTTTGGGTAAGACAGGACTTAGACATCAGCTTGGGAAGGCCTGGAGTGGGGGGTCAGGGGTCAGGGTGTGTCCCTTGGACAAATCCTTCATGGCCAGGCAAAGACATGACTAGGCAGGGAGCGCTGGGAAGGGACCCCTGGGGAGCCTTGCCCTGGGGGTGGCAGGGGTTGGGAAGTCTGTAAGCCCAAGGCAACCCGGGTTGGTGCCTGGGAAAGAGGGAGGGGGATGGGTGCCTGGCGCTGCCATTCGCTCGTTCCGACCCTCTGCCACCGAGTTCTCTCTCCTGCCTTTCCCATGACTTTGGAGCTGGGCAGAGAGATTGTTGGGGGGAGGGACCCATTGCTTTTGGTGGTCTGCCAACAAGTGTTTTTCCTTCCAGGGCATCATGATGAAGCGCTGGCAGTGGCCGAGAGGGGCCGAACGAGGGCCTTTGCTGACCTGCTGGTTGAGCGCCAAACCGGGCAGCAGGATGTGGACCCCTACTCCCCGGTGACGGTGGACCAGGTCCTGGAGACAGTGAACAGCCAGCGGGGTCTGGTCCTCTACTACTCGCTGGCTGCGGGATACCTCTACAGCTGGCTCCTGGCTCCCGGGGCAGGTGGGTCCAAGCAAAAGAGGGACACGGCCCCTTGGGGTGCGGGTGGGCAGAGGAACCTCCTGGGACTTTTTCTCTCCTGGGAGCGCCCACCATGCTGGGAGGAGGCGGGCCAAGGGCCCCTTGGCCCCTCAGCCTCACGAGTGAAGCCGGCCGGCCTAGGGGCACCGACTCAGGTGTGGTGCTGCTCTGGAGCCCAGCCCGCCCGCCTGCTTTCCCCTCAGCCGTGGAAAAGGCTGTCGGCTAATGAGATTCCAGACACGGTGCCTGCGCAAGAGCAACAAAGGGCCCCAGCTTAATTACATTTCTCCGCCTGGTGCTTCCCAGTGCATTTGACACGCATCCATTGAAGTGGATTCAGCAGAGCCAACGGGCGGCCCCGCTTCTCCTCTCCGTTTGATCCTTCCCGTCACCCGGCCACAAGCGAGGGAAGCCGCGTGTACGCGCACGCTCCTTTCCCAGCCACTGGGAGCAATGGGATTAGTGTGGAGAGGATCCCTTTCCACAGACAGCTGCTCTTCATTATCTCATAAAGTGAGGCCTATAATCGCAGGGCGCCCTTTCAGGGCATAATTTAATAATTGCAGCCCTTCAGCGGCACAAAGCAGAGGAGATGAAAGAGCCACGGTTCTCCTCTGGCAGCCTGGAGCCTTCTTCCAGTCTGGCTCGGAGGGCTGGAGCGGGGCCTCGGGGGATGCTGGGGGATAGTTCAAGTGCTTGCGTCTGCCCTGCACGGGGTGGAGCAAGAACTGGGGGCACTTAAGAACGAGGTAGCACAAAAAGAAAAAAAGAAAAGAAAGAAAAAAGGGAAAGAGTCCGCTCGTCCCCTATAATGCCTCGAGATCTGCCATGGGAAGCACGTGGCAACGGCCGGCCCTTTGCCCTTGCAGAAGGGCAGGATTGGAGGAGGGGTGTGTGCTGACCTCAGGTTATTTCTTCTGCCTGGCCCAGTGTGCCAGGTGCTGTCAGGCAGGGTGGAGGAAACCGGCCTCCTGGGTGCCCCTCGGCTGGTGCTGCCTCCTGGTGGCTTTTGAGCAAGGCCTCCTTGCTGGCCTTCCACAGGAGCGGCCTGGCATCCAAAGGTGCCACAGGGCCTCCCCCCCCCGCCCGCTTTTTCTGCCAGTGAGAGCCGGCCCTGCTCTGGGAGGACATTCCTCGGCAGCCGTGTGTTCCCCATATGGTGATGTGTTCCTCCCTCTGTGGCTTCTAGGGATTTTAAAGTTCCACGAATGCTACCTGGGCGATGGCCTGGCGGAGACCTCAGGGGACTACCAAGAGAGCAGTGCCAGCCTTCAAACGGTCACCAGTTCGGCTCTGGAGCAGCTCAGCGCTAGTGTGCGGGAAGCCCTGGGGGTGGATTCCTACTATGCGCGGTGAGTCTGTGCCCCTGTGTGCTGGTGTGACACAAGAGGGGCCCCTTGCCTCGGGTGTGACCCAAAGCGGAGAGGTGCCTGGGGCCAAAGACCCTTTCTCCTTGTCAGACAGACAGACAGACAGACAGACAGACAGACAGACAGACAGACACACACACACACACACACGGCTGCCTGTCACTCTCCCTGGTGTTCTAGCCGGGAACCCAAAGGGGGGTCCCCTTGCAGCCCAGGAGCCCCTAGCAGGCAGGGGCTCTTCTGACCTCCCGGCCCCCTTCTTTTTTCTCAGCGCCTGCGCCAGCAGTGAGACTGAGAGCGAAGCGGGAGACCTCATGGACCAGCAGTTTGAGGAGGTGAACAACAAGCTCACTTCGGCCACGGACCCCACCGGCTTCCTGCGGATGGTCAGCAGGAACAACCTCTTCAACAGGTGAGGGGGCGCAGAAGGGAAACCCATGGATAGAAGCCCTCCTTGACCTCGTTGCTGCCCGGCTCTCCCTCCCCCCACCTCTACTGCGTTGGTGGTCCGTGGAATTCCATCGGGCTGAGTCGGCTGCCATAGTTGCCCGAGCCTCCTCTGATGTCGGGTTCCAGATCCGCGAGTGGGGAGGACTGGCATGGAAGCTAGGCTTGGGCAGAGAGGCGTCTTTCTGGATTTGTGGAAGGCATGGAAGCAGAAGCACTAACACAGGCGCCAGGTCTCTCCTCCTCCTCTGCCATCCCCCACACAAAACAACCTAGGAGATTTATAAAACTCACAATCAGGCCATGGAGCAGGTTTGCAGAAGCATGCATTGTCTGTGGCAGTGGGATTCTGAAAGCAAGGTCAGTCCTTGTTCTGAAAGGGAAAAAACATAATTTCACAAGACGTTCTTACAACTTTGCCTCCTTTGCCCACCTGAAACATTCAGAATTCTCTACTGGGAGAAAACCGGGAAGCTGTTACTTGAGGAAAGCCTATTTCCCCCCCCCCCCCACTAGACTTTGTGTTATGTGGGGAAGTAAGTGCAGTCCTTCTGCCGGCTGGTTGCTTGGTCAGTTGCAGGCCACTGGCCACACTGGTCTGCCGACAAATGGGAAGAAGGGGAACAGCTGTGCCAGCTGACGCAGAGACTGTTACAGAGCAAAGAGGATGCTTGTGTGTCTTCACTGTGGACCATGTGTTCATAGATGCAACCAAAGGCGCTGCCTGAGGCTGATTGAAGCCCACATGCCCAATAAGGATAGAGGATTGCAGTGCAGTTGTGGAGAGGTGCTGCCCCCTGCTGGTGACTCTGGGGCCTTGCATCCTCCTCCTCCTCCTCCTCCATGCATTTCTTCTCTTCCTTTGGCCCACCTTCCTTTCTGTGCAGAAGAATAAAGATGCCCCCCCAGGGAGTGGCTGTCTGAAACTGCTCCAAGTGCCCCAGTTCCAGTGGAGATTTGTGGGGTCTGGGAAGGGGAAAGGGGTCTTGGTTTCTGCCGAGCTGCATGGGACAAAGAAGAAGACTGCCGGGAGGGTGCCCTGGGGCAAATGGGTGGACTCTGACCCCACTTGGACTCCTGGAGCTTCCCATGCTGCTTGCCTGAATACGCTTTTTTCTTCCACGGATGCCCGGGATCTCCCAGGAGCCACTAGGTCAGGGAGTGCCATTGCTAACTAGCTTGGTGACAGCCATGCAGATGCCACAGGTAGTGGGTTGTGGTGGCCTGGCCTGGTTCCTGGAGAAACGGTCCTGGCAGCAAGCAGGACTCTTGCCCCCAAGCCCAAGTTCCTACCCACTCCCATTGCATTTTTGTGGGCAAAACACACTCCCCCCATCCTTTCTTCTGTCCATATGAGCGAGGCTCCCCAGGAACGGCGGCAGAGTCCCCACTTCTGCTGGGTTCTTTGGAGGCACTGGAGTGGGTGCACCAGGCTGGCAAATCAAGGGACGTCCAGGGTACGGTGGGGTTTTTGGCCCTGTGGGCTGCCTGATCTTGCTTCCCTTCCTGCCGTTGAGCTGGTGCCCTGCTTTTGTGTTTCCTTTCCATAGGAGCTGCCAGAGCATGAGCAGCCTCTTCAGCGTCCCCGTGTCTCCGGCAAAGGAGCTGGCCACCTCCTCGCTGCCCCGGCGGTCCAGCTCCTTCAGCAAGCCCCCGCTGCGTGCCCTCTATGACCTGCTGATTGGACCCCTGGAAGGGGTGAGTGGTGGGGAAGAGGGAAGGCTGTCCTTGTCCGGTGAGGGTGGTGGCAGGCAGGTGTGGTGTCACACACTCAAAAAAAGGCTACTGAGCACCCTGTTGGGACAGGAAGGTGGGGCAAAGGATGCCTCTGCTGGGAAAGGGAGCTCTCAACCCCAGGGTCCAGCCTTTTGGCCTGGCACAAAACTGGGTGTCCCCGCCATTTCATGAGCCCAGTGGGTTCTTTGACCAGGTCTTTGTGGAGGGCTTGGGTGGTGGGTGCTGGCAAAGAGGGGTGGGGAGTGTTCTTGCCTGCTGGCACCTTTTAGTGGTCTGACTTTGCCTTAAGGAAGGGCATGGCTTAGGTACTCCTGCCCAGATCAGAAACTGAGGGAACTGCCTTGGCCTGCACAGCGCTGGCTGTGTAGCTCTCAAGAGACCATGACAGGCAGTGCCTTGTTAGGAGGAGGAGGCGAGGGGAGAGACCCATTCAGAGACACTTAGTCTGGAACGCGTGCCGTTTCCTTTGCCACTGGCCTGGCCTGGGCTTCAAGGCTGTGCAAGAGGTGATGTCTCCTTCACCACTGTGACCTCCATCTTTCCAGGCAGGCGGGGGCGAGGCCTTTCCCTTATCCTTCCTTCCAGCCTGAGGCCGAGAGCTAACAATGCACCCTTCGGCTGTTGAGTGAGGAGATGGTGTGGTGGCAGGCCTGTCCTTTCCCATCTGGCCAATTCCCTTGCATGACAATGAAACCAGCCGGCGGTCAGTTCTGCTGGCAGATGCCAGGGCGGCTTAAAGAGCCCAGCCAAGGCTGGCGTGCAAGACGTCACAAGGAATCTGCATGGAAGAGTCCCTGGAGAGAAGAGAATGTGTGCAGGCATGCATGGAGACACACAAATACACACCCCCTGCAGGCAGCCTGGCCTGTCGGTGTGTGTTCTGTGGCAGGCCAGCAGACAGCTTCGTGGTTGGAAGGGCCCTTGAGAGGCTCCACAGATGTGTTACCAGGCCTGGGCATCTGTCGCACTTGAGAACAATATGTCAGGGCAAAGCTGCCCTTCCTCTTCTGAAGGCTCCCGTATGAGCAGGAGAGATGATGGCAGTGCTCGTCACATGCCTGAAAGGCTGCTGTGCCAAAATGGAGCCAGTGGGGAGAAGCCAGCCAAGCTGGCTGCTGAGAAAGGAGGTGTGCAGGTTTGTGTGTGTGCCCCCTCTGGGAGGGCGCACAGACATTGGGAGGACGATCGTTCTTGCCAAGGGCTGCTGCCATCTGTTCCTGGCGGACAAAGGCTGATGCTCTGGCCCATCGGAACTGACCCTCCAGACACACCCTGAGCTCCTGTGAGGAAAGGCAGGCTGCTGGTCAAATGTGTCTGTTGCGTCAGTCATTCCTGGCTGAAGGCTAGGTCAGATGGGGTGGCTGAGAGCACGTACACGAAGAGATGCAAGGCCGGGACTCCCACCCGGGCCCGAGCAATGGCCGACTTGGAAGTCAGAAGAGTGTTGTGTCCCTGGGGGCAGGCCACCTCGTCCTCTCTTCTCCCTGGCCTCTGAACTTACACATACTCACTCTCGCTCTCCCCCCCCCCCATGCCTTCTGCTCCAGGGTTTGATGCACTCCAGTGGCCCAGTGGGCCGTCACCGGCAGCTCGTCCTGGTGCTGGAAGGGGAGCTGTACCTCATCCCCTTTGCTCTCCTCAAGGGTAGTTCCTCCAACGAGTACCTCTATGAGCGCTTCTGCCTCATCGCTGTGCCCTCCATCCGAGCCCTGAATGCCAACACCAAGGTAGGGAACGTTGCTCCCTCATTCTCTGTGCCCTGGGGGGGGGCGGTGGAGCGGGCCCTATATGTGGCTGCCATGAGTCGAGAGTTACACACACACACTACCTGCCTACAGGAAGGTTGAGGTGTTAGGGCCACTGCCCGAAGGGCTGATGGAGCCCTCGCCGGATGCCAAAGCAAGGGCCCGGCCATGTCCAGAACTGGCCACAGACTCAGAAGCAGCTGAGAGGACTGAGAGATAGGGGTAATGTGTGGGTGTGTGGGTGGGTGTGTGGGTGCCCTTTCAGGGCAAGGGAAGCCACAGCTCGACGGGGCGTCCTCTTTTTTCCTCCTCCAGACCCAGGCCAAGAAGAACCTCTCTTCCTATGGGAGTTCCCCCTCTATGGCGGCTGTCATCGGCAACCCCAAGTTGCCCCCCTCCGTGATGGACCGGTGGCTGTGGGGGCCCATGCCCTCGGCCGAGGAGGAGGCCTATGCTGTGTCAGAGCTGCTTGGCTGCCAGCCCCTGGTGGGCAGCCTGGCGACCAAGGAGAGAGTGATGAGTGCCCTGGCCCAGGCGGAGTGTGCCCACTTTGCCACCCACATCTCTTGGAAGCTGGCAGCTCTGGTCCTGACACCCAACACCGAGGGTGTCACCTCGGGGGCCGGTGCTGGCAGTGGCAAAGGCTCCTTGGGGAACTCGTACACCATCCCAGAGTCTCTGCGTATGCAGGACGATGCCAGTGACGTGGAAAGCATCTCGGACTGCCCACCTCTGCAGGAGTTCCTGCTCACAGCTGCTGATGTGCTGGACCTTCGCCTGCCGGTCAAGCTGGTGGTCCTGGGCTCCTACCCTGAATCCAACAGCAAGGTCACCGCCGATGGGCTGATCGGGTTGACCCGGGCCTTCCTGGCAGCCGGAGCCCACTGCATCCTGGTGTCTTTGTGGCCCGTGCCAGTGGCTGCCTCCAAGATGTTTGTTCATGCTTTCTATGCCGCCCTGCTCAATGGGCTCAAAGCCAGTGCCGCCCTGGGGGAGGCCATGAGAACCGTACAGAGCAGCAAGACCTTCTCGCACCCCTCAAACTGGGCAGGTGAGACGACGGCAGCAGAGCTGGCTGTGCTCCTCGCCTTTGCCAGGAAGGGCTAGCTTTGGCCCTTTAGTGTGCACCCTCCTGGAGCAGAGGGGAAAGAGGGACGCAGCATACTGTGCCCACCTGAAAGATACAATAGAGTTGGGCACGAGCGAGTGGGCGAGCAGACCGTTCGGGAGAGGGAGGCTGCTCTCCAGGGTTGCATGGCCTGAGCTGGTGCCACCCTAACCCTTAAACTAGCCCGTCCGTCCTTCCAACCCAAACTTGTTTTCAACAAAGTGGGCTTGTTCCCCTCTTCTGAGAGGAGAGTGACCGTGGCTCCTGCTTCTCCTCCTGCAGGCTTCACCCTGATTGGGAGCGACGTGAAACTGAACAGCCCATCATCACTGATTGGGCAAGCGCTGACAGACATCCTACAGCATCCGGAGCGGGCCCGCGATGCCCTGCGAGTTCTCCTGCACCTGGTGAGAGTGCAGCAGTGGCACCAAGAGGGGAGATGGGTCAACGGGGTGGAGACTGAAGGAGCAAAGGCTGTCCTGGGCCAGCTTCAAGTCCACGCAGGCCTCTGGAGCCTTGCTCTAGCTTGAGATGGCAACGGGGTGTGGGAGGAGAGGAGAGCTCACTCCGTCCTTCTCCTTCCATAGGTGGAAAAGTCCCTGCAGCGTATCCACAGTGGGCAGCACAACTCCATGTACACCTCCCAGCAGAGTGTGGAGAACAAGGTGGGGGGCATTCCCGGCTGGCAGGCGCTGCTGACGGCAGTGGGCTTCCGCCTAGATCCCCCGGCCAGTGGCCTTCCGGCGGCCGTCTTCTTCCCCACTGCGGACCCTGGAGACCGGTTGCAGCAGTGCAGCACCACTATCCAGTCCTTGCTCGGTGAGTGTTGGAGGGGGTGGGTCCTCTGGCATCCAGCCCCTGGAAGAAGTACCCAGGACTGGAGGCGGGTGGCATCCCAGGGAATGACTGGCCCCTCTGCTTCTCCCCCCCGTCGCTGGCAGGTTTGCCCAACGCTGCTCTGCAGGCGCTTTGCAAGCTCATCGCTGCCTCTGAAACTGGGGAACAACTCATCAGCCGGGTGAGTGAATGCCAGCCATGGCTGTTTAGGTGGGGGTGGGGGAGGTCCCACACCTGATCTGGGTCCCAGAGGGGACTTTCCACCTTCCTTCCTTCCTTCCTTCCTCCCCAAACTTAACATGCTGAAAATGGACACCTTTAGCTTGCTGCTGCTGCTGCTGCATTGCACCCAAACTTGGCTCTAAACGCATCTCTCTCTCTCTCTCTCTCTCTTTCTCCCTCTCCCCTACCACTCCTCCTTTTTGCTTCCCAAAGGCTGTTAAAAATATGGTGGGAATGGTGAGTATGGGACCCTCCTCCTCCACCACTTGTCCTGCAAGGCATGAGGGACAGGACGGGACAGGGTCAAGGGTGTGTGTGTCTCCTCCTCTCCAGTTGTCTGAAGCCCGTGTTGTTCCTCCTAGAGCAGCTGGTGGGGTGGGGTGGGAGGCATTGCGTTGCTCTGTTCCTTCCCTCCCTGGGGGAACCTCATGGTGCCCATCACGTTGCTTGCACTGGACCCACCTGCACATGCTAGAGTCCTTCCTTCCTCCCCTCTTCTTATTTTCACGGGCAGCTTCCAGGGTGGAGGAGGAAAGGGTGGAGGCGTTGTGCTGGCCTGACTCTGACTGGCGCTTTCCCTTTAGCTCCATCAGGTCTTGGTGCAGCTCCAGGTTGGAGAGAAGGAGCAAGACTTCTCTTTGGCCCCGATCCAAGTGTCCATTAGTGTCCAACTGTGGCGTCTGCCGGGGTGCCACGAGTTCCTGGCAGCTCTAGGTAGGACCCTTGGGCATTGGGTCAGGCATCAGCTGGGTGGGGGAAAGGGTGGAAGGAACAGGTGCTCACCTTATTCTCCCCATTGCCCTTCTCATCAGCACCCCTCTGTCCTCTCTGGGTCTGGGCAAAGGCTGCCCCCCCCCCCGAATTGAGCTGAACAGGGTGACCCTCTGCCTGAGCAGTGGCACTGAGTCCTGTGTTGCTTGCAGGCTTCGATCTGTGTGAAGTTGGGCAGGAGGAGGTGATCCTGAAGACAGGCAAGCAGGCCAGCCGCCGGACGATGCACTTTGCCCTCCAGACCTTGCTGGCCCTTTTTGGTGAGTCTCTGGTCTGGCCATTCTTGGCAGCTGGGCTCTTTGGGGATGTGCCTGGTCAAGTGTGTGTGGCAGGGGCCGGCTAGAGCTAGAGAAGCAGGGGCTCCACGTTGTCTGAGAAATTACTCTGAATGGTTTCTTTCTCTGCCTCTGCTTCCTGCAGACTCCACAGAGCTGCCCAAACGGCTGAGTTTGGACAGCTCTTCCTCCCTCGAGTCGCTGGCCTCGGCTCAGTCGGCCTCCAATCCTGGCCCGCTTGGCTATCAGAACCCCCCGTTCTCCCCGACATGTCCCGACAGCCTGGCTTCCGATGCCATCTCCGTGTACAGCCTCAGCTCCATTGCCTCCTCGGTCAGCTTTGTCTCCAAGCCTGAGGGCCTGTCAGAAGCAGGCAGTTCCCGCGGGCGGCAGGACTTGGACAGGACCAAGAACCCCTCCTATCTGCAGAGGTCTTGCATGCCACACGGCCAGTTCTCGCCTCAGAGTGGCACTGGCCCAGGCAAGGAGGAGGAGGAGTATGAAGGTTTCTCCATTGTCAGCAACGAGCCACTGGCAACCTATCACGAGAATAGACGGATGTGCTTTTCCCCCGACCAGAAATCTTCCCGGACTCCTCAGGCTGGAGGACTGAAAGGTTCTGTCAGTTGCAAGGGGAGCATCAGTTCCCCCAACTCCCCGGTCAAGATGATGCTCATTCCTAGCCCAAACTCCCCGTTCCAAAAGGTTGGGAGACTGGCAGGCTCAGACACTGGTGAATCGGACCAATCAAGTACCGAGACGGACAGCACCGTCAGGTCCCAGGAGGAAGAGAGCAACCTGAAGCTTGACCCTCAAGAGCTGGCCCAGAAGATTCTGCAGGAGACGCAGAGCCACCTTCTAGCCGTCGAGCACCTCCAGCGTAGTGGGGGCGGTAGCCACCTCAGCAAGAGTGGCAGTTTGGACGGCGGAGCCGTGACACCCACTGGGTCGTCTTCCTTCCGATCCTCTGAGACCAGCGCCTTCAGCCGGCCGCTGTGCTCGGTCTACAAAAGCCACCCTTCCCCATCTCCCACCCCCCTGAAACCAAAACCTCCCACAAGAAGTTCCTCGCTGCAGAAAGTCAGCTCCGGCTACAGCAGCCCCACAGGCTCCTCCTCCGAGGGGCCTGCCAAGGAAGGCGCGAGCCCCCACAGCAGCCAGCCTTCCCCCAGTTCTGACTTTCACGGCTCGGGGCAAGAGCAGCCTCTCTTTCGGCTCAAGTACCCCAGCTCTCCCTACAGCACGCACATTTCCAAATCACCCCAGAACATCTCCCCGAGCTCAGGGCACCATTCTCCGGCGGGCAGCACCCCGTCCCCTGCCCTGTCCTACTCCTCTGCCAGTTCATCCCGTTCCAGCCCCGCTGACGCCCCAACCCTCGACAAACTCAAGATGGCGGCGATTGACGAGAAGGTGCAGGCCATCCACAACCTGAAGATGTTCTGGCAGAGTGCCCCGCAACATTCCACGGGTCCCCCAAAGGCCGCCGGCAACTCTGGAGGAAGAGGCCCCTCCAGGAGAGACGTCCTGAGCTTGCTGAACTTGTCCCCTCGGCACAGCAAGGAGGAAGGCCGTGACAGGCTGGAGTTGAAGGACCTGTCTTCTCCTCACCCCCCCTCTTCCCTGCAGAGGAACCCCCCCAATGGACACAGGCGCCAGGGGGGAGCCCTGACTCCCTCCCCCTCCCCCCTCCCCAACAGCACACCAGGTTCTGGGCACCCTGTACGGATGCCCTCTGGGAACGGTTACAAGTTCTTGTCGCCAGGGCGGTTCTTCCCGTCCTCCAAGTGCTGAAGTTTCTCTTGAACCACTCATTTGTTGGATGGTGTGAAGTTTCTGGGCCTTCTTCCTGCCCACCTGCCTGAATGATACAGAATGTTGGAAGACACGCCGGGGAACTGGAGGTTTGTGTCCAGCAAAATGCCTGGGCAGAAGCAGGCCGCCCTGTGGATGTGTGGCAGCTCCCCTGCCCTGGGGTGCTGGATGTGGGCATTGAGGACAGGTGGGCTGGCATGGGGGGGGTGTCCCATCAGGAAATGCACACAACTTGCCACGAGGAGAGGTACAAGCCATTTTCTTGATGCTTCCAGCAAGGGCTGTGGAGAAGGAGCAATTTTAACAGCAGTGCTTCTCCTGGTAACCAGCCCACAAACTTGGTGGTTTTGTGGGCAGAGGGGGCTGAAGCTGGGGCTGCTTTCCTGGGGGTGCCTCAAGACAGCTGTTTCTGAGCTGGCTTCCTGGGACAGGGAGCGGGTTCTTGTTGCTGGAAAAGGGGAGACGGCAGGCTCCGTCTTTGGCAAAGGTGGGAGTGCCCTCTCCCCTGCCACTCTGTTCTTCTGTCCTGTAAATGGAGGAGGGGTTGTTCAGGTGTAGATAAGATACCAAGCATGTCTCCCTCTCACCTACCAGGTGGGTGGGGTTTGCAACATCCTGCTCCCCCCTCCCCAGGGTTGAAGCCTGACTTCAGGCACCAAGTCCCAAGCACAAAAGCCAGCTCCCTCCCTCCCTCCTGCCTGCCTCAAAGCCAAGATCAAGGTGTGTCTCTGTGTGGGAAGCTGCACTCCTTGCTGGCACGAGAAGTTAGAGGAGAGGCTGCCATTCACTGGTGTGTCCTTCCCTTTCCTCACACCTTCATTGTGCAGCTCGAGGGTGGGGAGGAGCATCAAGGAGAGTGGAGGATGATCCAGTTAAGAGAGGAATTCCTAGAGCAGCCCCACCTACCATGGGCTTCAGGCCAGGAAATGTAGCAGGAGCCCTTGAGGGAAATGACTCCAGGAGCGCCTGGAGGGTGGGAGGGAAAGGGCTCTGCTCCTCTTCTCTAGACCTTCTGGGTTGCTCTACAGCTTTTGGCGGTCTCCCATCTTCTCTGCCTTGGCCAGCACGAAAACCCTTTCCCTGCAACTCATAGGCTCTCAGGATTGCTTCAGAGTCACCTCCTGCGCCAGACGTGGAAAGAACCTCGTGCAGCAGCTCTGAGGCCTTTGCCAGGGGTTGCAGAACTGTTCTTGGGACTGGCTGCCAGTCCTTTTCTAGCCTATGCAAAGTCACTCTGTAGACGACCAGGAGAGACGTCCAGGCTGGGCTGGGCCTCCACCCACGGCCCTCTTCTTCTACAGAGCTGCTGTGCTTCCTTCCTTACCACTGGAACCTACATCAATTGGTGCTTTCCAGGGCTGCTCCAGGTGCCAGTCTGTGGCTGCCTCTTTTCCTTGGCGATGGCTCCCACTGTCCAGAAGGGAAGAAAGTGCTCCCAGCGCCTTTTCCTGTGGGGCACAGAAGTCTCTTCGGCTTTGCATCACTTGTTTGTTAGAGCTTGTTGCCCTCCACACCCATCTCCACGCCTTCTTTGCCTTTCCAAGTGAGGGAAATGAGAACTTGCCAGGTTTGTGGGCAAATTCAGGAAGCCCCTTCCCCCTCCCCTCTGTCCCAACCTGTTTGTCATCCTCATTGTCGTTGTCTTTGTGCATGTACGAGTGACAACACTGCTTCTCACAGTGAGCAATAAGCGTTAGGTGTGATGGCCTGCTCTCACCCAAGTTCTGTCACTTGCAGATCCCCCTTTGGTTTGGCTTTGCCCTGCAAAACGTTTTTTTTCCCCCTGGAGACAAGCAGCCTTGAGCTGCCACATGTCAGGCTGGCTAGAAACCACACCGCTGGGCTTTGCCTGCCTGCCTGCCTGCCTAGGGCCCTTGTTTCCGCAAGAGTCACACTGGGACACTGAAAAACAGGGAGAGGGCCCCTAAGGCCTGCCCTCCTCCCAGGTGCTTGTCTCCCTGGGGACCTGAAGAGTCACCCATCTGCTCTGCCTCCAGCTCAAGCCAACTCGTGAGGTAGTGGGGCTTTGTTCACAGGAACGGGGAGAACCTTCTCGCCCCGCCCATTCAAAAACCACTCCTCTGCACTCTCCCTTCTTTATGCAGCATTTGCCGTGTTTGGCCTCTACGGACTTTTTTGTAAATTAAAACTCAGTTTCCAGACAGCATTAAACTTTTTTATATTATGAGGTTTACCCTGTAAAAAGAATTTCCTATTTTTATTGCAATTGCTAAGGCATTTGGCCTCTTCCTTTGTGATTTCTGTGTCTATTAAAGCATGAAATCTCTCAGTTCCTGGCTCTTTGGTCCGTGGCATTGAATGACCACCCCTCTGGGACAGGTGGCAGCAGGAGTAAGTGGAAAGATTGCTTCTGGGGTTACCATACCAGTAGGAAGACGGGAGCTTCCCTCTTTGGCATCAGTAATCCAGGTGCAACCCCATGCTGAACCCCAAAGTGCTTGCAGTTGCATCTGTTCACAAGACCCTTGCCCCTTGTTTCTTCACACTGGCAGTGCAGAGGAGTTTGTAATTCCCAGAGGATGTTGTCCCAAATTGCAGAGGGGTTGTGCCTGAGGCTATCTTTGCACCAGGTTATTAGCCTTGCCATGCTACCAGAACAGGTTTGAGCGGAATGTGACCCCTGATGACAAAGAAGTCAGGGCAAAGAGCACATTTGTAACCACAGATCCTGGACTCCCCGTGTGCACCTACCTTGATCTTGAAACATGGGACTGCTGACGCCTTTGAACAACAGCATCTTCACGCCTGTTCCACAATGTAGGATGAAGGTCTCACCGCTATTACAGAGCTTCCTCAAAATTAAAAGGTAAATAGCATATTAAAGCAAAGGCACGTAGCTGAATGCAGTTTTTGGGGAGGGGTTCAGTACAGCCTTTCCACTACAAACCACCTCCTGCAAATCTGCAGCTGAGCGGCTAGTCCTTTCCTTTCCCCCCTCATTTCCCAATAGCCTGAGGGACAATCTGAAGCCACCAGTTGCTGCAAGTTAGACTCTCTTGTGTTTCGTACAGCATCCATAAGCCTGTACTTGCTCTGATGTAGCCTCCAGACAGTTTTTGGACCTACGTACAATTTATTTTGGCTCCCTGCTCCTTCAAAACAGTGAGCTGGTGGGCACAGAGTACTTTTCTCTAGAAAGCTATTTCTGCCAGTCAGGTTCATGCAGACATAATCTACATGCAGGCAAAATAAAATGCAATTAGCAAAGAATAGAAAAACAGATTACTGTATTTCTGTTAACAAAATTAATCCTCTGTCCGACCTAGGGCTGTGTCTAACAACTTCACAAGCATGTGAAATGGAATAAGGGACACTGAAATTTATAAAGCATAATCAGCCTTGTATCTTAATTACTAGCTTTGTTTTCTGAAGTAACGGGGAAATGGAAATTAATTAAACGGTGCTTTCTGTCTTCTAAAAAGGCCAATGAAGTGCAGGTGGCTTCTGGCTTGAATATCAATGTTTTGAGCCATTTCCCACAACATAAAAGGCTATAGTCTCCAAATTGATATTAATGAATTGAGACGTAGTAAACTTTTCAACTGTGGGGAAATGTGAAGGCAAGAGGAGAAGGGGACGATGGAGGACGAGATGGATGGACTGTCATCGAAGCAACCAACATGAATTTGACCCAACTCCGGGAGGCAGTGGAAGACAGGAGGGCCTCGTGTGCTCTGGTCCATGGGGTCACAAAGAGTCAGACACAACGACTAAACAACAAAGAAAAGGTTAATATCTGTAATGGCATGCTTGCTGGATCAAGCTGCCCTGTGAGTACAAAGTGTAGCTTAAGCATCAGAACAAGAAACCCACACAAGAAACAATCCCAAAAGAACAGAAATTCATTTATTTAATTTGTGTCCTGCTCCCATGAGTATCATGGCACTACTGGTGGGTTACAATATATATAACAGAAAACAAAAATAGAAACATTAAAAACAGCAATAATAATTAAAAACAGATGGCACCGATTGTACAAAGCCCATCAGCTGCCACACTGACTGTGCTGTGGTTCCTTCCTCACCATCTGTTCCCAGCATCCTTTCTAAAAAGGGACACGAGTTTGTGGAGCGAAACTGGCAAGAAACCCAGCTGTGACTGTGCCCTTTGGAGCTTGAGGGGCAACCTGCCAGCCGCCAGTAGCTTACGTGCTCCCAAGGCTGACACCGGTCATCCCTTCCGCCACGCGCCCTCGTTAGAAGGGCAGCCAAGCCTGATCTAGCATTCTGTTCACACGGCAGCTGCCCGAATGGTCAGACGCACACGAGAGGGTCAGCATCCTCCGGTTTGCAAGACCTCGGGAGCCGGAGGAAGGAGGAGTCTATCTCGTTAGTACCTGTAAGATAGCAGCGGCTGTCCTGGGCTCTACTTGGAAACCAGTTTCCCACCGTCCCTTGATGAAGGCGGGTGGGCGGGGGTGCCTGGAGCTAATAGGAACTGCAAAGCGACACTCCCCCCCTCAGCTTCTCTTCGCTACCTCCAACCGACCCAAGCCTAGTACCGGAAGAAGGGAGGATGTCGCACCAACGGACCGGAGCCCCTGCAGCAGGCATAAGGGTCGCACTTAAAAACCGGAAGCCGCTCTAGGCCGACACATCCCCGTTGTCGTTGAGGACTACGGTAGACTTAAGAAGAAAGAGCGGCGAAAGGGGTGGCTCTTCCGAGTCCGCGACGGAAAGAATCCACGCCCAGGAAACACACTCGCTCTTTGCTCACGCGGGGCCACAGCGACGGCTCGGGAGAGGGGCGCGCTCGCCTTGTCAGACCTGAGCTCATCCGGATCCCCACGGCAGCGTCCCTTCGTAAAGGGCTCTTCGGTGTCACACACCCCGAACTGAGGAGCCAGTTTCGGTCGCTGCTCCCTTTGGCAGCTCCGCCGCGGACAGGCCTCCCGCATGGGAGGGGGAGGAGTCTCCTGAATTGTAACCCTGCAGGGTCGTGCTGGTTTCCGCCTGTGGGTGGCAATAGGAAGTCGCCCACTCAGACGCAGAGTCTCACGGCCTCTTCACCGCGGTGATCGGGAGGGCGGTACTTCCGCCTGTGAGTCACTGTATCCACTCTCGGTCTCTGCGGTGCAGTTCTGGTCCGGTCAAAGGGCGGGAGCGGGGCGCCATGATTGGCTGGGAGGCCAAGCAGCGAGTCGTGGCATTGGCTGGTGAATATGACCCGGCCGTTCTCCCGCCCGATGAGTGGTTACGACGGGACGCACTGGATGGGCGGAAACCCAATCTCCCAGGTACAGCTTCGATTGGCTGGCTAGAATGAAGAGGTGGGGCGCAGAGGTCCAGAAGCACAACGACGATTGGCTTCCTTTTAAGGAAGGGTGGGCCTGAATTCCCGGAAGTCCCTTGCGAAGTGGTTTGTGGGTAGGTGGTGCCGGTTGCGCCTGCGCGTTAGGCCTTTGCCTGCGGGAAGATGGTGCTCATCAAGGAATTGTGAGTCCCGGGTCCGAAATGGAGCTCCGGTCGCGCCGCCGTTTCTTTCCTAGGTCGCCCGACACCGACGCCGAGCGAAGCCACCCGGGTCGCTCCCTCCGCACTCTGCTGCTGCAGCTGTCGCTGCTGCACGTGGTCCTCTGGCGGAGCCGGGAGGCGCCGGCGACGGGCGCCCTGCGTTTCCGGGCTGGTGGCCGTGAGCGATTCCCAGTCCCCGCTGGGCTGGCTTCTCTCTTTCCTGCCCGGCACGTCGGGCCCTTGGTCCGCCTGGCTCGGCCTTCGTTGCACCGGCTGGCAAATTTCGCTGATTGGCCGCCTCCGGGTCTCCCAGCTCTGTTCGCGGTGTTGCCGGGCAGTGAACTTGGGACCTTCCGTGGGGAAGGCCCGTGTTCAGCCCCGGCGCTCCGTTTCCTTCCTTCCTTCTCCTTACTCTGCCCCAGCCCCCAAGGATCTTCAAGCCCGAACTGGGTTGAGGAGATTTGGGAGACGGTGTAGTTGAAGGGCTTTATAAACTTGGGCAGAAAGGAGTGTGGCTCCTTTCCGGCCCAAAAGCAGAAGCAGGGAGAGTATGACTCAGGAGGAAAGTTTGAATCAGGACCTAACGAAACCAGCGGCGCCTCCTCGGTTGTTTTCGTTTCATGTAGCTTTGCTTCTAGGGAGAGGTGCGGGGCCAGTTGCTCTGGGTCCCCCATCGGGTTCGGGTGTTCTCCTTGGTTCGTCCTGTTTGAAGAGCATTTGCTCTCCTCCTTTTCTTGACAACGCTTGGAACTTCAGTCTTTTTCTGTCATCAATCTCGGGGACGGGTGGGGGCAGCGGAGTGGATTGGCTTGGTAATGATGATGTGGTCACTTTAAAGCTCTAATTGAAGAATGGATTTGCCGGCATGTTGAAAGTATGGAAGACAGTTAAAGGTGACCTTTCTAGCCAGAACTGAGATGTTTTCAAAGTAATTTCAAGTCTCAAGCATTTGAGACTCATTTTGATGGGTCTGTTCCAGAGAAAAGTTCAGCAGGATGCTTGGATATTAGTGTTTGTTGCTTCTCACAGGAGTTCTCAGCAGTGAACTGTCCTCAGGTAGCAGAAGACAGCTGAACCAAGAGAAGCAAACTTTAAAGACCCTTCCTTCAGTATCACTGACTAAGCCTATACAATAAAATCCAAACTGAATTGCTAGGGTAAAAGTCACATTTTGCCCTCAGTCTTGACGGGGCAGATCAGACTTCCTAGACAAGCGTTTGTGCAGAACTTCACTGAAATACCACAACTAGCATATAATCAGGTAAAACAAACATGAACAAAAGTGACATGCAGACCATCAGCATTTCTCTCCAACACAAGATTGCAACAGAATAATGCATTTTCCCAAATGGAACAGAAACATCTTTTTCTACCAGTATTTCTTTTCCATATGAAGGTTTTGTTCTGTCTTCAACTCTAAGTCCTCAAGGTAGACTGAACAATTAAACCTAATAAAATCCATAACAGCATAAATCACAAAATTTGTAGAAGTACAGGAATATCTGATCATAAATCTCTGGAGAGAGGATTAGCCTGTCACAGAAATAGTCAAATCCCAGTCCAGCTTATCCTTGTTGCTTCCAAAATCACTGTCATAAAGGAGTAATTATTTTTGCTGTTGCCTCATGGTGTTGGCTTTCCATGGGTGGCATGCTTAGTGAAACTGATAGTCCATGGAGGTCAGATTGCAAATGCTTCCTAGGAAATGGGGCTTTTGTTTAATCTGTTGCAAAGTCTCATAGTCTGGTTGTGGACTCCTTGTGCAGAGTGACATGAGAGGACTTAGGAGCAAGGACAGTCAACTAGCCTTTATACCCAGTTTTATTATTACTTTTTGTTTGGCATCTGATGCCACCGTGGTGAAAACCAACTGATGAAGAGGAAAATGCTAAGTATCTTAAAAGAGGAACACTTGCAAAATTTATTAGGCAACTGTTTTATGTGGGCAAGATATATATATCTTGGAATTGGGGGAGTCTATTTCTTGGCCCAGCACTAAGAATAGCCTTATCCTGCAAATGCACTGTGCAAAAAGGTCTTTTCTAACATTAATGCTTGGCCTTTTGCTTTTTCTTTTCAGCCGAGTGGTGCTGCCATGCTCTGTGCAAGAGGTATGTGTTTCCTGTGCCCACACTCACTCCTGCACCTGGGTCTTCCCTAGGTTTTTGTCAAGCAGAAGGCATGGTACTCTGTCACAGAGTCTCTGCACCAGCAGGGCACTGGTCCTTAGATGCTTGTAGCCAGGAAAGGCAGCAAATGTTTTTCCTGCTCTTTGAGTTGTATAGTTTTAACTGTTGGATTATCTGCTATCAACTGCCCTGGTTTTCTAGAAGGCCAAGGTAAACCAAAAAGTCCATGGCTGCCAGGCCCTGGGCCTGAGTAGGTACACTGTGGGCTCCGAAAATCATCCCAGGAGACACACCAATCTGAGGCTGGTGGGCAGGGCATGGTCTTGCTTCTGAGAACTGTACATCCAGTGGCAGGGCTGGAGATCACTCTGCTTTGGAAGTGAAAATTGTGGCATGCCTTAAGTTGCTGAAGCAGGCAAGAAAGAGGAAATGCAGAGCATCCTAAAAGTGGATGGAAAATGCATTCCTGGTGTGCTTCTAGGTTTCATTTGTGCTGTTCTTTCTCATAGATCCTATAAATAATGGTGTGAGGTGATAACTAGAAAAGTCAGAGGGTGCTTTTTAAAAGACATTATGCTTTGTCTTTTTCTTTTAGTATCAAGTGGGGCAACTTTATTCTGTGGCTGAAGCCAGTAAAAATGAAACAGGTGGTGGTGAAGGGATTCAAGTCTTAACAAATGAGCCTTATGAGAAGGATGGTGAAAAAGGACAATATACCCACAAGATTTACCACCTGAAGAGGTAAGAGGTTGTTCACAGGATTCTAGTTATCTTTCTGCTTCTGCATGTGAATGTTCTGAATGCTTTCTTCTTTGGCAGCTCCAAAGACACGCATGCACACAGAGACAAAATTGCCATATCTGGCTCCCATTCTTTGCATGGAATACATGTGTGTTGTCCTAAGAAATTTTGGTGCAAAAGATCTAGGTCACAGTTGGGTAAGCGCAGTGAAATGCAGCGGGTGGTAAAGACAGCCACTGCTGGCTGCTGAAACAACAGGTTGAAAAGGTTGGGTTCCCTGTCCCTGAGACTGCACAGGATCACGGTGAGGTGGGCAGAAGGGCTCTAGTTTGTACATGAAATAACACAGCTTGGTAGTGTTTGTTTCTGGGGAGTGTCTCTCACCAGCCATGGGTGGCTTCTTTGATTGTTGGAGGCATTATTGGGCAGGAAGCTGTTCATTTTAGCACCAGATTGTTTTTTGGGGGGAGTTGGAGGGGTCCCACTGCTCATAAATTTGATTGCTTCTTCTAATTTCCTGTTACTTAATTTTTGCAGTTCATCAGCGCTGAACTGCAGATAGAAGAAGCTTGTTATAGGATGTTTAACATGCTGAGGGGAGGAATGCTGTTTTGAGCAGACTGCTAAGAATGGAGCATGGACTGTCATTCATGTGATGAGACTCAAGTGCTGGTTTTCCACTCTGGTTTGTTGCAGCAAAGTTCCTGGATTTGTTCGGATGTTTGCTCCAGAAGGCTCTCTGGTATTTCATGAAAAGGCCTGGAATGCGTACCCATACTGCAGGACAAGTGAGTTTTTGTTCCCTATTCTCTTGTAGCACTGCTTTCAAGGCATACAAATAATTTCTCATTTGCCATTTCCCCAAACTGCATAGAATTGTGTACAACTGGATATCAGCCAGAGCTCATCAGACTTTAATCCTGACTTGTTTTTAGTGTTTGAGGTGTCATAAAAGTTCCTTTCGTTTGTATTGAGAAACAGTAGCCACCCCAGCACATTTGGAATTGAGGGAACATGATGTAAACTGTGCTTGCCTCAGCTTGGATATTAAGTTGCAGAGACTTAAGTGCTTCATCCTGACACATTCTCAAGGAAGTGCATGTTTAGCAGCTTTGTTTGAAAGGACACATGGAATGTGTAATGGCAAGAGGGACTCCATGTTTCTTTATTGACTCCTGTTCTTGTTGACTTTGAATTAGTTTATGTGATAGGATAACTTCCTTTCTGAATCCTCACTTATTAAATTCCAGCAGGCATTTGTAATGTAGTCTCTAATGCTGCGTTATACTTGTTGTATCTTGAGCGGTCTTTATAATGCTGCTTCATTGCTACCATTTCCTGCTACATTAGTTTTGTGGTAATATATATAAAAATACAAATAATGATGAATGTATTTATTTCCCAGTAAGGAGATAAATAAGGTTATTATTCATTAAGAGAACTTCTCATCCCCCTTCACTAGCTTAGCAATCGTACCATATGGCTACCATATTATAATGAATCCACTTTTGTCTCCCTTCTCTCTCTCTTTCCATGCCTCCCCCGGTTTCAGTCGTAACAGTAAGTATCATTATTCTCTTAGCTTGTAAATGTTGGGGCTACTCTGAGACTTTATTTGTTCCTGATTGACCAGTTGATCCATATGGAGGCATCTATTATGTTGGGTATCAGGAATGGTCCCTCTAGCTACTGTACAAGGTTTTCTAGATAATTGGGTGCTGAGGTGCATAATAGTATTTGAAAGTTTTTTCAGATGCCACACTGAATCTGGATGCATGCAAGGTAGCCCAGAGCACCTAAAATAGAAAACATTGGTGATGCTATTGGACGTTGTTGCCATTTTAAGGGTGCATATCCCCCTGCCCTTAAGTGCCCCTCATGTCACATTAACAAGCCTGTGACAGTTACAGTTGAGGTCCTGGAAGGATAGTTGCTTCCAATATATGCGGTTGGGACATGTCATCTACTTCTATGCATGGGTTTGTGGAAGGTAAAGGAGTGGCCTTATGCGTGGTCCCAGTTGAAGACCTCTATAGGGCCAGGTACACAGACTGTACTGTTGTGGAAGGGGTGTCTCCCAGGAGGTTCTTGTAACCTGTTGGTCCTCCGATTTGTTTGCTAGCCTTGCAGCCTTGTCAAAGGGGTGGGGTAGAGAATCGGTGTGCCAATGTTGGGTGCTCAACTCCCATCTTCTCTTACCAGTTCTTCCCAACAAATTATATCTAAAGGCACGCATTTTTATTGATACTCCAAATATTGAGAGGACTGCAGGAGAGAATGGGCAGTGTCGTTAAGAAATGTTAAGCACTGTCCCCTGCTAACTTTTCTCTTCCAGTATATACACACAGAGAGAGATTGGCCTTTTGAGGAGAATATAGAGTAGGGGCTTATGCCTTCACATCCCTCCCTGTATCTTACAAGGCTAGAGAGAAATGTTATGCAGTGCTGGAATACGATATTCAGATAAACCATATTAATGACTGCTTTATCTTTCTACTTCCAACAGAATGAATATATGAAAGATGATTTCTTCATTAAAATTGAGACTTGGCATAAGCCAGACTTGGGGACCTCAGAAAATGTAAGCTGACAAACCATATTCTGCCACCACCTGTATTGTGCACAGCCTTTGATGCTGCTGGAGAGTTTCGTCTAGGCATTGGCAATCTATATGCCAGCCAGCAGAACCAAAAATCCTTGCTTAGTTTGTGCTTCTGTCTTGTTGATACCAGAGCAGAAGTCATATCTTTATAAGCAGTGGGATAGGTTTCGGGGAACAGGCACCCATTCCAAAAGAAATGTTCATCAGACCAAGCAGATTGGGTTTTTTCCTACAAGGCACAGGGGAAAATCAAACTCTGGGCCGATGGAGTTTTCTCTCTTTCCCACAGGTGCATGAGTTGGACCCAAATACGTGGAAGAGTGTTGAAGTTGTCCACATTGACATTGCAGACAGAAATCAAGTGGAGCCAGGAGTAAGTTCACCTTGTTTTCTCTCTGTGTGTATGTTTTTTAATCTGGCTAGACAGCAACATGGTATAGTATGCAAATAAATGTTATTTGCTGGGTTGCTCAAATAGGTTTGTGACAGCATATGTATAAATCATGATAACAAGAAGGTTCTTTTCCCCCCATTAGAAGCATCCATTGAGATGCTTAGCATTGCTGTACTAGGCTGGCCTGCATGATCCTGCTGTTTTAACACTACTTTTGTGTCTCAGGGGTACTATCTCTCATTTCTTGACTTTTGCTGGCTTCATTTCTGAGACTTTCATAGTTGTGTTTGGTCTCCTGGCCAGAAAGGGGATTTGTGGGTATATGGATGCACCATTTCCTCTATAGGGAATTTCAGAACTCATTCTAAAAATGAAATACAGCTTTCTGGTAACTTAAATAGAACAGTCCACGTTAAGCAGAATGTCATGCCTCAGTTTTCATTTTCAATCTGTGTTGCATGATAGATGACTCACAGTGACTTGGTTGGAACTCACAGGGAGGAGTTTTTGGAGCTAGATGCAGTAGTGCCTGATGAAATAATGTGATGGCACTCTCTTCATCTCATTCCTGCTTGGTAACTGGAATTCTCCATTCTTAGCCATATTGGTTTCAGTGTAAAGCTAAAATTTTGCATTTGGAAGAGGCGGTGACTCCTAAGCACAGTGGGATACAGAGAGTAAGGTCATGTTGTGCAATCCCAGTGATTAGAGCTTTGTCTCCTTAACTAGCTGAGGACAGACCTTTGATGTTGCCTTGTATCCATTTCATCGGCCAATTTCTTCCTCATAGTCTATGCAATGTTTTGCAATACTTGTGATGTTCTGCTTTTAGTTCCTGTGTTGGTTCAGAAAGGAGATATCTTGGTAGAAAAGGCCTTTCCTGTTGCTTTCAATGACTAGTTATTTTGTAGTTGAGAGAATACATGCTGTCTTTGCTAAATTATGTGTATTCCTTGCAATTGTAAGCTTGACTGCAAAGGAAACAGATAACCTTGTGAATGAAGCAGGGGGAGATTGCTCTCCAGCTGCTTATGCTCATGTTAAGTTAAACTTTTGGCCTTGGTTTTGAGTGAACCTTGGCCAAACAATTCTAGCGTGGCAGTTCTTTTTGTTTCAAAATTCTGATCAATAAACAGCCAGGCTCCAAACCAGGCATCCTCCTGAAGGTCCTAATGAAACTCAGATGCCAGCCTTGTGCCTTTTGAAATGTATACAAATGATTCAGCTGACATCTGCTGCTTTCTTAAGGTATAAATTTAAACCTGGCTCCTTCTAATCATCTCCAGAGCTTTGTCTAAGCAGTTTTATGTGATTTGTATACAAAAGTCACATCCCTGGAGAGGAGGAATCTTCAAAGTGTAAGCAGAAGGAGACACACAATTTGCTACAGAAAAGATTGCACTTTTGGAACTGATTTGGAAGAAAATAAGCAGAGCAAACACACAAGATTGAAGTCAGCTTTGTAACTCTCTCTCTCTCTTTCTCTCGTGCTGAGAAAGGATGTGAAGTGCAGATTGATTTGCATTCTTCCTGCTCTGTTCTTGTTGGCTTTCTTGTATTATCTCCATGGTTGTTAGTCCTGGGTGGGCCAGCACACAGGGTTTAGGCCCATCAGCACTGGTTAAGCCACCGTCATCCTCTCTCTTGGGTGGGGTGTGACGCTAGGAGTATGGTTGAAAACACACATCTATGAGTAAATTGCACTAGATGCAGTGTGATTTAGTTGTAGGTACACATTCATTCAAAGCCATGCAATCTCTTCTCAGGAGTCATTGCCCAAAGATGGTGCCCCAAGTCCTTCTCCTCCCCCCCCCCCAAACACACTTCAGGTTTTCTCTTGAGTCTTCACAGAATAGTCTGTCTCTTTTTTATTTTGATTGAGAGTATGTGCTGCTCTTTAACAAAGGGGCTGAAATCATGACCAGGGAAGTGGGAAACTGTGCTTCTGCCAGTCTGCTTCCCTGAGCAAGAGTGTGAACTACTTTTTTCTATTTTTGAAGCTTCCTCTTGGCACTTAAAACAGCAATTTTCGAGAAATAACTAAAAGTCGAGTGTGTAGCAGGAAGTACCTTGAATCATTCAGGGCTACTTTTCATGAAACTGCTAGTTCCATCTCCTTCAATTTGTGACAGGATTCAGCCTTTGCTTCCCTTAGCACCAGGTGCTTCTTGAATTACCTTTTTGAAAATGTTTCCATTAACACTTAGTTTTAATAAGTTAAAGAAAGTGAGGAGTACTAGTCTTGCTGTAAGTTTCTCTTTGGTTTGATTCAAAGCTGCAGCTGACTCTGGTTCCAGCCCTTATTAATGCCATTTTGAAATGGCTTATTAACATACAAATATTAGGATATCATGGATGCTTGATGTATTTAGCAATGCAGAGCAGGATGTTTTTTAAATGAACTGAAGTGTCTTGGAAAGAACATGTCTTTGTTGTCTTGTTAGGCCTTGTCCAAGCCTGCTATGTGTGTTTTAGCCATAGAGATTCTTTCTGGGGATGGCAGTTGTCATCCATGCTGAAGAAAGAGGTGACAACCCTTTCCAGCAGGCATTGTATTACATCACATTTGTACAGTAAAATGCTGCAGCAGGTTTATTTGCTTTTCCATCTCTTATCTTATAGCATAGTAGTGGGGAATGATGGGAGAGCAAACTTCTCCTCCTCACATCTAGGCAAAATGCCCACATGGTTTGTTTCTTTCATTTTTTCTTACTTGCATGGTTGGTTGGTTGCTGGAGTGCAGAACATGGGAGGAAGCTCCAGTGAAATGAATGGGACCAGCTTCCATTTAAACTTAGATTTGTTTGGAGTCTTTGTTGTAAATCAATTGCATGTGAACTACAATAGCAGACACCATTTAAATAATGTTGTGTGTTTTTAGCAGCGAGAGCATACATTTCTTATTGTGTTTTTGAATTCACAGGACTACAAAGCTGATGAGGATCCAGCATTATTCCAGTCAGTCAAGACCAAGAGAGGTCCTTTGGGGCCTGACTGGAAGGTAATACAAGCTGACCTTTCTTCCATTACAGTATGGATCAGCAGGAAAAGTCAACACTGAGCAGCTCTTGTGGGACTTGTAGCTGCTGTTTCAGTAAAAATGCTGCTTCCTCCCTGCTCTTCTTTCTCAAGCGCAGTTCTGTCCCTGTTGCTGAACCTGAATTCCCCGAGCAGTGGGAACAGCATGCCAGTTATTCTGAGCAGAAACATCAGGACGCAGAACAGGCCTTCTGTCTTTACAGCCCTGACATGAGCCCTGTCAAACCCTCTGTGTAAAGATGCAGTTTTGACTGTGTCGGGGGATTACCAGTCAGACTGAAGCACAAGAGATGGATTGAATGTATCAACTTTTACTTGATTTATAAGACACTGTATAGCATTAGGGGCTTTAATCCTAAAAAAAATGGGTGGCAGTTAAAATAACACAGGCAGGCTGGTTTTGGTAATATTTTGAATTTGATGGGACAACCACATATTTCAAAGCAAATGGAAAGGTTTGTGGGAAAAGAACATGGCCTTCCATGTTCTTTAGACTTGCTTGCACCTCTTCTGTTTGTAGGTAACCCTACACTGCTGTCGTCTCAGCTTTTTAATAAGCTATACATACATTACCATCCAAGCAATACTCCCTGCGAATTGACTGTGTGACTTCCAAATTACTGCAGAGGAGCTGTATCTTTTAAAAGGCATTTGGTAATGTTTATGAAACTCACCCAACTTCCAGTGTTAGTTCATTCTCCACTAGCATTCAGGTGCCTTTTACCTACCAGGGATATCACAACAAAGCAGTGAGTAAAATGAGAATTGGCAAACACCCCAAGCAGAATGTGTGAGGAAAGCACACCAGGTGTATAATAGACTGTATATGGCAAAGCAAACGCAAAGCATAAAATACAAAAAAAGTTGCCTGGACACAGAAATGTAGCAGGCAGCTGTACTCTACCGGGCAACTTCACTTGGTATGTCCAATGATGTATTGAATCTTTCCCGACTCCTTGATCCTTTTTGGGGCATGCGCTTGGAGGCGTTCTCTGCAGTTCAGTTTGCTCTGGCCTGATTCTTCTTTTATACAGTAATGGATTTCAAGAAGGTTCTTCAGTTCTCTTTTCTGAGATAGATGCACACATACACTGACTGCTTTCCCAGAGGCTGCTCGCAGTATAGCCTGCTTTTCCACCTGGACCTCAGGGAGACTAAAGAAAACTTTTTGGTTCTTGTGTCCCCATTTCCTCAATTCAAGATGCATTGTGAATTTATTTGAACCCCTCAATTCACTGCTTCAGCTTCTTGCCCTGAGCTGGCTCAGCTTATCGTATGGTTGCAAGAAGAAAATACGAAAGAACATTTTGATGGAAAGTGCTCTTATTTTTGTGAGATAATGTTTTCATGCACTCAATTTAAACGTCAAATAAAATACTACACATTGATTTTTGACTTTTTGTTGAACATTTAACTGATTCATTGCAGCTTTGAAGTCAGACGTATTAAGGGAGAATGGATTATTAAAGAAATCCTCATTAGTATTAAACGTGTTCTCAGGAGGTTTAGCTCTGAGGCTTTTTCATCTGTAGACTCAGTGCTCTGTACTTGAGAATAGCTTGCTGTGAGTTGTCCCTTCTCTCCAAGGATTTATCCACCTGCTTTTTCAAAGAACAGTCATTTTTTATTCTCTGCAGGTTTACTTATAGCTCAACCATATTAGAATGTTTTGATGTGTTTGGGAGGTTTAATACATCAGCTTCCTCTGCTGTAGCTAGCTCTTACTACTTGTAAAATAGAGGCAGCAGTAATCACAAATTGGGCAGCATCCTCATGGAGTGTTCATCTTTGCTTTCTCTTTCAGCGAATGGCCCTCTGCTCTGGAGGTTGTGCTCTTTCTGAGCATTCTATTTAACTCTGATGCTGGCAATTGGGTTGGATCTGTTTTACAGTTTGCTTTTCTTTGCTATCAGTAGTTAACCTTCTGGGCTTTACAAAGTGTGTGAATGAACAGACTCATGTCTAGCTTCCCTTTGCCTTTTTGTTATTAAATACTGTTTTAAGTGCAAAACTTGATCTGGCTTTAAAGGCGCTATGGCTTTAAACAAAATCCCAGTGATAGCGTAGGCACGCTATTGTAGTAGAAGTTGGTGGGAAATAATAAGGCATCTGGCTGTGTTTGTTTTGTTCTGTTCAGGATTTTTATGCTACCAGTTCACTTGTTCATAATCATTTGAAATACGTGACAGCAAAACTAGGCACTGTGATGCAGGCATGATGAATTTCCCAGAGGTCTTATCACTGGGGAATAACAGTTAATATCATTTATTAATGCAGATAACATGGCTTGGCTATTTTGGATTCCATGCAGAAGTAGCCAGAGGAATTGCAGAAAACAACACAAATAACAGTCACGAGTAGCCTTTACTGCAGTTAAGCTGATGTGAGCTACAATGACAGATGCCATTTAAATAAGCAGCAGCATATTTTTTTTAAAATACTATAGTATACATCTAAGAACAAACAGGACAGCCCCCACCAGGGCTTCAAAAATACATCATCAGTATGTTGAAGTGGTGTCTCAGGAGAGTGGGAAGCACCTGGAAACTGCCCACTTAACTAGCTGCTAGTCCTAGGTAGAATGTCACTGAATCCCAGCGGCAGAGGAATTAATACAGGACTTAGAATGTTTTCTGGTCTGATTCAGCATCACTTTCCTTATGTTTTCACTCTTCTGAAATTTATGAGTCTTAAGTTATCTGGCCTTCAATGAGATCGTAGATACTGAGGAGAAAAACAGCCAACTTCTCATTCCATAGAACTTGCTTCTTAAATGTGCGAGCAGCCATATAAGGCTTGTTTTAAAAATATTCTGTCTGATGTTTTCACTGTGAGTACAACAAAGTGGAAAGGCTCATGGATTCTCCAGTCTTACAGGCAAACTGTGTCTTTCATGTAATTCAAAGAGTTCTGTAGGACTTTGAAATTCTCTAAATGATAGTTGAGACGCAAAGCAGGCACTTCACAGCAGCTTAGGACAAAGTTCAGAATTTGTGAGTCAACACTTAATTTGCTTTGCATGTGTAATAATTATAAAACTAATTTTTAACAGGAGTGACTTCAGTGTGTACAGTTCAAACGTGTATAGTTGGATTACTTGTTAATGCCTTTTCCATAGTGACTAACTTGCATTGCAGTGCACACAAGTCAAACAGAAACCTCCCATTCAACTCTTCGCATTTGTGTTTCCCTCCAAACAGAAAGAGCTGGCAGCTGATGAAGACTGTCCAAAAATGTGTGCTTACAAGCTGGTGACAATCAAGTTTAAATGGTGGGGACTGCAGAACAAAATTGAAAACTTTATTCAGAAGGTGAGATGCTAGGAGTTCTCATCCAGAAACAGAAAGGAGAGACCCTGCAGTCTGTGGTTTGTGTTGCTGGCAAAGGAAAAGGGCACCACTTATGGAAATTCCCTGCTTCTGTGCTGTTCTGTCCTTTCCAGGGGAGGGTCAGCTGGCAAGGCAAGAGGCCAGACTTTGATAGCTACAGGAAGAATGGAGATGCTGCAGTTTGGCAGCCAAGATGCAGTGGTTTAAACCTACTCTTCCCCCATTTCTCTTTTTTAGCAAGAAAAGAGGATATTTACCAACTTCCATCGTCAGCTTTTCTGCTGGATTGATAGATGGATTGATCTCACGATGGAGGATATCCGGCGGATGGAGGATGAAACGCAGAGAGAGCTGGAAGCGGTAAGGGTGCTGTCAGATTAGTTTTTACTTGGCATCTCCATACACCAGCACTGGGTCTGCTTTAGAGGCTTCTAGATAATTCACTGCTGCTCCTCACTAGCACATCAGTATAGTGGGAGAGATTCTGAGTGTACATGTTTGGAACAAGAAGACATGTAGTAAAAGTAGAATAAAAGAAGTTTTGCAGCAGGCTTTTCCCTTCAGTGAGGCCCTGTGCCGATGAGCAGAGGATCATTTTGTCTGCTGGCTTTTTCACCAGAATATACTGGCTCATGAGCAGATGTTCCAACCAAAATATATTGACTAATGTCAGATGATTCCTTCCCTTCCGTCTCTCTGCAAACATGCAGTAAAGACATCATAGGCCATGAGTAAGAGGTTTGTTTGATGATCAGCTCTTTCTTATAGGAGTGACCTTGATTTAGATGCTGTTTGCAATAAAATTTTTAAACTGTTTGCTCCTTTTGCCACCAGTACTGTCTGAGGTTTTGGTTTGCAAACATGATGCTTATTAAAAGTTTTACTGGTTTTTTGCTAGGATGTACTATTCTTTGCTATCTGTCTCTGATTGCTTTCGAATTATTGTCTTTCCAACCACTGTAAGGGGCACTGAATTTCCCTTCTGCCTACCTGCCTCTTCTTGTTCTTTGCTTCTTATTGACAGTGTGCAGCCCATTGGAAGATGTTGGCCTTTGCACAGATACAAGTAGCAATGCCTTGCTGTTATTTCTAGCTTTCAGGATCGCAGGAATCTTTAACACTATATCCATGTGCATCTGGGTCTCCAACAGATGTCCTCATGATCAGAGGAACAGATGTATCTGACTGGGTGCCATGGCCACTTAATAGGGATGGAGGGGGAGAGTGACTTTTGAGACTCTGTCTTTCACCTAGTATCAAGTCTTGGTCTGTTCCGCTTTTTTTTCTGGCAGCTTCATATTTTCTCCAACTGATCTTTCATTTCTCTGTGATTTGTCCTTTAGTCTCTGTTTCATCTTCTTTTCTATGCAGTATTTTCCTGCTCTCAAACTATGTTGAAGTATCTTGCATCTGATAGTTCCTAAATACTTACATAAGAGGGACCCAATAGGAAGGAGAAATATCAGGCAGTTCTCCAAGCCGTAGCTGTGGTTTGGGAAGCTCAAAAACCCAAGATATGTTTTTTGTTGTTGTATTAAAAACATACAACACTCACTAGAATTTGGTGGATTCTTATATTGTATTTGCAGCATTTCATCAATTCACTGTTCCAGTCTGCCAGTACATAACATTCAGCAACACGTGTTCCCCATTTTCTTCTCCACTGGGAAGAGGCCTTAGTGACAGAGATATTCTAGCAGTTTGCTTGAGCTGTATGTTGTGCAGGAAAGATGGGCAGATGAGGTGCTCTTTGTCCTGTATATTTTTTTGCAGGGCAAGAGCCTCCTTAGTACTGGCCAACAAAAGCTTTTTTCTTGGCACTGTAATCCAGCCCTGCTAACCTGCTTGGATAACTGCCTGGTTGCTTACATTTTATTTTGCATTTAGATCCGTAAGAAGGGTTCTGTTCGAGGTACATTGGCTGCCGACGTCTAGAGGAATCCTGTGTAGGGCCAAAGGCAAAAATCAAACTGTGTAAGTGACTTGGTGGGTACTGAGGAACTCAGGCCTCTCCTGACAAAGGGGTATTTCTTACCAAACCCAGACATTCAGAGTCTCCCTATTGACCTAATGGCATCCAAGTGTCTCTTTTACCATTCCTCCTACCCCAACTGCTGATTCCTCAATGTAGCCATGACATTCTCTTGGGCAAAAGTAGTGTGAACTGCCAATTCGTTTGCTCACCACAGGCCGCACCCTCCTGCTGTCACTACCACTTCCATTGTTTGAAATGGCATTATTTTAGAAGGAGATGTGGTGCAAAGGCAACACGTGCCCTTCTTCTTTCCAGAGTCATATTGGTTTGAGTAGCTGAGGCAAGATGTGCTGCCCACTCCTGCTGTAGGGCACATAACTGAACTTCACAGGCATCTTATTCAGGCATCATGTTAGCCTACACCAGGTCTTTGTCCATATCAAAAACAAGGATTTTGACATGTAAGCATGGTACCTTTGGTTTCTTTTCACAGTGGGGGATGGGGAGACCCTGCCCCAATTGCTGCATTTGTTCTCCTTTGTGGCACAGCCTGGAGATTTCCCTGAGATATCTCATAAATTTGGAAACTCGTAACTTTGTATGTTTCACCCCCACCCCCAGAAAGTAGGGGTTTAAGTGGGAACCACAAACTCTTTTCCATTTTGGGAAGTAACTCTCAGCCGATAGTTGCAATCTAGGCAGTTTCTCTCAAGCCAGTATTTACTTCAAGGAAGTTCAAAAAGGATACCTTCTTGAGAGAGGTAGTCTTTCCAACCCAAAATGTTGACATTTGCTCCTAAACATAAAGTGTAAGGTCTCCAGTAAGGGTTCCCCCCGCCCTGCCATCATTCTTAATTGTATGCCCTTCAACCTGCTTGGCATGAGTTTGAATAAATTTTACAGCATTTGTTGTGTTTTGTACCAGTGATGGCTTAACTGCATCCTACCAAGTTGCTTTCCCAGGAAAAATGAGCAAAGCCACTTGCCACCTTTGACAGTAGTAACCGCAGACTGATTGCTGTTTTGCTCTCCACAGTTGCGTAACCAAGGCGAAGTAAGAGGAACAAGTGCTGCCAATGATGAATGAAGAAAGATCTGCCCAGTCATGTGTGTGGCATGTTGATCCACCTGTGTGTGTGTGTGTGTGTGTATGCACGATTCTTTGCATATACAGTTGTGCATGCATGCACACATAAAAGGGGTGCACAATTGTATTGAGGGGCTGCTACAGCCTCTCCAAGGTACTGAATCTCTTCTGGAAAGGAAGCTGCTTTCATTGTCTATATCCAAAGCTAATAAAGCTACCTAGTGTCATTTAAGAGGAGAGATTGCAGAGTTATATCAATTGGTATGTTTCAAGACTGTTGTTACTGGACCAATTTATTTCCTCATTTATGTCCTTTTTGAGTCTCTCACTGCTAGAAGTTGGATCATTTTCTCTAATAGAAGTGGGTCAGTTAATTCCCCATTTTGTGTTATCCCTTCATAATTTTGGAATAGGAAATCTGAATGTATTTATAGTTATTTATTTCTAGTTTGTCACATATCTTGAAAATCAAATCATATATTTCTTGTAGTTAGAATCAGTTTTTGCTATTGAGTAAAACACAAGCCAAGCTTTTATCCATCTGCTGCAAATATATATATATATATATAATTGGAGTTTTGTATATTGGAAATCAAGTGTTTCTTCATTAAAATTGGCATAAGAAGAAGAGACTGTGTCATAAGCATCATGAATGAAGATGTTAATGAAACTTTGTCACTGCTGTTGTTGAACTGGAATTGGTGTGAAAGGGGAAAAACATCCCTGAACAGTAAGCACACTGCTTTCTGAACACATTGTATTTCAACATTTCAGTTGGGAAGCTATTTAAAGGCTTGATTCTGCACCAACTCTATGATGAAGTAAAATTGACACTGGCTCTCTTCATATTCAAAAATATCATTCAGAGTGATCTTTTTCAGATATACAGTATATCTGTCTGAAAGAGAAGATCACTTTGAAGGATGTTTTTGCGTACTATTCAGATTTATTATTTCTCTGTTATTTGCTTGACATAGCATGGGAAACTACTGTCTTAAGATCTTACCGCAGAAAGTCCTTACTTGAAAATGTCTTTTAAAAAATAGAACATATCATAGATTCAGACTATCACAGTCCTTGGTAGACCAGTAGAACCTCAAACAAATGGAGATGTTTGAGTTTGGCATATCTATTGTGGGAGCAAATGAACAGTGGGCTAACTTTTGTTAATCAGCCCGACTCTGAGCTGAGATAAAGGCAAGTCTACTCACTGTTGGGAAGCAAACATACCACTGGATTCAAGAAGGAGCAGTTAGATGAGAGCAGCCCTGTGAGCTTTCCCATACTGTATCTTCATCTGAAGGCTTTCACCTCAAGGCCGACCTTTCTCAGCTTATTATCACAAAGGGAAGCTTGTTGATCACCAGATTGGCTTTGTAAATATATAAATAATGTTTTTAAGAGACTTGATCATATATGCTGTTGCTAATTCAAAAGTCCAAGGGCTTCCTGGCTTCTTTCAGTGCAAGACTCTGCTCCTGTCAGTACCAAGGAGAGCCCCAAGCTGCATCATGCATCAGTTGGGTGGGGATTAGTCACAAGAGGGAACTTTTAGTGAATGTAACAGTTTACTTATGCAGTTTCTGGTCTGAACTGCATTAAGAATCTTTAAATAAATTTGCTCATAAAATCCTCCTTGTCTCTTGTGTTTGGCTCTTGTTTTAGTGGAACAGATCAGATGTACAAGGATGCAGAAGTGGAAGTAATAGCTGTACAGCAGACTACTAGAAAAAAAGGGTGGTGGTGGTTTGTATGGAATGCTGCTTTGCCTTCTCTTTTTAAGAGAGCTGTGGCTAAACACTGAAAAGGATTGTTTTGAGTGGTCTAAAGAGCAGCTGTTGATTGTTTTGGGGCATTATAACCAGCTGGTCCTTGGATTATGGTATCCATAGAGTCAAGGGAAAAGTTAGCCTGGAATTTCTTCAATACATAAATCTGGCTTTTGGTAGCTACACTGAATATACATTTACTGGATTAAGTGAAGGTATTTCAGTACTGCAATTCTGTTATCTTAACTTTGCTATTTGTCGGAGATAAAGATCATTTTGTACACTTGTAACCCATCTTTCTCCCAACAAAGGGTCCCAAGTTAGTGTAAAAATCATTTAAAAAATAAATGTACTGTATTATGTTTTACCATTTATGTTTAACACATTTTGATAATATGTTTTTAAGAGTTTACTTTTTCCTTAGCCTCTCTGTAGGGTTTCCTACATCTTCTGCTGTGCTGCCCATGTCATTGTTTGCTTGATGTAGTCATTTTTCCTTCCAGCCCAGAGAAGAAGGGGAAACATAGTGGTTTAGTTTTGGGATTGGGAAAAGTTGGTATCCAAAAAAACTCAAGTTAACTTGAGTCAAAAGATAATACCAGGGGCAGCTCTACACCTTAACCTTGGTATGTAAGCACCATTTTTTTTTAAATGGCACCCTGATTGAAAGCATTTGTCTCCCTCCTTAGGAAAAAAAAAGTTCTTCAGGCAATGCTGATGTAATATAAAAAAACTAGATGTTCCCAATAATGTGAGATTATATCTTTTGGTGGTAGTTTAGGCTTTCCTTTGAAGTTGCTTCTGCCACAAATGCTATATTCTTGTGTATTGTTCAGAACAGAGCTTGGTGTCCTCATCTAAGGCTGATGAGGGCTCTTCAGTGCAGTACTCTGCAGCCTTTCATAGCCCTACGGGCCAGTTGTCACAGGAAGTAAATGCAAGGAAAGAATGGTCCAAGCAGTTTCCTTGATGAACAGTGTCTGACAATGGCAAATTCTTGCATTGTAAGCTGAACAATTTGACAAGAAAGTTGAAGGCTGAGCCTGCTTGAGGCACCAGTGAATTGGAAGTCTTTATTATGATCTGACCATGAAAAGTTATCCTTCACCATCACTTTCGCTGTCCTCACAAAGTGAGAGTGCTGAAAGTCCTCTGCAGCAGCCTCCTTGGATCCAGAGGTGATTTAACAGTTTTATTTATTGATGTTCTGATTAAACTCTAATTTTATATGTTAAAAGTATGGAAGATTTACATGCTGGGAATGGGAAGTTCAGTTCGGTGTACGCTGGAATTTGCAGAGGCTTAACTCAAGTACCGAAGACAAGAGGGCCTGGCGTGCTCTGGTCCATGGGGTCACAAAGAGTCGGACATGACTAAACGACTAAACAACAACAAACTCAAGTACCCATTTCAATCTCCTCCACAATATTATCAATGCACCTTCTGTTAGCCTGGTGTTTTTGAACTCCCAAAATAGAAGGACACAGACTAATTCAGTTGCTTTTTACTGCACCTCTTTCAAATATAACACCTCTTTTTATTTTTAAGGTAGAAGCCATCAGAATTATAATATTGTACTCCAAATGCCATAGATTATGAATGAGGTTTTTTTACAGGTCCTTGTTCTCGTGCTTTTACAGATGTGAGGTACATCTCAGAGAATTGCCATGTCTGCCACAACTCCACTGTGGGCAGAGCAAGATTCATAAGGAACAAAGACCACAGAGTTAGCACCATGGATAGCTCAAAGGGGGGCAAGGAGCAGGAAGCTAGACAGAGTTGTCTAAATGTTCAGCTCCAATAAAGTACAGATGGAGATGAAGCCTTTGGCAAGAGGTTGGCGCAGCCCCTGTCCTACCGAAGACTTTGTTTCTTAAAGGGTCCTGTTTTGTTTTGTACGCCCCAGGGTGCAAGAAGCAGGGATGGTCTTCAGGGCAGTAATGCAACCTCCTCCAGACAACAGAAAAGTTGCAGGCTTCCAGGACTGAGAAGATGGGAGACCCATGAGATCTTCTTGAGATTGAGCCCCTTCTTTGATCTATGAACTCTGCAATCTTTTTTTCAAGAATTCAAAACCTTCATTGTTGACAAGACTTTATATTTACTTTCTTCAATAATAAATGATCCCCAGTATAGAATTTGCCACATACAAACCTGGAGATATTCCACTCAAATTATTTGTAATCTACTTGGGGTTCTGACAATGTGGTACTCTAGTGCCATCTGCAAATCTGGCTGTCTTACTATTTGTGTCTAACTCTGCATAATTCACAGATATTTAACTACAACAGTAACAATGCAGCTTCTCAAAGCACTTCACTGCTTATGCCCTTCCACTGAAATCTGTTTGCTCTGTTCTTTTAACTCGTTGGAACAGAAGGCAGTTATCAGTCCAGAAGTTTGATTTAAATATATTGGGAATCAGCCAGAGTGCTCATTGTATTTTAATTACTTACCAATTTGGCAGATAACTCATCTTTTTGTCCCATAGTTTAGCTTACATGGACACCTTCTGGTGAGAGGGTTTGTCAAAAGCTGCTTAGAAGTCCAATAATCTCCCACTCTTTGTTGGGGCACCAGGATTAGGGTTTGGGTAGGTTGGGGTTCCTGGGCAAAATAATTTAATACACTTCCGTATGAGTCTGCACCAGTTTAATTTCCTACAACACATGGCCCATGGACATATATGTTGCGGATTGCTCTTCTGGCATGTACCTCCTTGACTTTTAAAAAACTAAAGCAGGTAGAACAACAAGAGCTTTCATCTCATTCTATTTAACAATTCTAACTTTAATCAGACTGTGGAACAATTTACTTTAGACCAGTGTTACCTGTCTGAAATTTCCTGGCTTCTCCTACATCTCCCATGACAATTTGCCACTCAATAGTGCTAAACTGGTTAGGTCCCATATTCTAACAAGCATTGTGAAAAATAATGGGATACTGTATTTTAATTTTTGTTAGAAATCCTATTTCATGTTTAACTGCTTAAGAACATTCTTTCCAGATTGAATTATTTGTTAATTTTTAATTTGGGAATTAGCCTTGTCCCTTCATGTCTTGACACTTTTATTTGCTTCTGCTTATCCATATGGGTAAAATCTGAAGTGAAAATAGTCTTTTGCTTTGATAACATCCCTTGCTCCCTCTTGACTCTTTCCATGGCTCCCTGTCATTTCTTCCCAAAAGCTTTTCCACACAAAGAAATGTGTATTTGATGCAAAAGCCAGTAGGTGGCAGCGAAAGATGTGAAAAAGTGCCTAGCTCCACATCTGCTCCATTCTTTGCTTAGCAGCATCTCCACCAGTGCTGATGGGAGGGTTCCTATAGCCAGCTCTACTTACTTAAGGATTTTAACGAAAAGCAGCTGTTGCTGGAGTGAAAATGCAGATTGCATGTTTATAAAATTGGAAGCAATTAGATGGTATATAATTTCCTTGTCCCATGTTTGCAGAGAGGTTGAGGTATGGTGCACAGGGAATTGTGATTGCTTCCTTCCCCCCACCCTCTTCCTGTACCAAATGATCAGAATTTGAAAGGGGCAGGCAAACTCCTAACTATGTTCATTTAAGCAGAAGTTTTTGAGATTTACACTGTCTATGCTGAGAACCTGAACTCATATTTGTGTATGTATTTAAGGGCCAGAATGTCGGGATTCTCAGGTATTTGAAAGAGCTATTATAAGAATAACTTTTCCACTAAAGGCGTTACAACATGAGGACAGTTTATGTGACACTTTAAATCTACTGGTCACTATTGGATCTTTTTCTGGCTGTATCCCCCATTCTGTTTTCTTCCACCATGTACCCCATCTCTCTGCATCCCACTCTGGAATTAGCTTAATTCAGTTTATAGACAGACTAGTTGAGAAAACTAGTTTCAGTCTACCATGACACTACGTGGAAGATTTGAAAGTCACCATTTTAGAACAGAACAATTACCAATCCAGAACACAGAGGGAAACAGCTGAGATAAAATTTATGTGCATGATGGGCACCCATATAAATGAACTGAATATAAGCCTAGGTTTATTTACCAAATCTAACACATCTGTTATAATCCACTGCCACTGCCATTTTCTTCACAGCTACCAAGCCCATCTCTCATTACAAGGTTCAAAGGTAAAAACTCAGTGTTTCTTACAGTAACACACAGGATTCTTCTGCCATCTTATTTTACCTTTATAGTTAATATTTCTCTCTGTCTAGTTTTAAATAAATCTCCAACCTTCCAAAAACAAACAAAAAATAACAACAAAACAACACCAACAAACCTCCACACCTCTCCTCTCCCCCCCATCCCGCATATTTGCCCAGGCTTGGTGTTTGTTTTCTGTCTCCAGAGGAATTTTTACAACAGAGCCCTAAAACAACATAAACCAAATTGCTGCACATAAACATACCATACACCCAAGAGCCAATGAATATTTAGTATGAAACGGATATTTCATTCAACATTGTGTTCTGTTTCCATATGTCTGATGAAGTGGATGTGTCCATGAAAGCTCACATTAAAATACAATGGATTTTAAAGTGCCACATGTCTTTGTTTTGTTTCGTTTCTTTGGATTTTGCCTGATAGTTTGAAAATGTCAACTTATTTCCAAAGGTCTTTCCTGCTTTGTATTATTTTTGCATATGTAGCATGAGAAGATTATACACCAATGACATTACCGTATTGCCTTGAAGCTTGTAAAAATAATAATTTTCTATTACAGCTTTCAGAAAAACTCATCCAGCATGGCCAGTTCCTTTATGGACCAGAGTATGGAGAGAGCTATGGTGGCAACATGTAATGACTCTAAGCTCTGGTATTACTTCAGGGAACTGGCATTCATTACACAAGGTGTGTTGGATAGCCACTCAAAAATTCAAGAAACACACACCTGTCAACAAAATGCAGGAAGACATATACACAAGAACTAAAAAGGAGGGGAATTAGGCCTGTATAGGGCAAACTTATCACATAAAATCTGGGAATGGCCCAGGGAGAGAGAGATGGAGACAATCTTTTCCCGGATAAGAAGTTGCTTAGGTAGATCGTCTGGTTATATACGTTACAATCAATGGATTTGATTCACAGAGATCAGGGGGATAAGAATCAAGAATTATTGCATGTGGCTTTGTGGTTTATAGCAATTGGTAAAAGTTTTCCTGAGAGTAAAGAAATGTCGTGCATACCTTACAAAATTTAAAGCCACCTCTCTGCTGACTGCAGAAGGCCAGATTCTTGTTTTACAAGTTGAGCAGAACTCTGGACATGTCCCCCCCCCCCCCCGAATCCTTGATGCATCTGAGCACTGTGAACAGAACATGCATTTCTGGACCATGCTGTTGTAAATGCTGGCTATACCACTGATGTACCCCACACCAGCAATATCACTTCCCCACTTACCTGTCCTGTGTCAAACTGCTTCTGAGATGGCAAATGAAGTCCAGGATGCTCAATCACCTAAGATGCTTGTCAGGGGGCGCTTCCTCCTGTCATGGGCACAAAAGGCATCTCAAGTTAATTTATAATGCAACAGTGAGGCGAACGGGTGTGGTTCCAAATTGGGCATAGTTCTTTGTCTCTCATGTCAGTGGAAACCCTACATTTGCATAGTAAATGGCACACTTTTGCTTTCTCTACTGCTCTAACAGTGACAATCAGACAGGCATGTGAACAGCACAAGGGTGCTTTCCCCATGAATTACAATGTTGGTATGAAAAATGTTCTTAATAGGAGTCCTGAGCCTGGAAGTTTTTGGTTCAGATTGCATTCACAGATTTCTGTGAGGCAAGCAACCCCCCCCCCCAAACCCTACCCTTCCCACCCCACTTAGCTTAATGCATCCACATCTATATCACAGGGCTGTTGTAAGGACTACAGAGACAACTTTTTGCATTCTTATACTACTCAAAAGTAAGCCCCGATGAATTCTAGGGGATTGGTTCTCAATAAGTGAGTGCAGTATTTGACCCAACTCCGGGAGGCAGTGGAAGACAGGAGGGCCTGGCGTGCTCTGGTCCATGGGGTCACGAAGAGTCGTCGACAGGACTAAACAAGTGAGTGCAGGATTGTGTTCTCAGTTATTTCATTTTACCAAGTGATTATAAATCTTCTGCTTGATTTTTAAAAATACCTGATTTATTTCAAAAGTAATTTTTACATTTAAAAATATTCATAATTACCACAGAAGAGGTATTGTGCCATTTTCTGTTATACAGAATACTTATTAAAACATTTACAGTATATTCTCTGATATTACCAGATTGACAACAGGGTCTCCTAATACTCTTCTGGGCTTTAATATAACAGTGTGCTTGAATAATAAATATTTATTAGAGTCAAATAAAAAAGACTCATTTAAACACAAAGCATTCATTACTTCAGTAATGCATAGCTACACAAAGGCCATCTTCCAGCCAGGTACAGATCTACTCAAATATATTATCCCTATTACCTGTAAAAGCACTGGTATCCTTTGCTTCCCACAGGCTTGTTTCTGAGTAGACCCGTTTTGTTAATTGACTAGCCGTCTCTTAGGATTAATTTATTAAAATAGCTTTAATAGGGCCAACCACATATATTTTATTAAAAAACCACCTCATGAAATTTACTTAAAATGAGAAATGTTAAGGAGAAACAACGGGCGTGATTCAGCCTTTTGTGCTGAGGTGGTTTTTTGGGGGGGGGAGTCTGAAAATACTTTTTTTAAAAAAGGAAAGCAAGATGGAATAGAACTGAAAGTTTCATATAACTAGGCCTCGCATAGTTTGTGACCCAGGGACGGGCCAATTGTACTACGAAATAAGAAACTCTCGCCCTCAGAGAGAGAAACAAAGTCTTAATCTGGGACTCTCCCTTCATACGACTTGGAGGATCGGGTTCTGCTTTCCCGCCTTAAATAGGTGGGGGGGGGAAGAGAGCGAGGCGTCTTGCTAACTGACCAATGAGGTTTCAGAACGCCTTAGAAAGGCAGACCCTTCCACCAATCGTCCCTCTCACAGCCAAACCCCGCCTTCCGTGCTCCTGAGAGAAGGAGAATTACCTCAGGTTAGTGAAGGAATTGTGAGGGAATAAAAACCTAACCCTTTATTTTGATAAATCCAGCATTTCTGGAGCTTCCAATGTAATTTTCCCCCTTCCTGCTTTCCGCACAACCGGATATTAATGGGAGCCGAGTATCACAAAAGTCTCCCTGGTTCACGAGAGGGTTGTAAGATTTCCCCTTTTACACACTTTTTCCCCCCAGCACATTTGCACGGAATATTTCAAAAATCAAATGGAAAATTAAAGAAAAGAAACGCAGGATACCCTATCCTCAAACCCAGGCTCTGCACCAGCTCCCAAGATAGTAATGGCGCTCTCTCTGAGGTAAAACCTCACACAAACGTCCTCAAAATCTTTTTTTAAAAGTTTGAAAATTCAGTTTCTAAACTTTGGTTTAATTTCAGTGAATTTCAGTATATGTATATACTCTATGTTTGTGTGTGTCTATACACACACTCACTCACTAAAATTCATACAGTATATATATATATATATATATATATATATATATATATATATATATATATATATATATATATATATATATATATATATCCTGCAAACGGAGAAATGCAAAGGATAAGACCAGGTCACACAGAGGGAAGTAGGCAGGTAGGAAAACAGGGCTTCTTCTGGTTCAGGCAGTTGGAAGATTTTTTTTTAAATTATGTTATTTCCTTTTTCTCTGTTCTTTCTATTCCCTTCCGTCAAAGCAGACCAAAAGAAAAAAAGGATTGGTTTAATAAATAATGAAAACACCCCAACTTGCTACAATTTTATCAAAATTCCGCTTTTACTTTTTAAAGATTGAAATAATTAACATACCCCATAATTAAACTATGTAATTTAGTGCTGCGGGATTCTATAGTGCTACTCTGATATAAATGCATTCCGAAAGTACTACAGACACCTTCCTAGGGGTGCTTCTTGTGCAGCCATTTAGTGTATGATGCGCTGAAATATGAAAGGCATTCTTCCATGCTTATTTACATTAGTGTTTCAGAGTGGGATTTCCTTTCACAAGTAGTATTCTTGTGACTCTTAACATTTGTTGAGGGCAGGTTGCATGATAGCTGTTCTCCTTTTATGAATTTCTTGGAGGCTTCATTGCTGGAACAAACAGCAATGTGAGCCGCGTGAACCTCTGGGGTGAACAGGTGTAGCCATTTATAAGGCTCCTTTTGGAAGCTTCATACTCTGGTGCCAGAGGCATCGGCCATAAGAAGATAAGCCGTGCTAATCAAATGCTTTCTTAACTATTTCAGATAAGAAGCAGCATAATCCAAATCTTGGTATGGTGTCTTAGCTTTTCAAAAGAGGTAAGCTTGCAGCTCCCAAGTAGGTAGGTTCCAGCTGAAATGGCTTCTTCAGGGCAAGCAAAGGTAAGGCAAAGTTTTGCTTGATGAAGTAATTTAAAAGAGCATTTCTTATTGCTGACTGACTGAGCTCAAGTTTCTCTCGTGTATGTGCTTGTTTTGTGTAGTTTACGTGTCAGTATTTCCAGTTAGTTTCTCTGTGGTAACAAGCCCACAAGAGTTGATTGCTGCAGGGGAGAGAAAATCATTCTGAATAGGTTTGCTGAATAATTATGAACCAAGCTGAACTCTTGCGTTTCCTTGTTAATTGTGTAGGGTTTGTGATGTTTTATGTATGATGCATTCATTTGGTTTTAAAGGACGTGTATTTTGCTGTGAAGCAACTTTTCTCAGCAAGTTGAATCAGCCTGTCTTTGTAAGCTGCCTTTCAACAGCAGCCCGCTCCTCAGATTGCAGAAATCCCCTTTCAGGCCCCACATTAACCCACTGGTTATGGCAGCAATAATTCCATTCTATTATTTTCTGTGACAAAGCAGGATGCACATCCTTTTGGATGAGCACAATGGACCATCTTTGGATGTCTGGTTGACTATATCTTTGTTATATACGTCTGGAAGTTAGTGAATATAACTTACAAATTTCAGTTCAGGGAATATATTTCCAGATAAGTGCACATAAGATCATAGGCTGGCACCCTGATGCAAAATATTAATACTGGCACAATAATCCTGTGATTCTGTTCTGTACACAGTCCTGGAATTGTAGGGTCAATAGAATTGTAGTAGTCATCCCAAGGGTCATCTAGCTCATTGGACTGCCAATGCAGGAAATAATATTGTTCACTGTATAACTTGCTTATGTACTGCAACACTGGCAGGCTGTGGATAGCAGGTTTGGGCTGAACTTAGAGCACTTGTATAAGAGTTGTGGATGATGTCTGTTGTTTTGAACAGGCTATAAGAACCATCTGGCCAAGGCCAGAAACCATGTTGTCCTGGTTTCCCCCCCCTGACTGTTGGTACCAAGATACTTCTAGTAACCCTGTAAACAGATGATGAAGAGAATTGTCCTCCTTAGCACCTGGTATTCAAAATCTAGGTTTCACTTAGGTATCCTTATCATTAACTATTAAGAGCATATTTGTTGTCCATTAAGCTGCCCAAGGTTGCAACCATGTGCCTATGTAAGTAAGAAGAAATTCCATGCAACTTAATAGAATTTACCTGCTTGCATTGTGAACCTCTTTACTGGTATCTAACCTAGCAGCCACTATCGTCTCATCGTATGACAACAAAGACCGCATAAATTACGAATGGGAGAAGTACGACCCTCTGGATAATGCTAGACCAGAACTTCCATCAGCCCTAGCCAGCATAGCATGTTGAAGGATTATGAAAATTGCAGTCCAGTAACATCTGGAATGCCACTGTCTGCAGCTGAGGCGGGGCAGCAAAGTGAACACTGTGCTAAGATATTTGAGGAAATGTTTGGATTATATGCTTTATAAGGAAAGTCCATAGAAAGAGAAGGAGGGCAAATCAGGGCCACAACGGAGAGGACAGAGATAGGAATGAACAAGTTCACATGTTTCCAAAGCTAGTTTCTTTTTGTAGTCTGCTACGAAACTATGTGCATTTTACTCAGTCAGTATTTTTCTTTGTGGTTTTAAGTCAAGCAGCTCAACATCCTTATGCTATCCTGACCTGCCCAATCGTTTTTATTTCCAAAGGTGAATGCCTCCCCATTTCCAAATTCAAAAGCCAACCAGGCTGGCAATTCAGTCTTATATTATCACTAGCAAAGCATCCTCCACTGCATTTAGAGGCAGGAAGCTAGCTCCAGGGTGGGTAGGTGGGGGCAACCCACTCTTTGCCCCACAATCCGTGCTGCTAGAGAAAGCTGCTTCGCTGCCTAATCAAAAGGCTGGCCTGATTTGCTGTTGTGTCGATGTCCTTTCTGCCTTGCTCTTATCACATCTTTAAAACTTTACACAGATCTTTATTTGAATGCTTCTTGGTAATTTCCCTTCCTCCCTGTAATCGATTGAACTCATCTGGGAGGACAGTGAGCAAATGTTAATCTCACCTTCCAATAAAACCTAAGATTCTTTAAGAGCTTTTTTTTTTTTAAAGCCCAAAACAAATGGCTTTACAGCAACCTCTCCCAGTGCCAGAGGTTAAATGTCTCAGGGTGGAAGAAGATGCTTCCCAGTAGAAAGGGGGCTGCCTATTGAATACTCCCCTCCAAGAGCTGGGCACCCAGTTCATTCATGACAATGTTATTCTCTGCCCAGTCTAGTAAGTATCTAGTGTCTTGATGTGCAACTGGCTCCTACTGGATTAAAAATCCCAGTTGGGTGATGAGGTGCCACAGCAAACCAAGTGCCTTCAATGTACTGATTTTGCCTTGAGGCAAAGTAAATTAAAGTAAGTTAAACAGGCTATGTTAAAAGGGACTTCCAGAAGCATTTAAATTGTCTGCTTCTGCTACATATTGGAGCATTCAGTGCATGATGATTTGCAGACTATGTAAACTAAAAGTTAAAGGGAAATTAGTTAATTAATTGTGTGTCATCAAGTCGATTCAGAGAGCATTTCTTAGGTATCAGGTACTTCAAAATGGTTTACCAGCCCTTCTTCTGGAAGTGTTTTGGAACAGTGCAGCTTGCCCTAGGCTATACAGGCTGGTTTTTCTCCTGGGAGGCACAGTGGTGAATCATGCTCCCCACTGGTACTCTGACTCAATGAGCTATCCAGTTAGCTTAAAGGGAGATACTGAAGTGCGGATGCTTAATAAGAAATTTCTACAAAGGCAATGTGACATAATTTGCAAATCAAGTAAGCCAGTCTGTCCTTTTCAGGAGTTCACTTAAAACCGAGCCAATTACATTTGGAGTTTAATAAACACTAAAAAAAAGTGGCTGCAACATAAGCCAACATAAATTACAGACTGATTGGAGATAACAGATAGGTAGATGAATAGGCCACCTGTGTCAACAAAGAACTGACACTCTTAGCAGTGGGACAGCAAGCTTGGTGGAGAAGCTGCTTGCAGCCTGTGGGGCTGGAGCAGGGGTGGGGAAAGTGTAGTCTTCAGGCTGTGTGTAGCCCTTGAAGGCTGCTTTTGTGGCCCCCAGCACTTCCCCCAGACTCCTGTTTTTCTGGTGAAAAAAGTGAATTTCATCTTCTGGAAACCTTCAGGAATGGTGATTCACATTTTGAATAGGTCTCAGTGTTACCTCCCCCCCCCCTTTAATACTTAACAATACCCACACTGTCCCTTCAGTGGAACCATAAGAGAAAGGAAGGATACTGGGAGAGATTACTAACAGCTTCACAAGTTCAGAAGTGGAACATATTACTGTAGTTACTTTCCCTTGAAAGCAGCCCCTTACATTTGCTACTATGTTGCTAACATTGTATCTTTTAAAGTATCCTATTTGCTAAATTTGCTAGACATGTAGCCATTTTAAAAAATAGGTTTGTTTGTATTGTCTGTGTTACTTTTATGTTTCACTTTTAACTTGGCCTGATGCCAAGAGCATGGAAGGCGGTCCCTGGGCTTTGCCCTCCATATCTGGAGACTTGAGGAAGGCCACCTCTGGAACTGAGTATTATTTTCAGCACCACCCGATGAAAATCTCTCTGTTTTTGGCTGAACTTTCAAGGAGCCCAACAAAGTGCTGGGCCTATTTGTGCATGCTCTTAGAACACTCTGGTAAAGGTCACGCCAAAACCGGGAGTGGCTTCCCCATCCCTGCTGACCTCCAAGCCACTATGGAACCCTGAGCTTCCGCCCCCCTCCGGCTGGCCCCCTTGTTCCGGGCTGCCCCAGATGGGGCTCCCTAGCTGCTTTCTCTTCCAAGGGGCCGTTTTCGGGCAAGCACCCGTGAAGAACCCTTTCCCTGGCCGGATCGTTCCCCCGTTCCTCCCCAGGCCCGGCGCTCCGGTTGCAAAGGAGAAGTGGCTCACGGATTGCAACGCTGCTCAGCCCGGAAAGCCCGCTAGCCGAGTGCGAAGGAACTTCAGACGGCAGACAGGGATGGCAAAGGAAAACGGGGCCCGAGTAGGGACGGAGGGAAGGTCGAAGGGAGTCGCGCGCCGCCGCTGTCGGGCGCTAGGGGGCGCTGCGCGGCTGCGGCCCGCATTGGTGCTTTGCGGGGCCCCTGTGCGGTGATGCCCGGTCGGAGCCTGCGTGGGGGCACGGCGGGGGAACCCCTCCCCATGCCGGCCCCCGGAGGTCGTCGGGCGCTACTCCTTCTGCCCCCGTGGCCCCGAGCTCGGCTAGGCACTCGTCCAACGCCTGCAGGGTGCCGGGGTTCCTGCACGCTTTCTCGGGGGCTCTCCACGCCCGCTCTCCGGCTGGCTTGCCGCCGCCCGTGGTTCTCAAGCGCCCGTCACTTTTGCTAAGTAATAATTTCCATGTCCAATTCCATTTCTTTTCTAGTTCTGAAATCTCGAAGCCATCAGCAAGGAGGATAGTTCACATGAAAACTAATTACACAAAATCAATATTTAATCACAGCCCGGCATCCTGATCCTGCAGAAAAATCCTTTAAAAACTCTCCTGCCATATACAAAGACTTCTTCTGGGCTGCTTATTTATAGATCTCATTTGGGAGGCGGGCTGCGGGTGGGGTTGGGGGGGGAGAGAGAGAGGGGGGGGAGAGTCGCTTGGCTTCAAGGGAAGACGACGCCTCCCCGCGGCAAGCGGCCGTAGCCCGAGAGAAGCCCGCTGGGTGGCCCTGCGTAAAGGCGACCGCTCGCCCCAAAGCGAGCAGGCCCGGACGGGCCCCTGGGGGGCGGGCGGAGGGCGCGCGCGCGTAAGAGGCCCCCTCAGCCTCCGCCGCCGTTCACGCCTCTGCTCGTTTGCAAGTCGGCGCGGCGGGACGCGGGCGGGAAGGCGGATGATGGCCGGGTACCTTTCAACCCCCACGGAGGTCACCGGGCGAGGCGCGTTTTCACTCCGATTATTGGGATAAATATTTCATAAAGAGCCGCGCCGATATTAAATGACACCTATTGATTCGGGGATCCCAGCCCGATTCATCTCGCCACCGCACTAATTGCTGGCTTAAGGAGGCTCAGCCCGGGCAGGCCGTGCCGTTCCTGTCCTCCGACCTGGGCGCAGCGGGTGGCGGTCCCAACCGAGCAGCGGGGCTGCGTGTCCCCCCTGAGACGAAGCGAGGCTGGGGAGGGCGCCCCTCCGGGTTCCATAGCGGCTGGGAGCAACCGAGGAGGGGCTCGCCAACGCCCGCCGCACGGCCTCGGGGAGCTCGGTCCGCGGCGAAGGCGAGACGCGGCCCGCCCAGATCGGAGAGCAAGCTGGGCTGCCCGGCCCGACCTTCTCCGCCCGGGCCCCCGAGCCGAATTGCTGGCCGGCCGGCTAAGCTGGCAGGCAAGGCAGGGCTACCTTAAGCGGGAGCCCCGCCCCGCCGGGCCGCTCATTGGCGCAGCCCTAATGGCTGGAATTGATTGCTGAAATGCAAAACTTGTTGCTGTTTCTTCGGCGCGGGGTGAAAGCGAGCGAGCGAGCGAGCGCAAAAGAGGCAGCCGCCTTGGCAGCGTCGCTGCCTCTGATCCAGAGCCGTCTGTCTGCTCAGTCCTCCGGGGCCAGCCTCCGCCGTCCTTTGCAAACCGGGCCGGGCCGGGCCATGCGATGAGGTGGAGCCAGCATCCCCGGGAGCAAAGCCGATGACCTGCGGGTCGCCGGGAGAGCCCCGGGCAGGTGTCAGTAGCAGCAGCAGCAGCCGCAGCCGCGGCCGCCTACCCCAACTTTCCCGCAAGATGTGAGCCGGGCGCGCCGTGGGCCTTCCTTTGCCTCCTTCCTGCTTCCTCCCTCCCGCCGCCGCCGCAGCGTCAGCAGCGCGCTGGCCGGCATGTCCCGTTGACAGATCCAGCGTACGGACCTTCCGGGAGCGTCGGGATGTTCGCGCTGGAGCAGTTCGAGCCGCAGGGAGGAGGCGGTAGGAGCGGCGCGCCTGGCGAGCGTGGCGGCAGCGGCGGCGGCGGCGGCTTCGGGCAAGGCATGGGATCGCACTTCAAGCCGTCGCCCTTCCACGCGGGGACGTCGGGCAGCGAGCCGGCAGCCCTGGGCGCCCTGGGCGAGCCTTCTTCGGCCATGCTGGCCATGAACCTGAACTTGCCAGGGGAGGCATACGGTTTCCACGCCTCCCGCGGGGGCCACTCGGCGGAATTGCAGCAGGCCCAGCCCGTCCACGGCTTTTACGGCAACCAGCAGCCCTCTTCCCACGGCTCCCACCAGCCGCCGCCGTCGCATTTCGGAGGCGGTTTCGGGCCCGAACCCAGCGCTTCCTGCCTGCACGGCGGGCGCCTGCTCAGCTACTCCGGCGGCCAGCAGACCTTCGCGGCGGACGGCTACGAGCAGCACCTGGCCGATGGCCAGGCCGGCGGGGACGGCTTCGGGCCACAGAGGGCGGGACCCCTCCAGGACTTCCAGCCGCCGCAGGCACAGCACCACAACCCGGGGGTGCCGGCCCCCTGCCTCCCCCTCGACCAGTCCCCGAACCGCGCCGCCTCTTTCCACGGCCTGCCGGGGGCCACCTCTTCGGAGCCGCACGGCCTGGACTCGCAGCAGCAGCGGCGGCTCTCCGGCCAAGGGGGCGCGGGCGCGGTGGACCCTCTGGAGTACAGTTACCCGAGCAGCGAGGCCCACTTCGACTTGCCCGTTTTCTCGCCGTCCGAGGCGGACGGACAGCTGCCTCACTATGGAGCTGGCCGGCAGCCAGTGGCGCCGCCGGGCGGGGGCAACTTCCCCGGGCCCTCATCGGCCTTGCCGCGGGCGCCAGGCGGCATGGGAGCCCTGGGCAAGGTGCACCCCCAGCAGCAGCAGCAGCAGCAGCAGCAACAACAACAACACGGCGTGTTTTTCGAGAGGTACGGCGGCGCTCGGAAGATGCCGGTCAATCTGGAGACGGGCTTGAGCGCCGGGAGGCTCCCTTTAATACAGCAGCAGCAGCCCCCTCCGCCGGCTCTCCTGGCCAGACAGAACTCCTGCCCGCCGGCCCTTCCGAGGCAGCCGCCGTGCCCGGAAGGGAGCGCCGCTAACCCGGGCCTGCAGGAGGGCGGCGGCGGCGGCGGGGCCCCCCTCTTGCAAGGCCCGCAGCATGCCCAGTTCGAATACCCCATCCACCGGTTGGAGAACCGCAGCCTGCAGCAGCAGCCGCACCCGTACGGGGGGCCAGGCGAGCCGGTCTTTGGCGTACACCATCACCCGCAGGCCCAGCAGCCCCCCAACCAGCGCCTGCAGCACTTCGACGCTCCTCCCTACATGAACCTCGCCAAGCGGCCTCGCTTCGACTCGTGGAGCGGCGCCGCCCTGGATAGCCACCTTTCGCCCTCGGCCGCCTACCCTGGCCTGCCTGGAGACTTCTCGCCGCCGGGGCCGGAGAGCTTCCCGCCGCCGCCGCCGCCGGGGCCTCCACTTCAGCCGCCGTCGGGCGCTGACCACCAGGCGGCCCTGCAGCAGCAGCAACAGCAGCGCCAGAACGCGGCCTTGATGATCAAGCAGATGGCCGCCTCGCGCAACCAGCAGCAGCACCAGCAGCACCAGCACCACCACCACCAGCAGCAGCGCCTCCGCCAGCCCAGCCTGCAACAACTCGGCCACCAGCACCAGGGCCATCACGGCCACCCGCACCACCACCACCACGGCGAACCCCCCTTCGAGGCTCAGGAGGGCGCCTGGTTCCCGGCAGCAGCGGGCGCGGGGGACTTGCTCTTCCGCGGGCCGGGGGTGGGCGGCATGCCCGGCTTGCAGGAGCCCCCGCCGCTCAGGATGTCAGCGGGCGGCGAGGGACACGTTCCCTCCCCGGGTAGCTTGCCTGGCCAGTTCGGCCTGAGCCCGCCCTCAGAGCGGAGGCCGGGTCCCCCTGACTTCTCCTCCCAGCCGGCTTTCCCCTTCGGCCCGTCGGCCCGCCAGGCCACCCCGCACAGCGCTTCGCCCGGCTCCTACGGGGGCCCGACGGACTTCCCGGCCTCTGGCCCGTCCGCGCCCTCCCAGCCCCGTCCGCCGCCCTCCAGCAGCAAGCTGGGCGCCCTCTCGCTGGGCTCTTTCCCCAAGGGAGGCGGCGTCGGGGGTCTGCCCGGGGGTGCCGGCGGTGGAGGCGGCGCGGGTCCCAAGGAGAGTGGCGGCGGCGGCGGCCTTTTCGGGCAGAGCTGCCTGGCGGCCCTCTCGACCGCCTGCCAGAACATGATCGCCAGCCTGGGCGCGCCCAATCTGAACGTCACTTTCGGCAAGAAGGGCACCACCTCCGCGGTGGCCGGCGGCGGCAGTGGCGGCGGCGGCGGCAGCGCGGGCAGCGAGAGCGCGAAGCGCACCAAGCTGAGCCCGGCGGAGGCCCCGGAGCCGGGCAGCAGCGCGGGGCCTCAGCCACCTCCTCCTGGGCCGCCGCCGCCGCCCTCGGGGGAGAGCGGCCTCTCCCCTAACTACTCCCCGGGATCGGGCCCCGAGGGTGCCAAGGTGGGAGGCGGGCGGGGCAGGGGCCGTAGGAAACGGGACAGCGGGCATGTCAGCCCGGCGGGTGGAGGCGGCGGCGGCGGCGGGGCTGCCGGCTTCTTCGACAAATACTGCCCGCCGCCTGGGGTGGAGGGCGGAAGCCCCGGCGGGCATGTCGGGGAGCGGAGCGGCGGAGGCACCCCGCATCTCCACGAGCCCCACAAGGCACTGAGTTCCCCACCGTCGGCTTGGGCCAAGGGGGGAGGCGGCGGCGGCGGCGGCGGCGGCCCCGAGCTCCTCCTGCCTCCTCCCCCGGCTCCGCCACCACCCGCGGAGCAGCCCGAGCTTCTCTCCTCCCTGGAGAAGGCGGACTCGTGTTCCCCTCGTGGCGGCAGCGGCGGGGACCTCACCGACGAGGCCAGCAACGAGGACGAGGTCTCCTCAAGTTCGGACAACCAGCTGCCCAAGAGCTGTTCTGCCGCGGGCGCCGCTGGTCGCAGCCCGCTCCAACCTCGCCCGGGGGACCACGCGCTGCTGAGTGGACAGAAAGCCGCGGCCTTGGCCCAGCTTGGCCTGCACACTGGCGGCGGCGGCGGCGGCGGCATCAGCAACTCTACCTCCAGCCCCGGCGGCGGGGGCGGCGGCGGCGGCCCGGTTCCAGACGAGATCCACCCTCTGGAGATTCTCCAGGCCCAGATCCAGCTCCAGCGGCAACAGTTCAGCATCTCGGAGGACCAGCCACTGGGCCTTAAGAGCGGAGCCGCCGTGGCAGCTAAGAAACCCCCAGACGGCCCCAGCGCGGGAGGCGGCGGCGGCGGCCAGAACGGGGACAGCGGGGAGCTGAGCAGCTGCTGTGCCGCCGCCAGCGCGGAGAGCGGCAAGGGCACCATGAGCACCATCGACCTGGACTCGCTGATGGCTGAGCACTCTGCTGCCTGGTACCTTCCCGCGGGGGATAAGGCCCTCTTGGAGGGGCAAGACGATGAGAAAACCCTGGCGCCTTGGGAGAAGCCCACAAAGGTGCCCAACCCCAGCAAAGAAGGTAGTTATCCCTTCTCTGGGGGTGGGGATGGGGGGAGCCTGGCCAGTCTGCTCTCTGGCCTTAAGCAAAAGGTGAGGAGTTTGGTCAGGAGGACAGGAAGGTCCTCTTGCAACCTGTTCTCTTTATTTGCTGAATCCAAAACAGGGTTGGCAACCAGGCACTAAAATATTACAAAGATACTGTATGAGCTTTTTGGTCCTGCAGGTCCCTTTCAGGCTGGGTATCACAGGGTGAGGCACAAAAGTAGGTTAGCTTGGTGCTGCAGCTACTCCTCTCTGCCTCCTCCCCTGTCTATATTTTGTATGTATCCACTAAATACCACTCAGAACTCTGGCCTTTTCCCACTTCCCAGGAGTTGTACAGAAAAAAAAAATCCCACTGTTTCTGAAAGGGGGCAGATATGATCCAGAGCCTAGAAGTGATGCAATCCTGTGGCACCTTTACTCAGAAATAACATTTGTGGAAATCTGTCCTGCAGTTAAGGTTTGCAGTGACATCATTGTCTCCCCATTCATAGCAACACAAGCAAGCTTTGGTGCTCCCCCTGCGCCAAACAGGGATGATGCTAAGACGGGTCACTGCAGGTATTGCTAACTCAGGGCAGAAAATACAAAATGTTTACAAAATTGTTACTATGAAAGGACTAGAATGAGAAGAGGAAAGTGGTGGGGGTGGTTGTGGTTCGTAGACATGGCTTCCCTTGTCCGTCCTGTTCTGGAGTCCACTTAGGGAGAAGCCGGTTTTGGAAACTTTAAACAATGAAATGCCAGTGCTCTCATCTCATGAGATTGAGGCCAAGCACCACTTTTCTTACATGTGTTTGTGGAAAGCATGACCAACAGCAAGGCTGAGAACACGTAGGTGATGGTAGGAAGTTGTACTGTTTGTCTTTTTGTGGTTCTTTTGCTGTGTACTTATGGGGTGTGTGTTATGTGCCGTCAAATCGGAACTGACTTATAGTGACGCTAATAGGGTTTTCAAGATGAGTGAGAAGTGGTTTTGCCAGTGAGTTTGCATGGCAGAGCTGGAGAATTGAATCAAACCCAGTTCTTCAGAATCCTAGTCCCTTACTCTAAGCACTACACCACACTAGGTATCCAATGGACTGTACGGTAATCAAATGAAGAAGAATAAAAAAAGGAATAAAGGACATTCCTGTATAGGTAGTTATGTTGAAAAATAATTTATAGAAAAGTTCCCTTTGAGAGCCATGTATCCCTGTGAGATGCTTATGCATGTGCCCTGAGTATTGTTTCTGTCTATAGCACAATATCATCTTAAAAGTGTGCACGTGGAAGGTGGCATTCTGTAGGTACGGATGAAACCTTGATGCATCTTCTTTCTCTATAAAAGTCTAGCCACCAAAAGAAACTTTCTTGTATTTAAGCAGAATAGGACCTGCTTAAATTCCCAGGATCTTATATTAGGAACATTTGTTCTTAGAGTGTCTGAATTATCCCAGATTAGGTGTTTAATTCATGAAGTAACATAATTGTTTCAGTTTTGCTTCAATTTTCATTTTCAGATTGGATTCAAACCCATTATTCTTGAGCACAGCCATTGTAAAAATGTTCCTAACTTAGTGGAGTTTTAGCCCACTGATTAGAACCTACAAAGCAGCAGTGGGTTGTGCCCAGAGATGACTTAATGTGATAATTGGTATACAGAGGAGGTCTTTAAATGGATGTGTCCATCGTGTAACGAAACAGTCAAGGGTAGATACAATGGGGTGCTGCGTCTATGTTGTGAATCTGTTCTTGTTATTGGCTTTGTGTTTTGCTTATAACATCTTATGAAGAAATACTTTTGCTTTGTCTTGTGTTTTATACCAGATTTCTGGGGCGGGGTGTCCAGAGGTATCTAGAGGCTCATGTGAAGTCCAAGCTTCAGCAGGCTTTGCATCTTGGGCTTTGTGGGGCATGAATGCTGCCTCGACTGCTTGTCTCTTTGTTCCCTCCGATGCCAGTGCAGGGAGCTTCTTTTTCAGAGTGGAGGTGTTTAGCATGCACAGCAGATGCTGGGAAGCCCATCAGCATTCTTCAGGCTTCATCCAAGCAAGGACATAAATTGGTTTGTTTGGGGGCCGCCTTTTCCATTTTTAAATGGAGTTTCACACAGCATCCTTCTCGGCTCCTTTTATTGTTTCTTGTACACAACATCTAGATCTGACTGGATCAATAGCTAGTTAGCACAAATCACAGCTCCCGTCACTTCTACCTTGCCAGACGTGCACATACACACACTCCTCCTGTCTCTCTCTCACACACACTGTCTCTCCTTTCCCCCTTTGTGTAAATACAATTGGAGTAGAAAGGATAGAAATAACTGAATGTCTTAGTTCCTTATGAAGAAACAGATGTACCTTGCTTCTGGGAAATTTGACATATTGGCCACAATCCAGCAGGGAGTTAGGCAGGCTTAAGCTAGTTGATTTCAGTGTCCTCATTCTGCTCTTTTTTTTTTAAAAAAAAATTGTGATTCATGTAAATGAAACTATTCCTTTCATTGTTAAACTTTTAAAGATCACAGGACTCATTTGTGTCACACTCATTGCTTATATAAAAGCTTTCTGAACAGGAATTGATGATCCATGTATTAAGAAGTTGATATCTAGGTTTCAACTTAAATGCAAGATTCTGATATGGCTGTTTAAAGAGCTGCAATAAAAAAACAAAAACCAAACTACTGAAGGAAAAGTTAAAATAGTCTTAGAATTTAATCCATCTGTTTCCTTGGCAATAAGCCCCATTGAATTCAGTAGGGCTTACTCTAAATAGTATTTTTTTTTAAACCAAAACTATTAGAGGTAGATAGAGAATTACTTTAATGGCTGGTATTTTACCAGATGACTTAAAATATTTTAAGGTGAGACATTTGAATGGCTGAGTGTGTTTAAGAGGACGTACTTTTTATTTTTGAATTTTTATCTAGTAAATACTGTTCCCTTGAAGAAACTTGAAGTCACTCCAAATGCACAAATGAGCATTTCTGTCTAGCAAAGCTTCTGCTATTGCATAGTTTAAGGGCCCCTCCCATGCTGAAGTAAAGAAAAGTATTTGTCTTTAATTGTTCATAAAACAGAAATGATGTAACCTGCAGTGTGTGTTCTGTGAGTTTGTGAGTGCAGAATAGTTTGTCTTTGGAAAGTGTTCCACTGCTAGGAATTGACGATTTCTTTTTGAGAATTTTTAATGAGAGTGTAGGTTGCTAAAGACATCACATGGAGGTGTTCTCCCTTTTCTAAGCCCAGATGCAGGTTGACATTACCTGTAGTATCAGAACTCTTCTCTCAACCCACCTCATCATTGTTCTAATTATAGCAGTTAACAATCTGTGAAGGCTTTTCTTACTCATAATCTGTGATACCAAAATCACCAATCAGACCTCATTTTAGTTTCAGCTTAAAATCTATATTTACTCATACTAATGATTATGTTAATACATATATATTTTTACCGAATGTGCATTTCACAATATTTTAAGACAGACACAATACAATAATTCTTGATTAGTGTTTTTAGTTAAAGTTGTAGGCAATAGCAAAGCCCCCCAAACTAGCCTTTTTAATAAGAAGGAGTGGAATCTTTCTCCACCGTTTCTGACTCACAACAATGGCTTTTAAGTGAACATATGAGAGGGAATCTCCTTTTAGAAATAACAAAAAGAGACCATGTCCTGTCCATCTGTCCTTTTCTCAGAAACAATTCCATCAAAAACCACAAGATATTTTAGAGAAATAGTTTTGGAACTGTTGGCTTCAAACAGGACACAGAAAATCTCCATCACATTTGAAAGTTCCACAAAGGTTGGTTTTGCTACTGTTATTCATATGTAGAGACCAGTACAGAGTAAAATAAAGCAGATGTACAATTTATATACTGTATATGACAGTGAACACATTGAATTTTTAGATAGTTTCTCTTTCATGTATGAAAAAAAGTGCAAAGATGGGTTGTTCTTAGTTCTGTCCTGAAGCAGATTTGCACATCCTAGACAATTTTCTGAGAAGGAATTTCCACAGATTAATTTGACAGTGTGTGGCTGTTGAAAGTAGGGGGGAACCTTCTTTCTAAGCAGATTTGTAAGATCTGAGTCTCTCTTGCATTCTTATACAGGAAGGTGAATAAGCAGAGGAAGTGCATTAAACTCTTTCTTTCTGTTCTGTCCTTTCTGGTTTTGTTTCATTCATTGTCATTTTAAAAGATCCATTGGGGCACAGGTGACCCATGACATTGCCCCATAGCAACATGAGACTTTAAACTCCTTAGGTGGCTGTTAAGGAAAATATAAACGGATGTGCTTATACTCTATGGCTGTTGCATTTTCATTCACAGACCTTTGCAGTACATTTAGCTACTGTTTATTGGTTTGGCAGCTTGTCATAGTATTCATAAATCTGTCACTGATACAAGCCAGTACATAGCATGAATAGAACATTAACCTGTTTAACACAGGGCATTTATTGGAATTAATAAAAGGATTAGGTGGGTATTTGCTCTTCCCATGTTCTCTTCTCTCTTTGGGCATGCTCTGTACATTTTATTTTAGCAAATTATGATTTGCTTGTGAAAAGAGCTGTATTTGTAAAACCTTAACTTTGAAATACCTTGCGGAAGATCCAAAGATCAGGGAAAGCAGTGTTTAGCTTGAATAGATTTATAGCATAATAATGGCCATTGGAAGTGGGTAAAGTGACTAAATCAGGCTGCATGTCTGTGATGATAAAACTGTGATTTTCAGAGTTGTTTTGTTTGTTCTGATAGCAGTATTTAAACTTCTGTGAGGGATTTTAACAGTGTCAACAGTAACCTTATTTCACTAAGCTGTTATGTGATATACCCTATGGATATGAAATGTACATCATTAGTAAATGACCTGAGCCAGTGGTCTGATTTATGAGGATCAGTCATCCCAGGCAATTTATGAAGATCTCCAGGTGATCCTGGTTTTAGATTTAATTTAATCTTTTAAAATTTTCTCATCAGTGAAATAGCTTTTGTCTGGTTACATCTTTTCTGGTTGATAAGAAATATTGTGGCGGCTGCTGATCATCTGTTAGCAGTGATAGAGTTCATACCTATTTGGTAGGGGAAATACTTCTATTCAGCTGTGGTTATGTCTTTTCTGTATTTCTGTGCACTTCTCAATATAAAATATGTACTCTTGTATATAACAGCTGGCACTGGAGAAGTGAACTGGAAGTGCAGGGCAGTTAAAACCTAACTAGAGCATTTCAGTTTCCCCCTTCTTTATTCACATTCAGACATGCTAAATATAATAGAGTTAACAGAGCTCCACTGACTAGCATTACAGCAAATATGCTTGCAAGAAGTTGAGCTTTTAACGAAATGAATCCAGTTTAGGATGGCAAATTTGTTGTATCATATGTAAATGGAAATAATTATTTGCACCTCAGACAAACAGATTCTGTTGAAACTGTTGGGCCTTAGCTCTGGATTAATTATTAATTGTGGAGAACCCCATTTTTGGCATGGAGGTTAGTTTGGCTTTGGGCGCAGGGTATTTCTGAGAACTTTATTCTCTCCCCTGATTACTTCTGAGCTTTTAGATATTGTCAATATGTTTGAATTGTTTTATAAAAAATTGTATTAATGGGCTTATATTTTTGTTATATATTATAAATACTCTAGTTGTATAGTTTATTTCATTTTAAATTGTTGCATTTATTGCTGTTTTTTTGATACACCGTGAACTGATTCGGGTTCTGGAAAAGCAGCTAACAAATAAATGGAGGATGGGTGGATAAATCAGATTTTGGAGAAATCATGTGGTTTTGATAAATTGGAACAGAGTGTCTCTGGAAGAAGTGTGCAAATATTTGTTACCGTATTAAAGGTACCCTTATTCCTTGTGGTTCTATATAGTTTCTTTAAGTCTTGACACAAAAATTTAGTGCTTTTTATGTTTTGCGTGCATATAGCATGGCACTTATATATAATGTTTACATGCATAGATATTGAATAAGGCATTGCCTTCTCATAGTGGAGACTGTGTTTCTGCATATCCCAAATTATGCTTCATATCGAGAACACTTCTCTATCATGCACTCTTATTGTAGTTTAGTCACATTGCAGTGTTACTTCCAAATGCTAGAAGAGGGTGGTAGGTAGTGCTCTCTGCCACAGGATGAGACCTTTGCTGTAGAGCCTAGAATATAATGTTTGCTAAATGGTATAAAATTACCTTGGCCGAGGAATTGGAACAATCACCAGCTGATTTCTGTGACCAAAAACAAGACATGTTTCAATGTGATGTAATTATTTTTATACTGCGAAGGAATCTTTGGAGGAGTGGAATCTTTGATATATTACTCACCAACCTCTCAAATAGGAAAAATGGTGAAAGCTTCTCTAGGGATCTTCGTAGATGATTCCTCTTTGATTAACACTGCACTTGGAACCTAATTGGATAACTCTGGTATTTGCAGGCTGTGTTTTTAAATTAAGCATGAATTTGGCAGAGGCCCTTCAGAAGTGGGATGTAATGTATCATAGAGAGTAATGAAGTTTTGTGTATAGCTGTGTATTCTCATCCATAGTTTTGTGTTAAAAGTGGGCGAATGCTACCTCTGCATTTATTTTTAGTAGCATATGCATATGGGGAAGCATGGCATTTGGGATATTTTATTTGGGCATAATAGGGGCAGCTGGAATGAGGTACCTTCTCTGTAGAAGCAGACAGGAAAACTGGCCCATCTCTGCCGACGATATGCTTTGGTCCCTTTTCACTGAAATGCATCAGTCAGAATTCTTTTAGCATGATGTACAAGTAGAAGCAATGTATTAGAGATTGTCAGATTTCTTTTAAATCTTCAGCTATGTGAATTTACCAGCTTGAGGGATAATCCATTAATTTTAACTAGCTGATTTTCTTAATGCTTCAAAGGGAGCAACTGAAATGTTGCCGTGCAAGAAAATAGTAATCTTTTTCTCCTTTGCTTTCAAATGATAAAAGTGATGTTTACTTTTTATATGGAATCAAGCTTCATGGATCTCATTGAAATTTGCTATGTGTTCAGAATGGAGTGTCAGTTGGAATGTTTGACAGATGAAGTGCATTAGTTAATACTCAGGAGTCTAAAGCTGAGAAAAATACATGTTTCTCTTTATTTTTCCAAAGCAAAAACAAAACAATTTTTATTTTTAAAAAAACCCACATTGTTTGTCACATTTATGTTGATCCTGGTTGAAAAAAACTATGCTATATATGTTCGCATGGACTTCTGTGCATTTCTTCTAAATTTCTTTGTAGCTGGTATTAATGCTTCAAACAGATTTTCAGTGTGGTTTTTACTCCCTGCTATTTAGCAATGGAAATATTAATTAGATTAATCTACAGATTTTATTGATTAATTCAAGAGTGATAACCTAATAATGTTCATGAGAGATAGGTTTAATAAGAAATATTCAATATTCCTAAGGGCTGTAGTTATAATTCAAAATCATTTTTGCTTTGATTAATTTTATTATGATTTAGTGGGACATTATTTGTTTCAGTGAAATAGGAAATTGCCATTTAAAATAGAAGCGAATGATGCCGATGTTGAGAGATTTAAATATTTCTGATGCTTTTATTTATAGTGAATTTCTATGCATATTTACTCAGTGTACATACCAATATGCTCATTGAGGCTTATAGATACGTAAATGTGCATTGAATTGCACCTCTAATATTTTACTTGATTAAAAAGCAAGGTCATAGCCTGATAACAGAGCACTGCAGCCCACTTCTAAATATATGTTCTTGGAAGTAAGTTCCAGGTGGAGCTTACATTCAGGTGCATATAAGTTCAGATGTAATTGGCGGAAGCCATAGTGGTCCCCCCCCCCACCAATATATGACATGTTTAATAAACTCATACACTAGATGCTGGTTGTTCTATGGGAATTTATAATAGTTTATTATGGTTTGGGCACATTTAATTTAAAATATATATTTGCTAGCATGTTCAAACTAGAAATTTTTATAAATATGACTTTAAAGGCATAGCAGCTAGAATCTCTTTGGTTTTATGGCTTGTTTTTTTAAAAAAATCATTTTTCCAGTTCAATGCAAAAAGGTGCTTGTATTTGAGTGTTTCATTTGGTCATATATGCAAAAATAATAAACCTTGGGGGTTTGAAGAACAAGAAGCGTCTTTAACAAGGATAGGAAACAAAATATCCAAGTCTGATTAAAACATCAAAATGTAAATTTGATTTAAGATGTAACTCTTTTGATATCCATACAATGTTTAGAGGAGCAATGGCATTCTTTACAGACTAATTGCTCGGCGTCTCCCTCTAACACTTGTCCTGCGCAAAAGAATCCACAGCCTCTGCCCCACACAATTTGGATCTGTCTGTTTTGCAGGGAAAAGGTTTTAAAGCCCTTTTTGCTTTGCACCAGTATTCTAACTGCCTTGCTCTTTTGAGCTACTAAGAGCTGCAAAGGAGAAAAACATGTAGACGCAGTAGGAGTCGACTTGACCTCTCAGCACCTGTATCCGTGTGTAAAGTGCTGAATATGTAGCTAACACTTAACTGATATAAAATCTGTTTGTGTGGTTATCTAAAGTATAGGGAGATATGATCTTCTTAGTCCCAAGAAAATATTTTAAATATTGGTGAAGGGTAAAGCTGGCTTTATGGAGAAATGCTTTTTCTGCTGAGACCAAAGAAAACAGGCTTGGGGAAGAAAAGTAGTCTTTTAAAAATTCACATGGATGTCTGGTGCAACTTTGTACTTTCTGTGCAAATGAAAGGAAAAATATGACTTTTTGAAAAACTTTTTGCCATTCAACATATAGACTTAATGGTGTGTCAGTCTTCTGCATCCTATTAACTGCTGTGAATATAGTATACTGAAAAGGGCTTATATTGTTTCTGTGTGTAGACTCGCTATTGCGGTTTTCTGCCACCATCTCTTTTCCTACTGGAGGAAGAAAGATACACAGGTTGCTGCCTGTGCAGTGTGGTAGAGTGTGCTCAGTAAACTGGCATGTCATGTTAGCATCATTCCTTCACCTCTGGTGTGCTCGCAGCTCTAAGTAGTGTCACCTTACTCATTTTATGGCACTGCTCATCTCAATGCTTGCATCCTTTTTTTTTTTTTTTTTTTTTTAATTTTCAGAGCAGTGGATTTGGTCCCTAGGCTCATTTTAAAATCCCACAACAATAGGATTTCTTTGAATTTCTTGCTCTATTGAAATACATAAATGGAAGCTGCTTAAGTGAAGTCTATAATCTGAGGCAGTTATTGAGCACTCTCCTGTATTCCCAGTGAATGCCTGAATCCCAACCAGTTGATCTTGCCAAAGGTGTTGGCGCTGTGAGATGAATTGCAGGTAGCTTCCCAGCAGCAATTGGCTTGGGAGACTGGAACAATCCAGAAATTTCTGTGTTGTGGGTTTGCACTGTGCAGTGGTGTAGTCTAGGCTGCCTCTGACTTTGGACGTTTTTTAATCCCATAGCTCATGTGCTTGAAGGAAGGATTCATTTACATGAAGAAGTGGAACTAGTAAAACAGTACTTTGAGCCCAAAATGGCAGTTGCAAAAGTGGCCCTGAAACAACCAGAGTGAACTGCTCCTTTTTGAAATAGCTGCAAAGCAAGGTTCGGGTTCTCCCTTTCTTCAGGGTGATGCTTCTCCTTCTGTTTCAGAAACCAACAATGTGCAGTTACATTGGTGATGGTGCTGCCTGCCAGAGGTGGGTAATGTAATTTGCAATACTTCTTCCATCCAATTTTTCCTTAGCAAAAACATGTTTAGGTGGTGTGTGCTTTAATTAGGGAGAAGCAGTTCTAATGTTTCCATGCACCTAGTTTTGTATTTAACAGGAAATACCAAAATTATATAGTGTTTTTATCTTATTATAAACTGCCCAGAATAGTGCATTGCACTAATGGAGTGGTATATAAATGTAAAAAAAATAATATAGATATTTTAAAGTAGCTGCAAACAACCAGATGATAATCCAGATATGAGAATTCTGGAGACTAAATGACTTGCACTTAAGGAAAGCAAAGGGGAAAAAACCTGTGCGCTGTCTGACTATTCTTTCAGATGACTGGTGCAGCAATGGAACCCCCTCTATGTGGTGTTCATGTAGCTCTGAACTCTGGAATTTCAAGAAATATGAGACATTTCAATATTATTTGCAGGGAGTGGTGTGACTACGCAGGCCTGTGCCAGCAAGAATGGTATTTCACTCAGTCCCCCCCCCCCCCAAAAGCATGATAATCCTCGTTGAGAAATCCTGAGGTTCAGAAAATAAGATAAATGCCTGTGCTCATCTTCTTCCTCCTATTTTTGTCTGCCATTTGTTTCAGGGGGAAATGATAATCACTTAATTTCACAGAATGGTTAGGCTATATTATGAGATAATGGCAACAGGAATTTCTGAAGTTAGGAACCGTCTTCTATTTACTTCCTTTTAAACTTACTTGGGTATGTGTATCATCCAAATACATTATCTGAATGTACTTAGTAGGAGTTGGATTGTTTGCTTAACCTGAAATCCTGTGAACACTTTACTTGAGAGTAAGCCTTGGTGGACTCTGTGGGACATCTGGATAGATATGTATAGAATTGTGCTGTTAAGTCTCCTAGCTGAAGAAGTAGCCTTCAAAGGCACATCTGCATTTATGGGAAGAATCTTTAGTTTAAGTGGTATGTTGTTGTTTTTTAGGTCTAAGTAATTTGTCCATATCTATTCTTGTTGGCCATTTTATCTGAAGCCAGTTTGTGTAAATAACAAAAAAAAATTGACTGAGTGTTGTCAGAATTCTAGTAGCCTGGGGAAGTACTTGCTGATGTGGTAGCCCCACACAATTTCTGGAGAAAGTTCCAAAGTCTGGTGATTGGCCTTAAGTGTGGGAGGGCTTTTAACCCTCATCAAGTTTAGGGATGAGGCATCTTAATTCTCAGACCAACTTTTTTTGTATAATCTCTTCAGAACATGGCCGACAGATGAAGGTGTTTTCATCGATCAAATGTAAATAATGTTGCTCTGTTTTAGCCACTTGCTATCTACAGGTTTCCTGTTTTTTGTTTTGTTGTTTTGCCAACAAAGAGCAGTTGAGACAAAAAAATCTGACAAATTGTTGATTTTTGTGTCAGACTTAATTGTGTCTCACTTAAGGTCGTATATAGGAACAACAACAACAAGTCCTGCGCCATTTTTTTTTTTGCCAGGCCATGGTGCAAAAAAAGTACAAAGGACATCCTCCGATGGTTAGTCAGTTAGTTACATCTGGAGAACACAACACTGGAATTCTCAACAGTTTCAGGAAATACAGAACGGTCTACCATAAACATGAACTCTACTGTTGACTGTTACTGCATTGGAATTCTGATAGGGTCATAAAATACTCTATGATCCATTCATCACCTTTATCATCATCATTGTTATTATTATTACCCTGTTTCCCTGAAAACAAGACAGAGTCTTATATTAATTTTTGCTCCAAAAAAAAAAAAACCCACCACATTTGGGCTTATTTTTCAGGGGGTGTTTTATTTTACAGTCATGTCATCTTCTGGTTGTTGCACAATGGTGGAGGGTGGGATTTCCCTTAATTAGGGCTTATTTTTAGGGTAGGGCTTATATTATGAGCATCCTGAAAAATCCTACTAGGGCTTATTTTCAGGTTAGGTCTTATTTTTGGGGAAACAGAGTATTATTATTATTATTATTATTATTATTATTATTATTATTATTATTATTATTATTATTATTATTATTATTATTATTATTATTATTATTATTATTATTATTATTATTATTATTATTATTATTATTATTATTATTATTATTATTATTATTATTATTATTATTTCCCTTAGTTCAAGAGGGTTAAAATCAAAGTTATTATCCCCTTTAATTCTTGAATTGTTAAGAAGAGTTTAGCAAGAGGTGGGACATAAAAGACAGTTATTAAATGGACCATTACTTGTGTAGTGCAGTAAATGATGCACCACGATACTCCTGTTTGCTGCTGAAGAACTTGTTTGTTTGTTTGTTTGATTGATTTATATACTTCTCATGCGACTAATGGTCACTCTGGCTGATTCATAAGCAATCAGAAAACCTAAAAACAACATAATGCTTTAAATTAATTAAATTCAAAATAAATATTAAATAAGATTAAAATTAGTGGGAATTGAATAACGGCTAATATTCAACAAGTTCACAGGTTTTTAAAAGCCTGGCAGAATAGATGTGTTTAAAAAGTTTCTTAAAAAATGACAAGAAGGAAGTCAGGTGAATTTCAGCTGGTAATGTAGAATCATACTAATTACAGGTCTGCCTTCCTGATCCTGACCATCAAACCCTAACCAGACTTTTAACTCAGCAATGCTAATACTGTATTATTACTACTATTTTATTGAGATTATGTTTTTTACTGCTCTGGTGCTTCATTTCTCAGTGTATGTTACTAGATAAAATCTGAGCAACATCCCTTTTAAACATGGTGTGGAAAATATTATGAAAATCAGACATAATAAATATAATGAGGTAATAGAATGACAGAGGACAGCAGCAGGACAGAAACCAATACATGTAAGAAGGGCTGTATAAATATAAAGTTCTTTACCTGGTACCACAAAGGTGTAACATTCAGCATCAAGGAAGACTCTCTGGAAGCCGCCTCCTGGTTGTCACCCACCTGACTTCAGAAGGTGCAGGCATGCAGAAAAGAGCCTTGGCAAATAGCTGTGGTATTTGGGGCAGGTTCATGTGGGAACTTGCTATCTTTTTCCAGGAAGAAATTACATTACTTTGGGGCTGGGTTCTTGTTTATTAGGTAAGCCAAACTGCGAAGGCCTAAGATTAGAGGTGAAATTTAAGTACTGTGTTTCCCCGAAAATAAGACAGGGTCTTATACTGATTTTTACTCAAAAAGAAAAAAGAAAAAAAAGAAAAAGAAAAGAAAAGAAAGAAATGAAAAAAGAAAAAAGCAGGGCTTATTTTCAGGGGATGTTTTATCTTTTTTTCATGTACAACGATCTACGTTTATTCAAATACAGTCATGTCGTGTTCTGTTTGCTGCACAGTGGTGGAGGGCGGGCTTTGACTTAGCTAGGGCTTATTTTTGGGATAGGGCTTATATTACGAGCATCCTGAAAAATCCTACTAGGGCTTATTTTCAGGTTAGGTCTTATTTTCAGGGAAACAGGGTAGGCAATGGTGAGAATTTTGTTTCAGTTTGTTAAAAAAAAATCAACATTTGCAAAATTCTTCATATTTGGGGGGGGGGGGGGAAGCATTTGAATGTTTAAAAAAGTGAAACTGATCTTTCTGTCCAGAATGGGCTTAGAGTGCATAGTTCTTAAAGGTCTGAGTTTGAAGCCCTGTCAGCTCAACCATCTTAGTAGTGAATAGGGTTAGTGCAAAGGTCTCTCATCTTCTTTAAGAGCTGCATGGAAACGGGCACAATAACCATCTTTTCCCACTAGCAAAGCTGCTGATGTATTAACTATTGCTGGAAAACGTACCTGGAAAAATACCTCAGTGATAGGTAGTATTGGAGCGGGAGAAGGACAGACAGCTGGGTAGCATTGTCCAGGGACCACCTTCAGTCAGTAGCATCTCCAGTTCGAAGGGTCTTAGGCAGCAGAGCTAGAAAAGACCTCTCTGCCTGAGACTCTAAAGAGCTGCTGTTGGTTGGATCTGGGGTGAACAGCTGGAGGGTCAGAGACAGCAAAAGATAGCATTGCGTGTTAGTTAGAGGATTTTCGGGGGGGGGGGGTTTGCAGCAATCATACTGCCATTTGAGCCCTAGGGATAATTTGCATTAAACTTTATAATAGCAATATAACTTCCTTAAAAAGTGTGTTCAGATCATTTGTCTGGAAAAATCTTTATGTAGTTTATGTGGGAATAAACTTAAGCCAGCTGTTCTCATGATCAAAGTTTAAGTGTGTGTTACATGCAATTGTAAAGAGTAGAAGCCCTCTGACAGCAAAGAACTATACAGGAGGGATACGCCGTGGTTGCTTTCCTATTTTCCCCTTCCTCTGTATTGTAGTCTCCTTTGAAGTGCACATATATTCCTGCAGTCTTATAGTGGATAGCAGGGCAATTTTCTTGAAATTTCAAACTTGTCTTAGGTTATAAAAGGTGCATGTTTAGCACAAGAGGCCCCACAGAATTCTCTCTTTCTCTATGTGAATGCCACTTGCTCTCTTATTTATGTATTTGTTAGAAATATTTGTGTGTCACCTTTTTTTGCATTGCTCTGGGAATCCTGAAGCATAGCAAAAAACAAAACGAAACAAAACAAAAAGAAAAAAAACCCACCCCTGACTAAAATAAAGGGATATATATGTAAGAGAGGTTTTGTAGCTACTGTATATAATGAAGACATTATTAGTGGCTGCATAATACAGTTCAGCAGTTCTGAAAATGGGCTCTATGGATTGCTGCTGGTGGTTTATCAGCTCCATTCAGGCAGCCTGTGAGAACGATGCAAAAGAGACTCCGGGTTATCTGTCCTTGGTTCTACATTTGGTTTATTTTATTCTTTTCTGATGCTGAGGCTATTTATATCAAAGCTCAATAATTGATAGGCAAAAGGCCATTAACTTACAGTTTGAGATTTTCATACTACAGTGCTAGCTTTACAACTGTGTTGGCAAGGAAGTTTAAAAAATATTATAAGCTGAGTTATGTGCATATATACTTTGATTTGTTGGACAAGAAACATTTATTAAGTGATCCCCAAAAGACCCCCAGAACCTTTGATGCGATTTTTACACACATGCATATTTGGGAATAGTCAGTATAGATAGATTGGTTTGAGAGTTTCAGTTCTTAAGTTATTTGCCTGAGTTGAGGTAAATATATTGATGGTTTTATGGTACAAATACCTGGCCAGTTTTTCAGGGGGGGACCTCTGCTTGACCCTAATTTTGAATCCACTTTTTGAATTTGATATTGATGAATAAATACATTAACTAATAATCTACAACATTTTAGTCTGAAAACTAGCATCTGCAAATTCTGGCACATCAGGAAGAGATCAGCCAGATTTATTCTGTTGGAAGTCTTTGCTGTAGAACTTGCCTGACTCTGGAAGTACCAAGAAGAAAATTCGCATTTTCGGTTCATCTCCACTCCCCTACCCCCACCACGCTTTGCCTCTCTTTCCTAAAGGCTTTTGTAGCAGTAGTGTACACAACATTTTGGTGAAGAGGCTTGTCACAGTGGTTTGGCTTAGCCCAAACCACAGTGACAAGCATGGTGCTGGTGGTTGATGCAAACCGAGGATAGGCATTCATGGCCTGACGAAGGGCTGAATACTAATTTGGCCAGTAGTCCAGGATCTGTACCCCAACAACAAGACGAAGAAAGAGAAGAAATGAAAAAAAAAATAACCCAACAGCACCAAAAACAGCAGTGGAACAACCTGTCATTGATTAAATGGCAACACCGTTTTTAGCCTACTTTTCCTTTTTACCTGCAACAATTTAACACCAATTCTGTGTTATATATATTAGTGATTGCCTGTTGTTTACAACATCTATATTTAGCAAACGTGCTGTTTGCTTTGTTTAGTCTTATTTTTAACTCTAGCTGGCTTACTTGATCCAGAAATTTTTCATTCAAACCAAACAATTCCTGATTTCCTTCTGGGTTAATTGGAGTTTGGAAGCTAGAAGTTCTTGGACCAAATGACAACTTCCTGAATCAATCAAGGTGAAAACATACAATTTTAAATTAAAATAAATGCTGGGAACAATAGATGAATATTGGAGAAATTTGAACATGTTTAAAATCACTGCAGATAAGACAGGAAAGTGTTTAGGAACTATACTGGGGGAAATGAAACCAATGTGGGGAATATTATCAGGGATGATCTGCCAATTCTCCTTAGACTGAAGAAGCTACTTGGATGAGTAATGAAACGTTTCAATCTAATAAGAAAGTCCAGTTGCCATGACTCAACTTCTAGATATACTTCTGTTAGTTTTTTTCAGCAGCAGATTCTTCAGGGGTCTTTTAAAATGGTTATTTGGAAAATAATATTGGGGAGATTATGGGGCCGTATGTGGCTGATAGGTCACACGATGTCTATCTTGATACAGACTGTATTGGGCAGCATATGTAATTCTAATTTGACTGGATTCTTAATAGATGTTTGATAACCCCCTGTCCATCCATTCCCAACAAGATGTGATGTCTAAAGGATTTGGAGCAGAGAGTGTTTAATTTGCTCAAACCTGGATCATAGAATTGGTAACTGACCTGATATTTATAGTAGTCTAATCAACTTTCAAGTTCTTCCCCTCTAAATCCTTCTGTGGGATCTCAGGCAGTTGGTGTACATACTGTAGGTGCTGTCACTGCTGGTTCTCAATATTCATCTCTTCCAGTATTTCATCAGCATCGTCTTCCAACTCTGGCTTCATGCAGTTTTGGGTCGTTAGCTGGTGTGTGTGTGAAAATGAAGGCAATCTCTTCCCTTTGACAGCTTTTCCTTAAGACTAGAAGAAACACTTGCGACCGGTGGCTTTTCTGTCAGCCCTGGTCTTTCTAAGACAAGGAAGCATGTTTGAGTTATAAATTATACCAAGTCGATACTGATGCATAGGATTGAACTAACCACCCCCTGAGACTAGACTTTATTTTTAACGACTTTAGGATTCTTTTAATAAATAAATCCCAGCTCTGTCTATTTTATTTGTTTATTGATTTATATTATGTCTGTCCTACCTGCCCTCCCCCAAGGGCACTGAAGGTAGCTTACAAATGGCTAAAAAGACATGTGCAACAAAAATCACAATGAATTGCTGTATTATAATACAATTGAAATGTGCCAGTATTTAAGAGGTAGTTATTGAGCACAGTTAAACACAAATTCTAAATCAGTCAAGTGTACGGCACCCACTCCTACCAAAACTCCACTGAGCATTCAGTTTTCAAAGATCTGCTTAAAAAGAATGGGTTTTGTCTTCCAGCAGAAGAACAATAGGCAGAGAGCCAACCCAGACTCATTTGGGAGGGAGTTTCATAGTCTGGAAGAAGGAGAGTGAAAATAAGCCTTTTTTTTTTATCTGAGTGAATTTGATTTTTCTGTGTTCCGATTTACAAGAAAAGACTTATACTAACTCCTGCACAGTTTACCACTTACTGTGCAGTGACATTAATCCAGAATCTATATTTATCTCACATTTTCTATTAAGAAGAGAACAAAAACAACCTGACTGTTTCTTAAACAACAGTGCTAATATAACACATTTGAAATTTCACCATGAAACAACAGAGTTAGGGACATGTTTTACACCCAGATTTTTAAAAGTACTGTATACTATCAGTCCATTTACCAGCAATTAAAATATGCACACAGTAAGATGGTACACTTTTTGTTTAAGCTTAAATGCTTTTAATGAGTTACAGTGTATGCGTAAGATTCCCAGCTATACTCAATCAGAAGAACAAAAGATGTTGCCTTGACAGGAAGAAAAGAGCAGACTTGTCAAAATAATTAATGAACAAAAGTTGCTGAAACAAATAAAAGAGCAGCTTAACCCTGGAAAGGTATGGGTATAAATTAATAAATGAATGCTTCTCTCAGTGTCTTATGTTTGACTTTACACCTAGTTGTGATTAGTGTTCAACAAGCCTATGAATGGGAACTGCCTTTTTTCCATCTTAAAAATTAGTCATGCCAGGAAAACATTTTTACGTCACTTTCCAGTTGTTTTTTCCTGTGGCAAAAAGGAACTTGTTTTTTTACTTGGTCATTGGTCATATTTGTAAACTAGATAAACTAAAATAAAATTCCTATTTGCATGTGCAAAATGATAATAATAAATATCAGGATCCCCCCCTCCTGTATTACTTGCCTATTTTATCTGTGAATAATTGCTTTAATTATTTAAAATTAATATCTCTGTTCCATAGTTGTTTGGCTGAATTTATTTATTGCATGATTGGATAACTTACATATCTGACTAACAGTGTATTAACTGGAAATTTTGACTTTCTTGTGCCTTTAGTGGCTCTGTGCTAGATGGTTCATCCACAAGGCAATCTCAATCAATGAGCTTGGAAAAATATTTTTCCTTGATATACATGATGTGGCTAGAATTCCCTCACAGGTTTGTATTCCTGGGGCATTTTAGTATATTAAAAGTATGGTTGAAGACAAGTAGCAGCATGTTTCATAAAACCAGTGCATCGTAATGGAAATGCACATGTTTACATGGAATTTAATCTGAAAGTATACTTCTTAAGTAGATTTTGAGTGGTTGGTCCATTCTAAAAATCTCTATACTGCCGCGAGTTTCTTTAACCTTTGTAACCTTTGTAAGTTCCTTTCCTCTCCTAAAAGCCCACCATACATCCCTCACTTAGGAAGAGAAAATGGAAAAGGAGGTATTTTTTGACTTAATTAAATGAGGAGTCCAACTGTAGGCTTGATGCTTAACAGAAAGGCCTCAGACGGTTGCGCCAGCCAGACACTGATATTGCTATAGAGTGGGAGCTGTTAGAGGAAGCCAAGCCATGGTGGCCTGCTCCTCCCGACTGCCTGTTTGCCTGGCCATGGGCATCTGGCGTGTGCCAATGAAAGACGGAGTGGAAATGTCAGAGGTTCAGCTGCAGGCAGGCAGGTCAGCTTCAGTCACAGCCTTTGATGGCAGAAACCAGCACTCTCTCCTCTTGAGTGAATTAACTCTTTCCAAGCACTGCTGCTCACTAAAGAAGGTTAAGCTCCTAAACATATATAAATGGTTGGCCTTGACTGATGGTGGAGTTCCCTTAATTTGTGCTGCTCTAGCTGGACCTCTGAACTAGAACACTTTCTCCCTTCCAACAGCTTCTTGCTGTGGCTGGAAATCCCAAGGATGTATTCCTCTAGGCCATACTAGCTGTGCGGTTTCACAGGTTGATTTTGATCTGGAGGAGACTGTCTATCATCATGGCCCTGGGAACACTGGGGAGAGGGCATTCTTAAGTTAGACTCCTTTCAGTCTTTGTGCAACTCAAATCTTGCCCATGTTATAGCCATCAGGTTAGTTGCCCCCTCTTCCAGGTCCTGCTCACAGTCTGTGAAAACAGGAATAATGATTACATTAACTGAAGAGTTGCTAAGGCTGCAAGTGCAATAGAGTTCATAGGGCATACTGGAAAATATCAAATAAAAGATCATCAGGAGTAGCAGTCTTTTTTGTCCCTCCTTTTGAGTGGCAGTTTTGGAGAGGAGCAGAGAGGTGGTAGTAGCCTCTTGCTGTAATGTGCTTCAAACTTTTTCAGCCTTCCATGTCTTTGGCTTCCATGAGACAGACAGTGTGAGGCCTTTCATTAACTGTCCACCTTGACTTATTTCTTGAGATGATACTGCGCAGCAAGGGATAAAGATGCTTTTCTCAAAGGAAGTGCCTTGGGTGCAACTACATTACAAATTCCTAGCACTCGTGCAACAGTATTCTGTTGTTGGCAACATAGCATTAATTTCAAATGAATTGCATCTAATGCTGACTACATTTGCCCTTTGGAGTCTAGTTAAGAGTATCACACACCTGCTGGCAAGTAAAAAATGGAGAGTGTTTATAAGCCCCCCCCCCCCAATTTTCTTTTCCCCAGAATTTCTGCCTTCTGCTAGCTTTCTCTCACACTCCAGGTTCATGTGATGTGATCTTGATATAGAGTGTATCTGTAGGGCTGCTTCATTGGTTGTTCCAGGTTGATCGGCACCTTTGAGGTACCATTGCGGATTGGATTAGATACCCAACCCTGATTTGCACATCTGAGCAAAGTACTGATTCTTGCAAGTGGCAGGAAATTGGCTTCTTGTCATAGTTTAGAGCTCTTCCTGATCATTGCCATGACTTGGTTGTGTGCTATAGCTTCATTTCCCTCACATATATGCTTGTCAGAGTTGTGCTTTTCTTCCAAAGCCCTAGTCCATAATGTTACTGTTACTTGATGTACAAAGCTATGAAGAGCAAGTGGGTATACCTGTACAAATATGTCTTGCATGTCTTTTCTTAATAGTTTTGTGCAAGACTGGGAGTCCTTTTTAAGCCAAAGGGCTGACTTTGATTTTAGAAAGGTGTAGGGCTTGCAGTCCAGTAATGAGAAGGGCCAAAAGTCAGTAACTGGGACTCAAAATATCAGCACACAGTAACATAAAGCTCTCATTGTCAATCAGTAACCTTTGGAATAAGCATTTCTACCGTTTAAGAACAAGAACAAACCCATACAAAAGCATGGGAAACCATCAAATGATGATAGCACTGAGGAAGAGGACTGGTAATCTGACAAAACCACAAAAGGATTGATATTGTCCAAATTGAGGCCAGGGGCTAAGATCTCTTGGTTTAGAGATATGGAACAGCACTGAAAAGTGTTCATAGGATTGAGAGAGCAGGGAATGGAAATTCCTGCAGTGCTTTATAGGGGGTAGGTTTGCTTAAAACCGTGGGTGTTTTTAAAAAAGTGTTCTGAACATGTGGTTTCCAAACGGGATGTTACAAAGGTCAAAATGCAAAACAGAAAAACAAAATGCAGTTGTGCACAAATCAGTCCAGGACCAGTGATAAATGAAACATGTTTAAATTGTATTTTAAATGCTGTAAGCCGCCCAGAGACCTTTGGGTAGTGTGGGCGGCATATAAATTAAATAAATAAATAAAAATAAAATAATAATAAATAAATAGCAGGAGAATAGAGGAAGTCAAAAGAGAAGGTGCTGGTCCTAAATTTGCAAAGATGTATGGCATAGCCTTTTAACTTTGTTCCAGCTCATCGTGCATCTATCCTCCTGCTAGGAAGAGAAAACAAAAGAACCCTAAAGGAGTGTGTCTCCTTCCACTCTTCTTGCATGAAGCATAAATTTCTATTTTAACATGTCCCATTCAGCATGGTGATTTTGCTTCACCTTCCTTTTTTGAAGGAGCTGTCCATGAATACAGATACTTGCCCTGTGAGTACAAGAGTCTTTTTTAAGTGTTCGTTTGAAAGCCTTGGCAATCCCACACTGCTCCATAGGGAACTGTCTGTTTCAGATATATATATAAAGCCACCGTGATGCTACTATGATGAAAGAGTATTCAGGTAAATACTCCTTTGCAGGGGCAGTTGCCATGGTCAGTCTGCCCCACAAGGTGGTCTGCAAAGTGGTGTTCAGCCTTTCTCCTCTTCAGCTAAGGAGTCACTGGACAGAAAGGCACTGTAAGTAAGAGTGTTCTGTGTTTGGGACTGAACACATTCTACTCAAAAGGTACTCATTTAAAAAGGATTGATGCACTTCAGTGGCTAACAAAATTGCACTTGTGGTTGGTTAGTTGCTATCTTCAGTAGCTAGGGGTTGGTGGGGCGGGAAGCAGTTGAACATGCTGACATTTGTCATCCTCTGACATTTTCTTCTTAATGTTACAGAGGTGGAAGTTTATATGTTATATGAGTTTGATTGGATATTTAGATCTAGCTTGTTGCTATTTTACCTGGAATAATATCCATTAGGTAGAGAATTATAGCTGTTTAGGGTGAACAAAAGCTGAATAAGTTTTTAACAATCCAGAAGGCTGGCAGGGCATTCATTGATGAGAGTAGCTTAGTGACCTGAATTGGAATAATTATTTGTTTTTAAAACAATATTGCATGACTCAAGATGGTGAAAACCTTTGTCCCTTGATGTTATTCTTGAGCACCAGAGGAGCTCTGCGTTTCTTGAGTATGCATGTGGGCAGAGTTAGCTCTCTGTGTGAAGGGGACACGGCAAGAGTGAGTTCATTCATGGTACTTTTCATAAGTGCAATCCCAAATTCCCTCCAGGTTAGACTTAAGACAGAGGGGCATTTCATCTTGATATATGGCAGTCAGTAAAGACGCTTTCTCTTCCTTTACTCCTTCCTTTCTTTCCATTGTAAGCAAAGTGAATGATTCTCATGCATGGAAAGTAGCAGGTTTTCCTTGGTGGAGCTGATGAAAGGTTTCCTGGGTGGTGAAGAACAGGAGCTTTCTCTTTTTCTCCTGTTCCCATGGGGATTGGGAGTGGGAATATGCATGGAAAGGACTATCCACAGTTGCTTTTCGTACACATCTGTGCATGCAGGTCATTTAAGGAGTGAGTTTTCATATGAAATGGCTTCCTGCCAGTAGCCTATACTGTCCTGTTTTGTGATCTTGAGCTGTTGCTTTCTCACTTGTAAACATGCACTGATTTCCCTTATTGGCTGACAGCTCCAAGAATAGCTTGTCTCAAAATCCCCAAATAGCAAAGCCAATCCTGAGTTGCCTTTTCTAATGTCAACAAGTTTTAAATGCCCTCTTCCACGTACAGGTTCTTCCTTTATAAATCCTGCCAGTCTTTTCTGCATTCCAGGCACCTCGTATAAAAGTTGCTTCTTGGTAGAAAATAAGCCTCTGAGGCTGCTTTGTGGTGTTCTTGACCCTGTCTTCACTTGCACCAAATGGCTCCAGCACTGCTTGTGGGAAGCAGGACTTGCTCCTTGCTCTGGCGTGCCCTCAAACTGTCTTCCTCCACTCTGGTGGGAATCACAAACAGAAAGGACCTGCTAGGAATATAATCTAAAGGCTTGGCTGGTGGTAGCAGATCCCTTATTTGCTCTTCTGCCACACTTTCTTTTTCTTAATTTTGCAAAAGACAAGGAACCACAAGCCTTATTGCCAGCTCTTGGAGCCCCACAAGCAAAAAAACAAACAAACAAACAAAAACAACCTCTTGCAACATGGTCTAATACAAGCTCTCTTTAGAATCCCAAGCACCTCAATTAATCATCCTGTCTGTGAAGGAAGAGCCTTTGAAGATTAGAGCACTCTTGCCAGGCCTGACAAGTTGAAGCAGAGGGGCTGGCTACACAGACAACACTAAGGCTAAATGGGCTTTGCTCCCAACATGTGTGTATATTAGGGGGGAGGGGGATTATTTGGACCCCCCCCTCTCCAATGGTGAGTGATGGTGAGTACTTTATTGACTGGCACAGGGAGGACACTCTGCCATGAGCCACAATTGTGTTAGAGAGCCTTTCTGCCTTTTTTCTTTCCTTTTTACAAAAGAAAAACAATATGTGCTCAGTCATAATATTCTTGCGTGGTCTTTGGAACACAACAAACATCTGACACAATGCTGCTTCAGATGTCTCTCTCCTTGTTGGCTTAAGGCATGCTGAGCTGAGAGGTGGATGGGCGGTGAGTATGGTGAAAGTCTGTTGAATCGTGTACATAAGAGCTATGTGAGTCTGAAGCACCAGTTTCAGTAACAGAAAAAATCATCTCCGGCCCATCCAGAACCTTTTGCGGCAGTCTGATCAGCAAGAAAGTCCGCCTGGACAATGTTTCAAAGGACTGTCTGTGATGTAAGTGAGCAGCTCATAAGGAACCCCTTCTGGGGAAGAATGTCGTTTCTGTGATGTTAGAGAGAAGAGCACGCATCCCTGGTTCCTGATAAGAAGCCCCAAAATCTCTGCAGCCCTCTAGACAGTGGTCTGTGGGGCAGTGGCAAGTGTGCATCATCACATCAGATGTTTGTTATGTCCGCCACAGACGTATCTCCGTGCAATCTGCCTGTTCTTGTTTTCAAATGCCGTTGCGAAAACAAATGGCTCAGTGTATATAGAAGCCAGTTTGTAGCCTGGCGTTAGCATTCTGCCCTCTGTAGCAGAGTGTTTTATGGTGTGCACAGATGCACAGTTAGGTGTCCAAACCAATATGTCAAACTGTCATGGGGGAGACTTGGTGAAAAAGATCTTGTCCTAAGGGACTGATTTTAATAACAAGATGCAGGCCTGGGAGCCACTCTCACTCGGAGAGCTTGGCCCTTGCGAGGAAGTGCAGGGAGGGATGCAGGAAGGGAGGGGGGGTGTCCCAGAATATGGGGCTGGAACCTTCAGCCTCAGCCTTAATCAGGGAGCTTCACACTCAGCTGGGCATTGAGGACCGACTGCCATCAGCCAGGTCTGCACTGGACTGTGCAGACGGATGGCTGGAACTGTGGCTCAGGCAAGGACTGCAGGCAAAAGCTGGGGCTTTGTCAGAGCTGTTGAAGAGGTGCAAAGGATGAGCCTTACGGCCACTTGCTGTCCTTTCCTGCTATGAGATCAGATTGACAATGCCGGGTGGCCCTGGCTACAGACCTTGACCACACTGGCACCTTCCCCTTCTCTCTGTGTGTGTGCGCGCATGCGCATGTCTGTGACTCTGTGCTATCCCTCCTCTTCCTTCTCTGTAGGTTGCAGTGTCTATTTAACAAGAGGGAACAGGCTTTTGGCCTTAGATTTGCATCCCCGTTGTTTTTGGTAAGCTGTCTGTGACCTCATCATTCAACCGCTTTTGCATGTGGTGATGTATCAGATGCCTGTTGCGATGGCTGGCAGTGCTTTGGAGAGGTGGGTTACCTTCACGCTGGCACTGGGAGACTCAGACAGGTCCATATTGGCTGGTTTCCCTCCCAGAAGGAGGCGAGGTTGTGCCAAGGCCCTTGCCCTCCACTTCTACATTTATTGGATTTGTATCACATCTTTCTCTTGAGGATGTAGCCTGAGGTGGCTCCCTGAAAAAACGGGAAAAATGCAGTTTAAATATATGGCAAGATTGACTAGTAAAATATATTTAAATTAAAAGCCTAGTTTGAAACAACAAAAGGACAATTTATGAACATAGTGTCATTATCAATTGTTTGTCATGCCTCTGACCTGAGCAGCACAATCAGCAGGCACTGGGCCTGGGCGTTCCACCAGTGGAGAGGTTGACTCTGAGCTGTTGAAGGAGCAGCTTGGAGGTCTGATGCTAGAAGGCAACTTGGAGCAGTCACCCTGTGAGAAGAGGTCACACTTTCTGCAGCCAAATCTGGAGTTGCCTTTTTTTTTTTTTTTTTTTTTTGGCCTTCTGTTATACGCACGGTGTCAGGTGAAGTTGTGGGCAGGAAAGACAGCTGCATTTTTGCCCAGAAGCCTCACACATAGTCTGACCTATCAGTGAAGTGGGGAGGGGATGGCTAGGTCTGATAGAATGGTTGGAGATAAAAATTTAAAAAAGTACAGTCTGCCGTTTAGAGCACCCTCTTGAGACTTGAATGTTTGACTCCCAGTTCTCTGCAAAACCCTACCACCGAGGGGCAAACAATGCATATTTAACACTCAGAGCTGGATGGCTGTTAGTCCTGGCACATTCTGGCAGGACTGAGATCTCAGGAGCTGAGCTGGTTGTTGTTCTTACTCTTTACATTTTTTACTTATCCTTTCCACTACTAGATGTAGTGAAAGCGCCTAGTCCCGCAAGAAGAAAATGAAGCGCTTGAAGGATCCCATGGGGCAAGGACACTGTCTGTGCCTTCCTGTTCTGTGCATGATGTGTTCATTGCAGCTACTCCCCCACCATGTTGCTGAGGTTTGGGGCTTGGGCCAGGCTGGTGTGCCATTTCAAAGGGTATAGTCTATAAATGGTGGGAGCATTCCTGGTTGCTTGACTCCCTCATTGTAGGAGTGGGTGCTTGACTGATTTGAGATGTGTGCTCACACTTTGTCTCCAGAGTTCATTGGGCATTTGAGAACTGTTGGGCAGCCCTTCAGCCAACACACCTTTCACCATTCAAATCTGTTGAGGACAAGTCGTTCCCGTCAGTTTCTGTGCTGCAGTTCTGGAGAAGCACAGACAAAGTGCACTAATGTGAGAGTCTCAGTTGTTGTTGAGGAGATCAAGGTACCTGTCTATCAGGGCTCGAAATGGTGTGCTTGAAAGTATAGCCCTTCCAGAAATCTTCTAAACTGGAGACAAGAGTTGGTATCTTACACATGACTGTCACTGTTACCTTCCCTTTCCAGGCTCTCCTGAGAATATTGTTGAAGCAGACATGTGGCATCATGCTGTTATGTTCAGCCTTTCACTGCCCCTCTACTGCTTAATTGGCAACTGTGGGGGTAGAAAGGCTGACGGCAGTGACATCATGGGCACATACATACGTCTGATTCAGCAAGATGCTCCCAGGAGAGGTGGGGAAGAGATGCAGATTAGCAGTGGCCATCTGTATGAGGGAAATCTTGCATGGCCAGGTTGGGGGGGGGGGACGGGGAGGGATATGGGCTGAAAATAATTTCCAGGGGCAAAGCCCCTCCCAAACTGAAAAAGCAAGGATAAATTAGGATAAATTATGCAAAGTCAGAGTATTTTACCACATGTATCACTTTTGTATTTGGTAAGGAGAACATGGCGTCTGTAGCTACATGTGTGCACTTATGACTCCCAAGGCACTTGGATTTCATGTTTTCTTTGAAAAACAAAATGGGTCAAACCTGCATGTGCTCTCAGTGCTCCTTGTTAGGAGAATAGATTTCTTTTTCCACTGTTGTGACCATGGGTTTCAAGTGTTAATCTGTTTGATTAGCAGATGACTCATTTGGGAAAGGGAGGTGAAGATGGACATCCATGTTCTTATTCTTCCCATCTGGAAACCACCATACTTTTTTGCAAATGGAGGACAGCCTTTTAGGTCACGCCTGGTTGTGAAATACTCATTTTTCATAGTGTAATCTGCAGAGCTTGCTACCTGAGTGTATTGATATTGTTTACTTTTAGGGATAAAGGATGCAGGACAGGGGATTCAGATTTCCATGCTTTTAGGGACAGATCTAAGCAGAACTTTGCTCCATTGTGTTAAGGTCTTTGTTATTTTCTGAAACACTGTACCCAATGATGCACATGAAAGCTGCACTTCTGTCACTTCTTCAGCCATAGGCAGGCCTTTTCCCTTCCTTTGTCTAAGGAGGACTTTGCTAAAAACCAAAAGTGGCCATGGGATAACACTGCAGGGAGCCATTTCCATGATTGTTCTTCTGTGTGTTTGTTGTATTGAACTGACCACAACCCCTCTCTCTTTGCAGCCCACGATCTCACCCCAAGCAAGACCTCAGCCACGGCACAGACGGGCAGCCACTTGCAGTGTCTTTCTGTCCACTGCACAGACGACATGGGAGAGGCCAAGGGCCGGACTGCAGTGCCGACTTGGAGATCCCTGCACTCAGACATCTCCAACAGATTTGGGACTTTTGTGGCTGCCCTAACTTGAAGAAGAAGAAGAAGGGGGAAAAAAAGAATTATTTTCTTTTCTTTTTATGTTTAAAGGGCCACTCCAGCTAGTTGGACTATTTTTCTAGGTTGGTACCTGCTTAGTGGCATAGAGACTGGAAAGGGGTAATTTAAAATAAACTCACCTTAATTTTTTATTTTTCCAATCTCCCACCATAATATGTTCCCTACTGCTGACCTTCTGCAGTTGACCCATGACCTGTAAAATGTTTCTGCTCAAAAAGGTGGGTGCCTTTCAGCCTGACCTTGACATCCATTGCTAGTCAGAGGCCTTTTCTGTCTCTATGTATATCATCATCATAAGACAAGATTTTTTTAAATGCATTTCCCCCTTTGTTCTACAGTGATCAAAATGGAAATCCTGAAGAATAGCTTTAGGAAAAAGAAAATAAACCAACAGCCCATCAAAAAACCCTTGAAGTGAAATTTCCACCCTATAACCGTAGAATGACAGGGAGCTTTCTGTCTCCTGCAAGCCAAGCCAAACCGTTAATGCTCAATCAAGGATTCAGCCTGTGCTTTGTCTTTCCAGAAGAAAAAAAAAAGGGGGGGGGAGGGAGGGTCAAGAGGGATGCAAAATGCTCCCTTCCCCCCTCCCTTTGCTGGTCCCTGCTGCTGGGTTCCTTTTCTGTCACAAAGCCTCATCTTCTATTCTTCTGGAGTGGTGGGGAGGGGGTGTGGGGAGGAAACAGGCAGAGCCTTTTGCCAGAGGAGGATGCAGAACCGTATCTTCCTGGCAGCTTAGCTCTACATCTAGGAGCTCTTCCCTCTCACCATTGACTGATTTGATCAAGAAATGCTTCTCTCTCTTCGCTGTGCTTCTCCTCCCAGTGTCGACCACCTTGCAGAGTGGTGGAAAGCGAAGCAGCGTCTGCTGCATCTTCTTTATATTGTTCCTGCCTTAGTGGAAGGTATAGCTTTGTTAACATCTGGAGGCTGAGTGGCTATCATTCTCTCTCAGCGCAAAGATGGCACGGCCAGAGGTGCAGCTTTCAGGGGACCCAGAAGAGAGGTGTGGAGATACCAAGCAGGGAAGGCTCAAATTCATACCCACAGAGATCTTCCATCATTGGGGCAGATTCAGTGCAAGGTGTCCAACTCTTTACAGGATCTGGTTCACAGAGCAAGAGCAAAAGACTTAGGTAGGTGTGTTCCCTGGAACTGCTGCTACTCTGGACTGCTGGGGGAAAAAGGGTTTACTTCAGCCCACTTTTTCTGAATGTCACTGGCACTACAGATTAATTTTTGTTCCAGTCCCCACAACCTCAGAATTTCCTAGGTTTGCATTTGGGAAATGTGCGACAGAGAAAAGTCCCCTTTTTGAGATTCCAGAAAGTATGCACACCTGTAGCAGAGTCTGAGGCCAGAAGGGCTTGGACCCGTTTCTGTCTGCCATAGAAGAAGAACATATATAAAAAGTAAACAAGCAAACCAACCAAATTTAATTTTAAAAAATTCAATGCTAAATGCAAATGGAATTCAAACATCAAAAGAATAACAAAAAATAGACATATAAGAAAGTGAAAACAATAATAAAATGAAAACTTCAAAGTCCATCCAGTAGATGAAGAATTTGTTCAACTAGTTTGGTGAACATTTTCCATCGCAATATTGTAATTGCTCAAGAAATAACTGTTTTACAACAACCAGCAACAAGGAAGGGAATCAGAGCATCTCAGCAGCTGGCCTTCCTTTCTGGTAACCCCCTTTGCAAGCAAACGTTCTGCAGAGCGGTGAGTGGGGTGCGCTGAGCTTCCACTGATTTGGTTGAGGATGATGGGAAGCTTGTCACCCCCAACCAAGTCATGTGCGGGGCAGAGTCGAGTTTTTAGGCATTAAGCTCCCTCCTCACGGTTGTCCGGTTGCAGCCTGCATGGCCCATTGCCCGGCCGGGCTGTTCCTTTGGGAAAACAAATGTTCCAATAAAAATATGACCCAAATCAAATTAGCAGCTTGGTTTGGGGTATCGGTCTGATTCTGTGCAAGCTGCACATCTCCTTTCCTGGAATTCCTAAATTTTGTCATTTTTCAGCCAGAAGAGTCCAAAGGGACACAACCCGAGAAGTGCTTGTCTGATGAGGAAAAGAAATCAAGAATAAGGAAGGAACATCAGACCAACTCTTTCAGCAGAGAGATTCTAGGGTAAAAATAAATGTCAGAAGATACCCGGCATTTAAGTTTCGTCTGTGATTACTACCCCCTTCCCCTACCATTTCAGCTTTAAAAACAAATTTCTAGAACAAAAGGGTGTTTAATAATGTATTGAATAATTCCTGGAGAAGACCTCCAACCCCAACCCCCAGCAAAATCCCCACTGCATAGGAAGCTCAGCCTGACAAATGTTATTGCACATGTAAGATATTAATGTGGAGGGCAATCTGTAATCTACCTTTTCCCTCCCTCCCTCCCTGCCTCTCCCCTCCCGTCCCCTCCCCCTTCCTGAGACTTTTGTTTAAATTCATTCTCAGTGCTTGGTTAGAAGACTGTGACAAAAAAAAACCTCATGAAAAGTGAGTGTTATTTTTTTCTTTTTTAAATATGTAAAGTGCAGTCTTCTGTATTCATGCATATTGTATATATCTGTATATGTTTTACTGAGCAACTAAATAACAATAAATATGATGTTAATGGTGGCTCTTGTATATTTTTAGTTGCAGCTTTGCATCTTGTGCCCCTACAACCCTTTTTACAGGTATTTGGAGAATTATTATGTGACTAGTTTTGCCAAGAGAGAACGGGAGACGTTCCTTGGTGGAGACCCCATCATCTATATGTGCAGAGAGACATTGTTCAGAACTGAACGGGGGGGGGGGGAGGAGCAACTTGTCTTTTAACTCTCTGTAGGCAGAACAATGTCTGCTTCTTCCTCCTTCCGCCTGCAGTAAGTGTATGTGGATACCACTGTTTCATAGTGCTTTGTTAGTGTTCTCGGCTCTTTTGTTTGTTTGCTTATTTATTTGTTGAATTTATACTCCGCCTTTCCACTAAAAGATAGTGCTCAAAGCTGCTTACAAAGATGCCTTCTAAATGAGGCATCCTTCTCAGCTTTTCAGTCAACAAAAGAAAAACTTTGGAAGAACGAAAGCAAAATGTGGCAGCACTTTAAAGTTTACCTTTTAAAATTTCAGTGTAAGCTTTTATGGATCAATATCCACAAGACACAGGAAGTGAATTTGGGTACAGAAATGATTATGGCGAAATACCTCTATTGGTCTTTAGAGTGCAACCATATTTTCCCTTTGTTTTTGCCCCTTGTTTTGTAGCGTGCTATGACAAATGAACAGGGCTGCTTCTTTGGAAGTTAGTCCAGAAATGTAATTTCTGTTATTTTAATTTTTGTCCATAGATTTTTCAAGAGTGATGTTGGCACTGCTAGTTGCTGCTTTAGGCTGCCTGCCATGCAAAACCTATATGTTGAAGAAGAGTGCCCAGATACCACAATGGGGACAGAGACCAGGTGGTTTAGCGCCTGTCTTTTGTGGCTCTACAGAAGGGGTTGCATCCCTTGCTGGCCATGTCTCTTGTCAGTATCTACTCTGCTTGAGCCTAGTTTTTATGAAGAGGACTGAATTCAAAGAAGCAAAGCTTTTGGCGGAAGAGGAAATCTGCTCAGGTATTGGGCTTATCCTTTCAACCACCTTCATGGCAGTTCTGTTCCACTCGTTGGAAAATTGGGAGAGTGGGATGTCACCTGGTGGTTTCTGCTGGTGTGGGAATTCTGCATGCTGAGATGTATTTTGTTCCAGAATCTACCAGCTGTTCAAAACACCAAGCTGGGACGCCACCTCTGTTCTGAAGCCTCTGATTATGGCTGTTGTCCCTATCCTGATCCATTGTTCTTCTCAAAGTGTTTCAGGGCTATACCCCTCAGACTCCCAAACGCTGTTCCCCTTGGCTTCATATTTCCCCAGAGTGGAGCAATGAACCCAGTTCCTTGTCTTAGGAAGACTTCAGCACTTCTTCCAACATCTGGGTTAGATCTTTGTGGCTGCAGCTCCCTAGCCTACACTGCCCATTTCGATGAAATGGCCCCCTTTGCCCTTCCCTGAGGTCTTGCCAGTGAGCCAGGCCCTCCTTATTGGTAGCTGTGGTTTCCTTCTTCCCTTCACTGCCTGCATAGAAGCTGGACAGCCACACTTTTTTTGCTTGGGTTTTGGGCCTGGGAATCCTTTCCAGGCTGGGCTCAGGGGATTGTTTCAGGAGGCCTTCCTGGAGCATCTCCACCTTGCCCCCATCTTCTGGCAGAACTTGCCTGTTCCCTGAATTCCACTCCTTGAGCAAAGAAGCTGCTGTTCCCAGAAGAAGAGGCCATGGCCTGGTGAAAAGTCTGGAGGTTTAATAGGCCGGGGTTAACTGACAGGGAATCTTTGGCTCCAAGGTTAAGGAGGTGGCAGCTGCCCTCCATCTCCTTTTATCCTCGGCAAAATGCATTCCCCACTCTTCCCTTGCCCCCTCCAGCCCCCCCCCATGGCTTTCCCCCTTTCTAAAGCTGGAATCATTCCAGCCTCTACCCTGGACCCACAAGAAAACTTTACTGTGTAAATTTGGTCTTTGTTAGGAGCTCTTTGTTTAACAGCATTGTGAGAGTTTTCTGGGGCCAGAGAGGAGCCACAACCCTGATGAATCAAGCCCTGCACATGAGCCCATTCTTCAGGAACCACACGGCTGTAGGAAGGCGTGTATTGGGGGGCGGGGGGGGGAAAGAGAGGTCCCCCTCCTGCATTCCTCCCCTTGGTGGGGCGGGAGGGGGAGGGGGCTTGGCCTTTTTCCCCATTAACTCCCTGCTGCCTAACCCAAACACACAGAAGTGTTTTGTTAGCACCCCAGGACAAGCAGAGGCCTTTTGTGGCTTGAGGAGCCTGGAGAGTGGTGGGCGCTGAGAAGGCGGCAGCAACCCCTGCCTTGCAGAACAAATGCCTTTTGCTGAGTTTGATGGGATTACAAAAGGGGTTAGGGGCAAAAGCTTTGTGGGGGGGGGGACTTTTTGAAACCACGTTTTACTGCTTCTGAATGACAAGAGCAACGCATAACCACACCGCAGCCATGGAAATCACCTTTTTAATGGAACAACACGCAGGCTGAGAGACCCTTGCCATCTGAGCAGAGCTGCCAAGAGCACCCGCTCAACACCATCTCAAAGTGTACGGCACCCAGTTTATTCATTTCAGGCACCTGGAAAGAAACATACATGTTCAGGAAAGGACATGCATGTGCCCACCATGTTCCCTTGGGCCAGAAAATCCATTTTTGCAAACAGAGAAGACGACAGCAGCCATCCCATCTGCTCCCTGTGTCATGTTCCTTCTCCGATTATACCGGCTGCAAGAATCCCCCCTTACCCCCCCCCCCCCCATATAGCTTGGTGCTGGATGGACAGGGCCCAGGTGCAAAGTCAGGCCAGGACCAGGGAGATTTTCCATCTGGAAGGGCAGTTGGCAAAAACAAACAAACAAAAAACCCACCTCTTGCCAATGGAAGGAGAAGCTCTGTAAAGGCACCACCAGGAGGTGGAAGGCAGCAATTTCATCCCCTGGAAGCTTGCCGTTTTGTCTTTCTTCCTCTTTGAGAGCTGAGTCTCCAGCAAGAGCTGCCTCTATAGATGCAATACTATGAAAACAGAGTCCTCCTAAAAGTGAAAAGGTGGCCAACAGATTTGCACACACCCCTCTGCTACTTCAGACTCTTCTCTAATAGGTGACAGTCCACACTTTTAAGAAAATACTTTGCAGAGGTAAAGTAGCAAAGGAATAGGAGCCTTGTGTTACAGGGCGACGGAGGAACCACAAAGCAATGAATATATTTTTATTTACAGAAGTGGAGCAGAAAAACGGACTCCACCTTTCCTGAGTTGAAGTGTGATCGATATTTCCAACACACTACAAACTCATTCTTTAAATAAGTTTGCAGTGCCCATCTTGGAACTTGAGATTAACTACAGAGCCGATGGGTTCAACATCTATGCAAGGTGATTTGGGGCCACCTCATTTTCTTCCTAGTCCCGCATCTGAGCTTTTTGGTGGTAAGCATGAGGGAAGGACCCTGCAGGATGGAAGAGGCTCCCTACTTCTTGGCCTCCGTGCCACCCAACCTATGGTTGAGCGTGCTGTGCCAGAGATGAGGGAGCATGAGTGAACCAGGATTCGGCCTCCCTGGGCTTGCTTTCTTTTAACTTTTTTGTTTTCTCTGGATTCTCTGATTACTTAGGTAAATGAGCAGACATTTTGAAACGGTGAGCCAGTTAAAAATGGCTTGCAATTTTTTTTCTCATCCTAATGCATTAATACATTTGTCTTTCCAGCCAAAGAATGATTTTGAGAAGGCAAGAAAGAAAGAGAGAAAGAAAGAAAGAAAGAAAGAAAGAAAGAAAGAAAAGATAAGATACATTGTTTAATTAATTCTTCTCTGCAAGGACTGGAGATGGTTGGTCAGTTCTAAAACAGAGAGAGATGGTTGTATATTTTAAATAAAATCTATTAACTTTCTCCTCCCACTAACCCCTCCCCAAAATTTGGCACCCCCCAGCCTCTAAAGTGACCTGCTGCAGTCAAGAAACACATTGAGGTGCTGCCTTTTGGGTGTGTGGGTGTGTGGGGGTGGGTGGATTGTCTCTGTTTCCTGGTGGTGTGAAAGAGCCATGTGCTAATATTGATGGCCAGCCTATTGGCGAGTGAGCAGCAGCCACAGGAAGGTCAGGGACCAGGCTGTGCAGCAGCAGCAGCTGTTTCCTGACATGGATTCCTCTTCTCCAGCTAGGTGGAGGTAGGTACGCAATGCTTCAGTCCTGTTTCCACCCTGCCCTGCCTGTGGCATGGAACCAGATGCTCATTTGCAGATGCAGGAAGCAAGTCGACAAGACCAGGTACGTGCTGCTCGATTTCACCATCCAGCACTCGGGGGCCTTTAAGCAGGTCACCACCACCACTGCCATCCCTCGGTCTGCCTTTCAGAGCAAGAGACGCAGGCCGAAAGCCTTCGTCGTGGGTGCTTTGCTTGTAAACTTTCCTGGGAACGAGCTCTCACCCCTGGTCCTACCCAAAGAGCTTCAGAAATTCTGGTTGATTCTGTCCAGCCAGGGGTAAATTTTGCTCTAGAAAGGGTTATGTGCATTCATATGGGGAAAAGTTTTTTGAAGAGGAAAACAGAAGCACTAAGGAATGGCTGTGTAGCTCACCAGCAGAACCCCTGCTTTGCCAATAAAGGGCCCATGAAGGTTTTCTCCCTGGTGGCATTTTCAAAGAGGGCTTGGAAAGAATCCTGCCTGAAACACTGGAGAATAGCCGTGGCAGCTGCTAGTCAGAACTGGCAATATTGGGCTAGAATAGACCAGGGCTCTTCTTCTGTAGGAGGAAGCTTTCTGGATTCCCATGAACTTGTCAGGAAATCTCACGGGTGTGTCTGTTTCACTGTGTATGGTAGATCTTTATTTATTTTACGTGTTTGTGTGGTGCTGCTGCACAGCTAAATAAAACAAAGCATCCTGTGCATTAAGTGTTACACAAGCATCAAGGACGGAGTTGGGGGAAAGGACACCATTGCTAAGTTCTGACCTAGCTCCCTTCCTTGATGGGCCCTTCGCACTCATCCCTGGAAATACACCCTAGGGTATTTATAGAGGCTTTAAGTTCAGCTCCCACAGTGAGAAATTTGGAGAAGATCCAGTTTAAAAGTCACTGTATAAATAAGTGCTCTAAGCAGATGGCTCCTAATCAGGAACGCATTGAAGCAAGACCCTGGAGGCTATTTTGAGCTTCAGCTTGGCAAGGGGAAGCTGACCACAGTGTCCTTCGTGAACAGGGTGAGACCAAGCAGCAGGGTCCACAGGCAGATCTTTAGGCCGATGACTTTTGGGAGTCCTCGAAGAGTGACTGGCCCTTTCGCTCCTTTGCTTGATGGGGAAGGGACTGACTCCCATATCTGGGGTGAGAAAAGGAAGCTATTCTGCCATGGCTTAACTAGCAAAGAAAGGGAATGCCAAAGGCCACCCAACAGTGGTCAGCTCTGGAAAAAGGAGAGACGCTGAAGGAAGACCAGCCCATGTCAGTAAACCAGAACCTCAGGTCCCTCCAAGCCCCTGGGGTGGTATGAATCATTGGCATGTTATGTCAGCAGAGTCCAGTGAGCCAGTGTTGAGGGTGCGGTTAAAGGTAGGGTTGTTCACTGTCTCTCTTGTTGTGTTGCTCTTCTGTGTCAACAAGTCTTCTTTGACATATGTCAGCCCTAACAGAGTTTCCAACATATTTGAGGTGTTCAAGGGGTGGTTTACCATGCTGAGCGGGGACTTAAAAGCATATTTTGTGTCTAAGTCTGATACTTTATCCCCCTACACTACCTTTGCTCCTCACTGGGAACTCATCATGAGGCAAGCCCTGAAAACTAATTTCCGTTGCTTCATAAAATCCGTTTGGAACAAGCCCTCCATGTGTTGGTTGCAGAAGTCCCTAGAACCGTCTTCCATGAATGTCATAGGTTGGTGGCCATTGCAGAGGAGGAGAGGCCCCTGCTTGGGCACCTTGTGCCTTTGATAAAGGCAGACAACGACAACTCCTTTTTTTCTAGAAGCAGCAGCAAAGCAGCGTGTTACGTGTCACTAGGTATGTCAAAGTTAAAAGAGGATATAAGACGCCAAGGCCGCCCGGCTGTCTGTGTCTGTGTGTCTCCGCTTAGTTCAGCTGACTTGTTAACTATGCTGATGTGTTTTACTTCCACCAGAGGCCTGATGATGGAGGCCTTACTGGTACATGTGCGTGTTCATGTGTTGCCTCCCCCCAATCTCCCCATGACCGTATGGGTCCTCCTTACACAGCGCGCCAAGCCATCTGCATCCCCGTCACCCTGCTGGCAAGTTCCCGGTTGCCTCCCTCTGCCTTCCTTCTCCAGTCGAGAAATGCAGGGAGACAATGAGGTACTGAACCGCAGCCGGGTTTTATGAGGCAGACATGCAAGAATGGCTAAAAGTTAAGGAAAATGTATTTATTACAACACTTTTCATGGGCAAGTTATCATTTTGTCAAACTCTATTAGAGAAAGTAATTAATGGGCTGTAAAAGGTGCCAGTGCGTTGGCGGGAGGAGAGCGAGCCCCCTGCAAATTGGCACTTGCAAGATTTATGGCCTTCCGTCCCCCATTTATTAGTATGGAGAATGTGCATGGCATGTGATCTCTGAGATGTGGCCTCAGGAGTCACTCACCCAGATCTTGTTCAAGAAGCACCACCAGAAGGGTTCAGGGGTCTCTCTCTCTCTCTCTCTCTCTCTCTCTGTGTGTGTGTGTGTTTGTGTTTAGGACAACTACACTGCCCCTCAACTGTCGGTCTCCCTCTTCCTCTGCACAGTTAAAGCATGAACATTTTAATAAAAGGCATAGTCTGTCCTGGGGAAATCACTGGGCTAGCCCACCACGACCCCCACCAGAAAGGGCAGCCACTGCTGCTGTCAGTACAGTGGAGGCCCTGGTTGCGTGGGCATCACAGGAGATGCCATGTGTGACCCTGTGGCTTGCTGAAACAAAGATGCTTGTTCTTCCTGGTTTGGCCTCCTCTTGAATGAGTGGTGGTGGCTGTGGAAACGACTCATGGAAGGAGGTCATGGCGAGGTGTGCAGGGGTGGGGTGGAGAGGAGGTAGGATTAGCGAGACTTCACAAACAAATTTGCAGTGCTACACACTTCCGAAGGTTGATTCATGTGCATTTGTGGGTGTGGGCGAGGGGGCCATGCTCCCTGCCACACAAAGACCTGTAGGAGCTCTTGGCCATTCATTGTTTTTAAAGATGGTGAAGAAGAGCAAGGCTGTTCTCCTGCCCAAGGCTCGGTTCCCCCTTTTGTGATCACCCATACAGGTGTGTGTGTGTGTGGGGTGACCCTTGGGAGCAGAAAGAGGGGGGGAGATCCCCATAGGGAGGGGTAGCTCCACGGACTGGGCTGCCCAGCCTCCTCCCTAAGGTAAGTAAACCTTAGGCCCCTCCCTCAGCTGGTTGGGAGAAGAGTGGGAGGTGGGGGTGAGGGTGCCATGCGAGTGTTGAGGATGAAGAGCTGGTCGGTCTGGCGCTTCTGCTGTCCCTCTCAAAGGGGAAGCAGAGCTTTCTCAGTGGCAAGGGTTAAATGAAGAGGTGGCCCTTTCTCTCTGGTAGCTGTCGCCTCTTGAAGGATGTTTGCTCAGTTGATGGATTTTCTAGATGACGCTCTTGCAAAAGGGGAAAATAGGAGAAAGAAATCAATGCCCAGTGGTGGCTCGTGGCTGGAAAGAAAGCCAGCGTGGGGGCAAGCTGGCCCATTGATTCTGCTGCCCTCCAGAGATTGGCCTGACGTTCCCTGGAATGGAGTGAGGCAGCGTCAAGGGAAGAGGCAGAAGGAGGCTCTTCCCTGCCATGGGACTAACTGGTGAAGCTGAACTGGCTGGCCTGTGAGCATTGCATAGACAGAAGGGCCACAGCCTCTGCATCCCACCCCCCACCCTCCACCCCCACCACAAATGCCGTCTCTAGCTCCTGTGTTTACAAGATGTCAGAAGGAGCCATCCTCTGCCTGTGAGCCCCAGCCACCCTGCCAGACACCTTTAGGGCCACAGCTAGAAAGGAGCGGACCTTTCCATGTACCAGTGGATTTCTGTATTTCTGCAGCTTCACAGCGGAAGCAGGCTTTACCTGGCATTGGGCAGGATGCAGCATTTTGAGAATCCTGGCTTGTTTTCTTTCTTTTGAGTTTCTAGTCCCTATGACTGCAAACATGAACAAGTTGCCTTTATAAAACCATAAGGGGAAATGCCTGCTAATCTCACAAGTCAGTTGCCATAAGGAAGGTGTGTGCATAGGTGTGATTCCACCTCTGCACAGGCATGTACAGAGCAATTGAAGTTGGGTTTTCACAACAGACCGTTGTGCCCATTTCTCCACCCAGCAGGACCCTCGTCCTTCCTTTACTCCACTCCTTCGGGAAGCCACAGGAGCCCCCACCTTCCTCAGAGAAGGTTTGCCATGAAGTCTGAGCCTGGGCTCCCTTGGCCTATCCCTCAAGCAGCCGCCAAGCAGTCCGGTGGGGTTGGTGTTGCAAAGCCCCCCCTCCCTCCCTCTTCCGTTCCCTCCTGCTGCCGGCCAGCCAAACGGCCTCCTGGGCCTCAGCCACCCAAGAAGTACCAATTACCAGGCCACAATGGAAGGCCTGTCAGGCAGCTTTGTGGGCCTCCCCACTGGAGAGGAGGGGGCAAAGGAGAGGGAGGACCAGGCCCCCTCCTTGCACGGCAGCAATTAGTCCCAAGAGCAGGAGTGATGGGTGGGCTGTGGCACAGAGCGACCCTAACAGAACTCCTGAGCTCTTCTAAGGTAGCTGTGTGTCTTTACTTTGGATGGTGACCCACAACCTCTGGAAGGAGATATCGGGGGGGGGGGGCTGGATGTTGCCCATCATCCACAGCAGACTCCACAGCAAGAAATGCACAGATCCCCGGTCCCTGGCCTCCCCCTCAAATAAGACACCTTGTAATTCTGTTTCGGTTATAAACATCGTTTCTAGCTCTGCCTTTGTGCCCCCAAGGCAAACCAGAGTCTTCTTGAGCCCTCCGTTTTGGTGATGGGTCAATGGTTGCCATGTGCTTGCTCTTGCTTGGCTGCTTGTTATACTGCCTACTTGTGCCGTAGGTAAGGGGCACTGCGCTTGCTCCTCTGTGTCTTGCACACACCCCATCTTGCCCCAGTCCTTGAGCCATCCCACTTTTCCACCCCTCCCCGGGTGTATTGCCCGACTGCAAGGAGATCTGTCTACGTATTTTCTCTGCTCACACATGGAGTGTCTTCTCTTCTCACCAGTTCAAGCCACTAGTCCTCACTGTGCTTGCTGTTCACATGAAGGGGGGTGGGTGGGGAGGCTTCCCCATCCAGGAGAGCTCCACTGAGCCAGGCAAACCCATTGAACACCCTGCCACAAGCGGATCTGGTCCTCCTTTTCTCCTTGCTTTCAGCCAGCCCAAAGCCTCAGCCTGGCTGACTGTAACTGTGACTGACAGATCTGGGGTTCACAGGCCGCCATCTTTGCCGAGGGCCTAATTTAGGCTGGATATCAGAAATGATCAGGAACATCCGCACTCGGCTGTGCCGTGACAGGGCATCTGCGCAGACACCAGCAGAAGCCCTTGTCGGCTGGGAGGGAGGGAGGGAGGCATCCTTTGCTGTAACTGGCCTGATTAAACAGAAGCATTGCGAGGAAAGGGCCCCATAGAAAGAGGCAAGGAGGTCCCTACCTGGTAGCCCCCTTCCCTAACCCCAGGTGGGTGTCCAAGGTGCTTACCTGCCCTCCAAGCAGGAGAAACGGAAACAGGTGTGCTCTGGTGCCTTAATATGCACTAGGTCACTGGGGTGGCATCTGACACATCCCCCAAAAAAGAGAACAAACGACACCAGCACTTTGCATAAAGCTGCATGTGCGAATTTAGGTGGGAAGTTTAAAACTACTCTTTCAGAGCATAAACCAAATGACTACGGATCTCACTTGAGTGGAGAAGATGCCTGTCTCTTAGTCAGAGCTGGACTGGATAGCCCTTCAAATGAGGACATGCCCTCAAAAAGAGGACCACCCTCTGGCCATCTTTTAAAGGGAACATGGTCCTCTGTGCAGGATGAAACATCAGAATCAGTTGCTCACCCCAAACCTGTCCGCCTCTCCTTCCCTCCTCCATGTGGTGCCCTGGTGGTCTTTGCTGCGCTTGCCTCCTCCCCCAAGAGATGTGTAGCTGTTCTCGCTCCTCTCTCCTTCAGACACAGATGCTCTCTGCCTGACTCAGCTACCTGTTTCTTTCCTGGTAGGACCTCTCCCCACCTGGCTACATGATCCCCATGGATCTGGCTGTGAACCACCTTGTGTAATTCAAACTCTGACTGTTGCCTGCGCGCAGCCTTCCTCCTCCCCACTCCCCCCCCCCCTTGCTGCCAGGGATGGCAAAGAAGAGAGCCTTCTGCTCTGTCTGTCTTCGCTCACTCTGACTCGAAGCTTCAGGCCATGACTATCGGCCATGCTGGCTGATGGATTCCAGGAGGTGTTTCTCCAAAGGAACTTTTGTAAGGAACTTTTTGCTCTGATTCTCTTGTGCAGCATTGGAATTGAGCATATATTGGGGCTGCTGGCAGGGAGTAACCTCCCTGCCCCACAGGCCTGGAAAGCTTTGTTGCACCCTTTTGTAATATGATGGGTGTGTGTGTGTGTGTCACAGAGTAGTTTGTGACCTTGAGCACACCTGCCTGCCTTCTTTCAAGATGACTGCATGCTCAGCTGATTAGGACCTGGGCTGATCCTGACCATTTCCTGGTTTTCTTAAGAGATGTATGCAGGACTGAGTGCATCTCGCCCCTGCCGGCCTTGCAGGAAATGACTCAGCCCAAATGCTGGAGGCAACGGCTGCTGCTGCTGAGTCTGGCATAGGCCCATAGCTTAGATTCCACTAGGTTGGCCTTCCCTTCCCTTCCCTTCCCTTCCCTTCCCTTCCCTTCCCTTCCCTTCCCTTCCCTTCCCTTCAATAGATAAGGAATGTGTAAGTAACTGTCCTGTTCTGCATCAAGAGGTATTGTGGGCAAAGTTGGGGTTACTTGGAACTATTTTTCTTACTATTATTTTGAAAAGTACGGTGTTGCTCGGGAGGAGCCTGTCTCCTCTTTGAAAAGCCGTCCCAAGGTGCACTTGAGAGCAGCTGGAGGCTCCACTGGGGCTGGAGCAGCGGGTGCGAGCGCCACCAGCGTGTTTGGTTTCTCTCTACTTGCTTTGTGGGGGGGGACCCCCTTGGGTTAGCAACGTCCCTGGTTGTCCTTGCCTTTGAGGTGCTGCTGTCTCGGGTGGGCAGAGCTGGTGCTCACACTGATGCTCTTGCTTGACGTCGCTCTCCAGAGTGCTGCCCCGGGCACCTACAAGATGGCGCCGCTGAAGCGTTAACGAGCCTTCCACTCCACTCGGTGGTTCAAGCTCACGCATCGCAGCTGCACCACAAGTTGCCCAGAAGACAGAATTGCTTTGGGATCTGAGAGGAATGGATCCTGCTCTTTGCAAAGGGCTGGGTGACTGAACCAGCCACATAGCGCTTCTCAAGATCCAGAACAGAGGGCTTGGGGGTTAGGGAATTCTAAAAATATCTTCACGGCCTTCCTTCCTTCTTCAGATGAAAATGCAGAAGGATGGTTGTGTTTTATTTACTTTCCCAGAAGAACACCTCTCCAGCCCATGGACCTTTAAACATCTTGTTTCAAATTGAAACCTAAAAACTCTGTCTCTGCAGGTTTTAAGAAAGGAGGATCCATGTCTGAATACACACATGCCTCCTGATGGGGAGCACTCTTTGTTTTCTTGTGTGTGTTTGCCTGTTTCAGCATGCACAACAAAAATGAAACAAAGCAAAGCAAAAAAGCAAAATCTTGTGGCCTCACTGATTGATTTTGGTGGATTGCAGTCTTCTTCCTAAGGAGGACTGCAATCCTCAGAAGCGCGCCCTGAAGTAAATCTCTTAGTTTCAACAGTGCTCTCAAAACTTGGGTTTTTGTTTGGTTTTTGTTATGCCCCCTTGTTGTGCTGCATCTCGGTAGGAACTTGTGCTTGTGTCCTGTCAGGATGAGGAACAGGAAGTGGGGTGGGAACTTGCCCCTGGCAGAAGGATGTAGCCCACCTCGGATGGTCAGTGACCTGTCACCCTTTAAACAGAATGACCAAAGAATGCACTACTTTGCTTGCAACTGCCTCTCCTGCTTGAGATACACAAATGTACAACTGCCCATGATTTTAACAATTGAGGCAGAATTGCAATGCATTTTACTCATTTGCATGACGGACAACTTTCAGGGCCCCAGATCTTACTCCCAGATGGGGATTGGGTGACCCTTCAAGTAGAGGACCTCCCCCACTAAAAGAAGATGGGCCACCCTAAGTCTGCCTCCTGGCCCATAGGGCAGACAGCTACCTAGGTCTTGACTCCAAAGGAATGGATGTTATAGGGTGTGTGTGTGTGTGTGTGTCATCCTTCTTCCCCAGAGTGGGAGAGGGGAAGAGAGACTGATATGGAGAGGCAGAGAGATGGCAGCAGGAGAGAGTAACACACACACACACACACTCACACTCACTCACTCACACACACACTCACTCACTCACTCACTCACTCACTCACTCACACACACACACACACACACACACACACACACACACACACACACACACACACACACACACAGGTCAGGGGGCCAAGCAGTGTGGGTGCCAGAGCTGGAGGCAATGAAGCAGAGACTGACTCTGCCACCCGTCATCTGCTCATCCCCAGAAGAGGGAGTCAGGATGAGAAGTGGCAACTTCTTCTTCCCTGTCGCCACCATTAATCGGAATGCCCAAAAGCAGACTCTGGGGAAGGCCTGCACATCTCAGCAAGGCTTTGCCTCTAATTCCACATGGCAGGAGAAGATTCCTCCCCCCCCCCCCGCAGGTAGCATTTAGCAGACACCCTGTACCGTCTCACAGCTTGCCTCGGGCGGAGGCAGCCAGCTGGGGTGGGATTGGGCCATATTGCAGATCCACGTCGTTCACCTGCCTCAGGACACAAGAAAGCCGAAGAGGGTGTCAGGATGGGTTGTGCCTGCCCGTGTGACAGGGCAGAGCAGGGGAAACAACAAGGAGGTGCGTGGAGGAGGAGGAGGAGGAGGAGGAGGAGGAGGAGGAGGAGGAGGAGGGTCAACTCAGGGCTCTGCATTTTGCTGCAAGGGGTCAGCTCCTGTCAGCAGACACAGAAAGGGAGCCAGCGTGCAAACTGAATGCCTGTGAAATTTGGGATGCACAGGACAGACCCCTCAGGAGGAAGCCTGTGGCTCTTGCTTGAGTCAATAGAAGTGCCAGCCTTGTACCTGCACCCAAATGTGTGGAAGAAGGGCCCAGGCCAATATGTGGAAGGGCAGGCGGTGGTGGGGTGGGAGAGGAAAGGTCTTGTCCATGTGCCAGAGACCATGAGTTGCTGAGAGTGATCAAGAACCATCCTTTTTATCTGCCTCTTTCCAGGGAAGGCCATAGGTGAACAGAGTGATGGATGAAAAAGTGAAACCGGCAGGAACATAAAGCAATACTGCCTACTACGACTTACTACCAGAGCATGGCAATGAAATCAGGAAGTGGGAGGGTCGGGAACTCACAGGAACAGCAGAGGAGCAAGATCACGACAGCCTCGATCTGCTGCTCGGAGAGGAGAAGGGGGCTGATCTCTACAGACTCTGGCAATGGAGCTACCATGTTTTCAGGTAAGAGAGGTAGAAGAGACAGACAGACGACATGGTGACATGGGTCTCAGGGACAGCGCAGGCCGGGCAGAGTGATGTATCCACCCAGCCATAAGCAGTTGAATGCAAAAAAGGACTCTGTTGGTGCTCAGAGGTATGGTCTGTTTCACATCTTCTGACGTCTTGCAGGGAGACCAGGCTGTGGAGATCAGCTCAGTTGCCTTTTCCTTTGCTTGGAGGCCAGTTCCTGAAAGGGGGCACATACGTGTATTTGGAAGGCCCCATGCAGCATGTGTGTGTGTGTGTGTGTCTTGCTCTCTCCCTCCCACTTTCTGTTTCAAGAGAAGCATTTGTTTTTATACCTGCTCCTGAGGGCTCAAGTGGCCCAGAGCAGGCCTCTTCGCCAGCTCAGTCTAGCCCCACTGGCCTCTGTGTGGATGGCCTTCAGAGGGGCTGCTGACACTGGTCTGCTACAGCCTGCTTTGAAAACATATCCGAGACAGTGAGTAGAAATTCTCATTTTGGTGGCGCTCCCCTCCATTAATTTTCCAGTTGTAGTACATTACTCATGGATAATTAAGAGTGAGCTATTAATACAGCGTTTAATATTCAAGTGCAGCCGAGAGGAGAGGCCAATAAGTCAAGAAATTGCATCCTCCCAGACGTCCGGGTTCCATGATGGGATTTCTCCCCCTCCCCCTCCCTCCTCCAGCTTGGGCTCTTGGAGCAGAGGGCCGCTTCGTCCATTTCAGGGAGGGTGGGGGCTGGGGACCTCATTTATTGATAGAATACAAATAGGTCATTAAATCAGGGGAAGAGAATGGAGGAATGAATTGCCAGCCACTGAGGGAGCCGACACCATTCATAATGGTAGCTATCTTGTGGAGGAGAATTATGTGAGATTTTTGCAGGGGAGAGTGTCTTAAAATTAATGAGTCCAAAGTCCATCGTGGAATAAAATGCAGGCTGAGGGGCAGGGGGTAACCAAGGAGAAATGAGGAACTGGTTCGGGGAAGAATTGGGAGCCAGGAGAGAGGGCGGCCTGAACAGAGATGATGTTGGGAGAGGGAGGGAGGGAGGGAGGGAAGGAGGGAGAAATGGACTGGCTGGTCCTATGAGTAACACGGGGAGATGAGCTGACGTGGACATTTGATTCTCTCTATGGAACCTGTTGTCCAAATGCTTATCTGAATGGAAAATCTGTGGTTGGGTGTCCCGGTTCATCCATCCATCCCCTCCCCCCTCCCCCAAAGCAAATTCCAGCAAGGTCAAAATCCCAACGAAGACTGCCACTTGACACCAGTGATGAAGGAGGGGCCTCCTGGTCCAAGGAGACACAAGTGCAAGGGATGTCCGGATGTCAGGGCAGCCTTTGAGACAGGGGTGCCCTGTGTGCATCAAGGACCCCAGGACAGGAGAAGACCAGGGCGGAGACTGAGGCACCCCATAGCTGATGAAGACATCTCCTGCCTATGGAACATCTTAACAGGGAGTCCCTGCGTGGCTGCCACTCCCCTGGGCAGATGAGAGGGAGGGGCTGCAGCTCCGTGACAGAACCTCTGCTTAGCCCGATGATCCTGGCAACACATCTAGATAAGGCTAGGGAAAAAAATCCTGCCTGAAGCTCTGGAGAGCTGAGGTAGCGGCCAGTCAGTGTTGACTGACGGTCCCAGGCTGGATGGAATCCAAGTCTTGCTCAGTAGAAGGCAGCTGCTTCGGTTCCTGTAATGTTTGCACACCAAATCTTGTGGGCAGCCTGTGGCACATTCAGTGTGGCTATCCAGTCCTCTGAAGCCAAGCCTTCTTCATGAATAGAAAGAGTGCGTAGAGAGATGTTGTTTATCCCCTGTGGCCTGCACAGGAGGAGTGCCTCTCGGCCTTTCCTCTGGCACATCCAACAGGTTTCTCTGGTGGCCTTCCTCCGAGGGTAAGGCAGCTCTCATTGTGATTGTACAAAGTCCCCCAGCAAACAGAAGACGGCCCCAGAGCTGTGTCATTCATGCCGGCACTCAACAGGGACTCCTCCTCGCTTGGATGATGCATTCTCTCTCCATAAAAAAAGCCGTGGCCACAGGGAGCTCTGCTGTTGCCAGGAGCATCCCGTGAAGGATGGAGGAGGCCTTTCATAGAGGCCCTTTGACCATGTCCGGTGTGTGTGTGTGTGTTTGTGTATTGTGGAGGCTTTGTTGCTGAAGAGCACTTCCCACAAAGGGGCAACTGAGGAGGAGCAAGAGTGACGGACTGACGGGTTGCAAGCTTTCACTGGGAGGCCAAGGGGGTCGCTGCCCTCCTCTCTGCTTTGCTTTGCCCGTGTCTGAACTGCACAGAGGGTCAGGTTTTCAGCCATCTCTGGCAGTGGAGGTTTCTGGACAAGCAGGCGCTAAGGAGGAGCACCACCCTACAGGAGCCCTGGAGGATTAAGAGTGATGGCACAATCTCACGAGTCACGTAGAAGGATCTGGTATTAAAAGCATGCCCAGTTTTGTGCATATTGAGCGGGCCAATAAAAGCACAGCCTGAGGATGGTGGAATAATTCCAATAGACTGGATTGCCTGACTTCGCTTCACGTCCAAAAGTCAATAGGGATTTGCCTACAGCCAAGGCCCGGAACCTGCACAGATGCCCCGTGAGCCTCTGCTTCTGACGGGAGCAGCAGCCAGTTGGCAAGGTTCCCTGCTCCCCAGCTCCCTGCATCTGGAAGCAGGCAGCTCTGTAAGGAAGCACATGCTTCCCCTCCTGGGCCATGTACGCCCAACAGTCACTCTCCGTGAGCTATCCTTCTGACCTCAGCTGCAAGATGGTTGCTCGTTGGTCCTCTGGGATGCTTCCCCCACCACCCTGTCCTTGTGATGTTTTTTTTTCAATAAACCAAAGCATCCTCTATCTTCTTGGACATCACATGGACACACAGACGCAACCATGCACAGGTTCATCAGGCCTGGACTGGCTCTCTTGGATCTGGCACTCTGCATGAGTGGATGAGCTCACAAAGGAAGTGAGGCAATTATGAAACTTTGTTTAGCTTTATTGCTTAGGTAAACAACCAGGGCTAACTCTGTGCTGTCACCAGCATCCCATCCCATCCCATCGCATGCTGACCCATGAAAGGGCATCTGCAGATCAATTTTGATACTGGAGACCCTCCAGCTCACACCCTCTTTGGAAGGTCAGACAGCACTTTATGTTTGTTTTGGTGGCTTGCTGGATTTCTGGTGCAAGATAATTAGCAGTGCCAGGCTGGCTTCTTCCTTTGATCTGAACCAAAGCCCTTTTTCTATGGACAAAGTAGCAGGAAAGGAGGGAGGAAGACAGGTAGCAGGGAGGGGGCTCTGCATTTCTCCCCCAGGTTGCCTTCGGCTAGAAAGCAAGTGGAGCAGCTGAAGGCCACATCAAGAAGCTCCGTGGTCTGAGACTGGAACAGTTGGATTAAGGACTCCTTGAGATAGGTTGTAGCACACGAGGGTGGCTAGCCGCCTAGTGTCCTTTAGCGAACCCTCCTAACAACTGAAAGGTGGTTGCCTGTGAACATTCCTCTGTCAGAATGGGCTATGGGGGGGGGACCAACCCAAGGCTCATTTTAAACTAGAGAGCCCATCAGAGGGAAGGAGATCAAGGCCAGGAGCAGCACCTAGACGGCAACAGGACCACACAGGTCTCCTGGCCACAGTCTTCGCCACTTGTGTCAGGAAATGCATTGTACTTCTGTTCACATTCTAAACAGTAATTTTAAATTGGCACAGGCCATTTTATTCAGAGTATTGTCCTCTTGTATCCTCTTTTGGTGGTGCATGAGCTACCCACCCTGTGCCACTCAGAGGATAAGGCAGAGAGGCTGCAAAGGTGAGGATTGAGGTCTTTTGAGCAAAGGACTGGGGTTCCTTGAGTTTTAACTGGCTGGGGATGTACTTGGTTTGGGTGGAAGGAGCTGCTTTTGAATGTGAATTTTGAAATGTTCCCAAGGTATCACAAAGGGCCAAGGGAACCACAGCGGACAAAGTCTCTGGGTGGGCCTTTTCTACTTAGAGCTGATGGTGGATCAGGGGAAATTGCAGGCTGAGCAAGACTAGCTAAATATAGGCTCCAGGAGGGACCCGGCCTCTTGGCCACCAGTCTAAGGTTTCTGTGCCTCCGGGTCCTCTGCGCCTGGCAACGGGCCGGCCCCCAAAATACTTGCTGCAAATCCCACTCATAAAAATTCCCCAGAGGGTGCCAGGAGAGGCTTCCAGAGAAGCAGCAGCCGGCTAAATTAAGAGGTGTGAGTTCAGAGCCCCCACACTAAGGGACTGGGATGGCTGCAGGAGGCCCTCCGTGGGCACCCACGATGGATCCCCCTCACCCTTTTCGTGGAAAACCAGACGATAAATAAGTGGTCTGGTCAGATCATTAGTGCTCCTATTCAAAGGCAGGCCATTCCACAGAAGGCCAGTAGATCCTGGGCTCCTGTTCCCTGATCCACAACACGCTCTCAGCCCTTTCTGATACTAAAGTGTTCGACATGTTGGGTGGCCACACTCACCTCCAAAAAGGATTCCTAATTATGCAAAATTGCACATGGTGATTTAAATATTTGGTTGTGGAAGTAGATTATTCTTTTTTTTCCATGGTGGATGATGGGAAGTTTCAGGTCTTGGACCTCCCTCCCCCTTAGGGTTTGTTGCTTTCCAAACAGATGTGGCTCACCCTTCCGAAAGAATCCCTGTTCAAAGAGAGGACTGTTCTTTGATAGCCCTTCAAGTGGAGGAAGGTCCTCTGTAAAAGAGGAAAAGAGGCCAACCTGCTGAGGGGTCCATCATCCCCTTGCCCAACCTCCCACAAGATGCCCACTGTTCTGTGGATGAGGCAGCAACCAGGGTGCCCCACGCTGCGGGAATCTTTAGGGAACCACTTGCAGGCACACGCTGAGCATTGGAGAAAGCGGAGGGGCCCTCTGTGGCCCGGGACCCACTCCACCGATTAGCTAGCCAGACTCTTCATCCAACCCCAGTGGAAGCTGTTGTTCACCCCGCTTCCAGCGAGAGGAAGGGGTGCCAAACTTCCAAAATGGGTGGCATCACCAGAAATGGGGGTGGGTGGTGGGTGGGGGCAAGAGGTGCCTCTGCCTCTTTGCCATCTAAGGCTCGGCCTCCAACCCACAAACCATGCCGGAGGCTCTTTCTGCTGCTTCAGCAAGCCCCAGAGGGCACCTGCTGTTCCCCACAAAGCCCCCTTTGTCCAGGTAACCTGATGCCCAGAGAACTGTGGAGGAGGCTAGCCCCCACTGCCTGTGGGGGGGGGAGGTGGTGGTGGGAGGGAAGGCTGCCAATTCTGTTCTTGGGCGTCACAAAGGCAGGGGGGTGGGGGTGACTTTGCTGTCTGCTCCATTGAAATGCACAGATTCCAACCTCCCCCCCCCCCTTTCCTCTATACCCTCAGGGTCAGATCTCCCTCTCTGCCCCTCCTCCAGCTCCCCTCCTCTTCTCAAGCCTGCAAAGAGGCCAGAACAATGCAGGCCTTGTGAGGTTGCAAAGGCGGGGGGGGGGGGGCATCTGGGGCTACAGGAGGTACAAGGGTGGGAGCAGCCCCCTCTTTCTGCAGGCTCCCTTGCAGGTTGTCAGAATGAGGCTCAAGCAGCCTCTGCAGCCTCCCGTTTTAGGAGAAAAGAGGGAGCAGCCTCATCTCTGAGGGTGACCCTTCAGTAGCTCTGCAGTGTCTTAGGCAGAAATCCTGGAGATGCGGGGTGGAAGGAACGCGGCACATTTTTGCTGCCTGAGGCAGAATAATAAGCAAAGCCCTAGCCCCCCCCCCCCGCAGCCTCTCCAGAGGGACCCACTCAGGATATCGACCCCAAAACCGACCCTGCACTTCATGGAAAGCCCACAAGCATCTCTTTCTGGCAGTGAAATACATATAGATATAACTCAATAATGGACCTGTGGCTTCTTCTCACCAAGTCCCAAGGGAACTGTTCAGGGCCACTGACTTCCCCAACCTCACAGTAGGGCTGGTTGCAGAGGGAACTTGTATGGTCTAAATGAGTCCTTGGCTCTTAAACAGCGATCCCTCTGTGAGTTAGTATTCTGTTCAGAAGCTGTAAAATGGACAACAAACAATGGGGTCTCTGGCCCATCTACCATCACCCTCCAATGAAGGCAGCTGAGGCCCCCTCTCCAGCAGAGACCCCCTTCCCAGCCCCGATTCTGCATAGGAACTAGGGACCTTGCAACAAATCAGCTGGAAGGAGAGCAGAAAGGGGTCTAGCAGAGGCCAAGGTTCCCAGGTTTGTTCTTGGGAGTCCTGATGCTACCCCCTTCCACGGATGCTCTTTCGGGAATTTTCTCTCCACCCCACACAGCATCCTCTCACCCAGGCACAGTCTCTGGCTCAGTTACAAATGTCTGCCTAGTCACATCCTGCAATTGTTCTGTGCTACTTCTTGGCTTGAGGACATTGCCTTGTTCCCACCAAGGCCGGGTGGCTTTCCTCTCTGAGTAGGGAGGAAGGGAGTGCCCCCCACACCTCCCGAGACAAGCCAGTGGTGCTTTGGGCTTGACCCTGAAGACTCAGCAGTAGGAACAGCTGAGTCTCTACATGTTCTCCAGTGGAGGCATAAGAGCCGCCAGCAAACAGAAGAGCAAGACCCCCTTCCCTTCCCTTCACTCCATACGTCTTCCCACAATTACCCCATAGCAAAGTTTTTACATGTTTTCTGCCCTCTGAAGTTTTTGCTGGCATTGAGGCGTTGTTTTCAGTACACTTTTCCAGATCAAGGAGGTGTGAGGTCAGGGTTGCCTCTGAGCCTGTACATAACGAATCCCCTTCACCAGCCTCCTTGAAGTGTTTGAATTAGGAGATGCTGGGGCTCCAGGACAGAGATTTGCGGGCTGGGATTGTGAAGATGATGACCACAGCTAGCTGGAGACCCATTTCTGTCGGTCAGAGTAAGAGATACAGGAGCAGACAGACCAACAAGCTAACTTCCCAAAAGGCAGTCTCCTATGTTCCTATGGGAAGGGATGCTGGACCAAAGAAAAGTATATACTCTTATAGGTGGGAGACATGCATGGTGCCTCCTGGATTGGACTGGGCTGTCCAGAATTATAGAATGCAGAATCCCCCAGCTGGGAGGAACTGATGGAAGTGCAAACACAAGGATGATTTTAGAAAGCCTGACTCCCACCCTAGCCCCCACCAGCCCCAGCCAGAACCAATGCTCTCTGTCCTGGAGGAAAGCGGATGGGGCGGCCGGAGTGGCTTGGCCAGAGCAGGCCTGGGCTGTCTCTCTCCCACTGCCTGCATCCAGGCGGTGACAGGCTCTCACTAAGTGAGGTAATAGGCAATTGATTTTGTTCCGTTTTGCAGTGGGCAGCAATAAATCAGCCTCTCTGTCAGAGGGTATTTCATGTGTTTGGAGAGAGCGTGCCAGCAATTAGGCAGCAGCAGCAGCAGCAGAAGGCTTCAAAGTTGAGATGGAGGAGGAGTTGACGGGGCCCTTCCAGAGCAGTCCTGGCAGCTGCAGGTTGTGGCTTGCTTGCAGCCTGGGATAGTGGTTGGTGGGGAGGAAGGCACAGCAGGCAAGGGTGGGAAGAGTCCCTTCCTTCCTTCCTTCCTTCCTTCCTTCCTTCCTTCCGTTCCCCTTTTCCTCTGAGGTCAAAGGGGCCGTTGGCCTCTACAGTGTCCTTTGGACATCTTTCTCCTCTGCCTTTGCTCCAAGGAGGAACTAACCAGCCCAAACCAGCAGCTCCATGGGGTCCAACTGGCACCAGCCTCCACCCTCCCCAGTTGCGAGAGAGGTGTCACTTTGAGTTAAGTCAGGCCAACAGCAGCTGAGGATGCTTTCCGCTTCCACCCCCTGCGGTCACGAGATTTTGCTGTGCTCCAAAGACAATGTGTTCGACCCTCAAGTGCCCTTTGGCGGGAATGCCATCATGGGAGAAAACAACAACCAACCAACCCCCACCTCCTTGAGTGTCTGTGGAGGGAAGGGGGAGGCTGTGCCATTGCTTTTTACTGGGGAGTTCTTCTGTGCCTGGCCAGAGGGTCTGTGGTCCCCTAGGAGGGACAGAACACACACATCACCCTCTTGTAATCTGCAGAGAGAAGCAGAACGGATCTGGGTGGGATGTGTTTGAGGCAGATCGGCAGGACACCGAGATCTGGGAACCTCAGAAGCAAAAGCCTTTTGCCCATATATAGCGCTCTTTCTGCACTGAAACACTTGGCACAGACACGTTCTGGAAAAGGGAACAAAGGTTAAACTTGTAGCCAGAGACAGATCAAGTGATAACTGCCTGGTTGCAGTTATCCACGAGCCGTCAGCCTCCCACTTGGATAATTCCAATGTGTTATATATGGGATTACCTCTGAAGATGGCCCAGAGGCTTCAACTAATGCAAAACAGACCAACATGGCTGGTTACTGTGATAGATTGTTTTGATCATATAAACCCAGCAATGGCCACAGGACAACTGCATTGGCTACCGGTCAGTTTTTAAGCCTATTTCAGTGTGTTGGTGCTCAATAGGAAAGTGCTAAATGGCTAAGGACCAGCAGTCTTGAAGGCGCACCTGCTCCCAGACCTTCCTGCCTGATTACTGAAGTCTTCTCCGGGGGCCATCGCTCTCTCTGGTGTTATAGGTGGCCGTAGGGAAAGAATGGTCCCTGCTGTAGCTCCTCCATCTGTGGAATTGCCTACACAAGACTGATCTCCTTGGCAACCTCTTTAGGAGTTTTTAGAGGCCAGTCAAGGACCACCTGGGCATCTTGTCTTCAATTATACTACTGGTACTCCCATTTACGCTTTTATTGCTGTCACATACTGTCTCAGTGGCCTAAGATTTTCACGTTCTGATTCAGTTCGGACTGCTTAATTTGGTTTTATTGCGTTTATTCTATTTATTATATCTCTATACCACAGCATCTAGTGACATAAAAAAATATAAAAAGGAGGACAACACTCCCAAGAAGCCAAGATGGTGGCAATGGACAAAACACAAACTAAAAAATACAGTATAACACGCAACAACAAAATCAGTCAAGCTAAGTATCAACCCAAATCCCCCTCCTCATTTGGTAAGACTTTCTAGAGAACCTGGTTGACCACATTGGTGTGTGGATGAACACTGTGGTCCGTTATCACGTTGTATGGGGCTCGTTGGAGTTAGCTAGACAACACTAAAGTGCATTAAAGTGTACTGTGTCATTAAGTTATTCACTGTCAGAAGAGGGACCCTTTTTTTTCACTGAACAACTTTTTCCACCACTATCTGTAGATTTGTAAGCAAAAATGCTGCCCAGTGTGCTTTCAGTACTTGAGTTTTTGCTGCTACTTGGAAACTGGGGGCAGGCAGGAGCTGTGCCTGCTGACTGAAACTCTTCTCTAAAGCTCTCTCTCTCTCTCTCTCTCTCTCTCTCTCTCTCTCTCTCTCTCTCTCTCTCTCTCTCTCTCTCTCTCTCGGCAATGTTATTTAAGTCACCTTGATCTCCCCTTTGATCTCCTAGGCTGCTTAAGCTTGCTGTATGTTCTCCAGCTGTTAGTTAAGTGTAATTAGTTGGATCAATCTCAAAGTTCATTTTGGGAGTCAGAGTTAATAATTAATTACCATTTTCTTAAGAAAATGATCAATCAGGAGATTTTTCTATCCCACCCCCCATCTCCGAAGATAATTAATCTGTTGATATTAAGGGGTTTGATGTCCAATTTCTGTACCTTTGCTAACTGTAATCTAAATCACTTGAAGTTCAAATGAGGGATTGTACCCTGAATTCCAGTGGGCACATGAGACCACCCACCTCAGCTTCCCTGGGCAGGCACTTCACAGGGCAGAGGCTGTCTTCTGCCTTCTTCTGTCTTGAGAAGCTGCCTTATCCGAAGAGGTGTCTGCTCCAAATGTTTTCCCCCTCCCACTTCGTTTGATACCTATTTTTATATTGCATGAATTGCCAGAGTCTCAACTCACAAGGTTTTGGGCTGCCAAGCTTTTTCAGTACCACTTGGCCATGGCTCATTGTACTACTCAAATGTGGCCAGCCTGCCTTATAACTGGGGCAGAACAAGGCAGTATAGTTTGTCTGTTCCTAGAAGGGGTCCTCCTTGCAGAGAGAGAAGAGATCTGCCTGTCCTCATGGGAGCTTGCTTCATTCAGCATGTCACAAACTAGCTTGCTTTTGCCTTGTGATTGGTCATCAGCAGCTAAACATGAGCTTCATTTGTGAGTCTGATTGCTCAGCCTTGGGAGTTCTGAAGGAAGGTATCTTTAGGCCTCAAACAAAAAGAACATATAGTAACTTTGTAATTACTTTGGATCTGAAGTTATGCTTATTTGGGCAGTGAAAGGGAAGCCTCTTTTCAAACCAGCTTAGGGACTGGAGTGTCTGCTTCGTAGTCAGGATGCTCCTCCAGATGAAAAAACTTGGCTGAAGCAGGAGAAGTTCCCCACCCACTGATTACAGCAGCCTCTTGCCGCTTCCAACCCGGGACCAGAGTGAACACTTTGGAAATTCCAGACAGAAAGTGGGGAGGCTTCATCACACCCTATAAAGATGTGGGCTGGTGGGGAGGGGAGAGGAACTTGTGTCCTTCCCACCATACAAACAACAACTTGCACTTTTATCGCAAGGAAAGCCCTTATGAGTTTGGATGTTCTTTGGCTGAAAGACAGTGAGGTGAGAGCAGAAATCGAGGAGAGAGGGAGGGAGGGAGGGAGCCCAACCTGGCACTTGGCCCAAACTTCTGTTGTTTCCAGAAACATCTAATTGATGAGGCCATAAAGCAATGTTATGTTTCCCTGACACAACAGCGACAACATCCCTTCCCGTGGTATTAATTGTCAATAAAAGTTAAATGAGGATGCGAGCCAAGATTGAGTGGCACTTGGGCGCTTTCGAAGCCTGTGCCCTGCCGTGCTTCGGCTTCCGAGCCCACCAAGCTCATTACGGTCCATGATGGCGCTAATGCTTTGTGCATTAATCTGTGACATCCCAGCTTTCTCCAGAAGGAAAACAAGGGGCCAGTCATAGAATAGGAGGGAGAAGGAGCCTCAAAGAGTCCTCTGTTTCTCCCACTGCTGGTGCAGGAAATCTCCAGCGAAAGCAGGCTTAAGAGTTGACCATCCAACTTTGGTTTAAAAATCTCTGATGTAGGAGAAACCACCACCACATTCTGATATTGCCCGTTCCACTCTCAAACAGCGCATACCACGAGGAAGTTCTTCCCAATTTTTCCTGGAATCGCCCTTCTTCCCAATTCAGCCCAGAGGTTCAGTTCTTACCCTCTGCAGTCACAAAAAAAAGCTTGCGCCGTCTTCCATGTGACAGTGCTCCAGATATTTGAAGACGGGTATGTTGAGATTTTGATATGAAAATGTATTAAATATATAGTTAAATGTAAAGTGGCTGGTTTTTACCTTAGTCACGGTACTGATTGTGTTCAGGTGTGGGTATCAAGGATTAAGACTTAATGTTGTGCAACTGGTATACATGATGAAACTTTGGGTAACAGAAAATGAAGTAATATATTTTCTGATTGGTCACAGAACTGTACATAAGTCATGTGTAAAATGAACATCTTTATCTGCTGTAAGTCAGATCATTTTTTCCTATGCTGTGTGTTGCTTCAGGTCATGTTATGCTGCCAGGGGAATGTCTGTTCTCTATGTACATATGTAAATAGACGAAGTTGTTGGTTTTACTGTCTCAGTGTCATAAGTATATCTGCTAACCAATATCTCCTTACTCTGCTGGTGTTATGAGAATACACGTTATAATCAAAATTATCAACAGGGGATCCTATTACCTGCCATCCGCCAGCCTCTTCTGGACACGTTCCATCTTCTTGACCTCCTTCTGGGACTCTGGTGCCCAAAACCAGGCACATGCTAGAGCAGGAGGTTGAGGTTACTTTAGAGGTCTTTTGAGGGGAGATCTACACTGGAGAAAGACAGCAGCGGGCACCGCTCCTTGAAATCTGCACCCACCCATTCTGCCTTGCTCTGCCTGTGTTATATCCCTTGCCATATTTTGTTGTCTGTTTTAGCTTTGAAGTGCAGTTCCTGGGATGCAGGGTGGCCATCCCAGCTGAGAGTCTTCCACTGCAGGAACTGCAGCCAGTAAGCAAAGGAAAGCTGGTGGAAGAGGAGAAAATAGAGGAGAAAACAGGCCGTTTTAGCAACCATATACAGCCCGCCTTTCCGGCATTCCCCCTTCTAGTGCAGGACTGTCTGCAACATGTAGCTGGGCTCAGAGAAAGGGGGTTCCTGCCACAGTTTGGTAATTCCTCTATTGTCCCAGATGACTTTACTCTTTCTCTGGCACTGTGGGGTATGGCAAAAGTCAGATAATTCTTCCATGCAGAAGCAGCATGGTGCACCAGGGATGTATCTGGAGGCTTCACAGATAGAGAGTGCTGCAGATGTATGGAGACTGCCTCAGCAGAGGGAATGGTACTGCTGCTGAGTCTCCTATCCCCAGCCTATGACCTACATTTAGTGTCCCAGTCCTAGCCTTAATTCCAGGTCCTGTTGCTCCTCAGTGGGGCAGTGAATGACACTCTGTGCAAGCTCAAAAATATTCTCATTATTGCCCCTTCCCTCTTTCTAGATTTAAGCCTTGACATATGAGCCAGGCTCTGGTGCCTACAATCTGTGGCTTCCTTGAAGCAAACTGGCAACAGGAGGACAGCCAGAGAGGTATGACTCTTGGACATGTTTGTTTCGGGTTTGTGCATGAGAGGGAATTCTTGCATGTAGCACGTGCCTTCCCTGCTTGCTTGTGTTTCTTTTCAAGAAGCTCCACGAGTGGTTCTGCCCCCTTCACTCCCCTGCTCCTGTTTTGATCTGTCTCAGTTTGAAAGCCATGGGAGTGGACCCATTCGGCACTCGTCAAATCCCTCCTCCTCCTCCTCCTTCTCCTCACATATTCTACCGGATGCACCAGCATCTTCCCGTTAGGAGGTGCTGACAAGCAGGCTCACTTGGGGTGATTAATTGGCAACTCAAATTAATCACAAGCCTCTTTGGTGTGGCTGCAGCGGAGGGGCGGCCTGCTGCTTGAGATATAGACCGTTCCACCAGTTGCATGAGAAAGACCAGAGACCATTACTGAGCACATTTGTCAAGAAGTCACTTCCCTGCCATTGTGGTGGCGGTGGAAAGGTCAAGCGACTTTGTTATTCTTAAGTAGGGCACCGAGTGAAAACTCAGATGCCTTCAGTGTGCTTAATGTGCCAGTTAAGAGGCAGTAATTTGAGTGGCTGGCATGGTGTGGGTGGGGAGGGTGAATTCCTTTGGCTCCCCTTGTAAGCACTGGAGCTCCAAATGCACAGGAAAAAAGGGCCCAGAATTTTAAAAAATTCAGGACAAAGGATTGTACTCTCACTCACTCCCTCTCTCTTTCTCTGTATGGACTACAGAATAGCAGACAACAAGGGAATGTTAGTTAAGTAAGGGTGCATGTTTTTGTACGAGAGAGAAGTGGAAAAAACCAGTTAATATGTGACATATGATGTGGAAGGTGCCTACTGTTCTCTAGAAAAGTCATTTTTAAGTGTTCTGGTGGCATTACGTATTTTATAGATCCTGTTGATAGACTGTGAGTTTCAGCTGTGAGCAAGCTGTAGGTGGTGTGTATATCGGCATTGAAAAGGCACAGAGGAGATACTTTTCTGACCTTGTTCAGTTTTCTGGCTTTGTCTGGATGCATTTTTTGACCCTGCGTGGATGGTGTTGTTATATACTTCAGTCACTAGGTGGCACTGGACTTAATAGTATCTGGGAGGAGTCATGCACTTGCTGAGTCTTGTTGGAGAAAAACTGCAAAGACTCAAAGCGAACATCTTGCTTCTCACAGGATGTGTCTTCTAAGCTTTACGTGATGAGGTTTCACAATGTGTTGATGTTCTATTGTGACTCCCATCTGTTCTCACTGCCGTAGCTAATGTTTAAGGGGGTTGCAGTCAGGCACTATCCCACTAGACCTACTAGTTGGAATGGTCTCACGGAGTAGCTGTCAGAGTAGGATCCTGTGGTGCCATTTCCTACATGGCTTCGAAGCCCTGGATCAGGTTGTCTTGCTTGTCCAAGCCTTCCAGTGCTCTAGGTCTTTGGAACAGGAAATTCCACGGCATTCGTTCCATCTCTGCCAAATGCCTCATAGTAATATTCTGTGATCTTATGCAGACTTCCATTTGTTCAAATGTGTTGCTGCAGTTTTTAAAGCTGGTTATTTCAGTTGTTGTAGCCCATCCCTTTTCCTTCCTCAAAGCAAGGCCCAGGCACAAGAGACTGTCCTTCTGTGGCTCGTTGGGGGTCCTTCAACCCTCCCGTTTGAGGCTGTGCCCAACAGAGGAGGGACGCTTAGCCAAGCCAGGGTCATGCATCTGTATCAAGTTGGGCAGACAGGCTGCGTCCCTGTTTCTGCTTCTTCCCCAAAGCAAAGAGACGAGAGTCTTTCTGTCTTTTGCCACCATGTTGGTGTCTTCCTGCCTCCATACCCAAGCCAGGGCTCCTAGTTGCCACCCAGGTGTTTTATTTACCTTGTTAATCCCTAAGGGAGGAATCTTAATTACTTTAAATTACTGTCGGAGAAATTAGAGTGGTCAACAATTCATCACTCTGATTTCCCATCCCCTCGTACCACCCACCCACCCACCAAGAAGGTGCAATCGGCAGCCAAGGCAGCAAGATCTATTATTGATGAACTTTGCGGAGGCCCACTAATTAACTGCAAACATACACACGTACATCCTAAGCATAGTGTTGCTGATGTTTCTGGCAGAGAAATAAAGTCAAAGAGACTGGCTGAGGAAGTGCCCCTTCTCTTTTTGTAAGATAGCAGGGGTATGTCAAGAGGTGGCGGTGCCTAAAGACCCTGGCTGACTTCTTGAAGAAAAGACATGCCAGTAGATTTCCCTGGAGGTGAATAACACATGGCTTACTAGCAGGGTTTGGAATGTCACACCATTCTGGCTGCCACCTTGGCAAAAGGACTCCACAGCTTTGTTTTGTCCTTAAAATTACTCTTTGATTCCCCCTCGTGGCGACTTCTGATACTACATTTTGAAAAGAATTTTAAGAAAGAAGCAGCAAATAGTCCCAAAATGCGGCTTGGGACTGATGAGAGAATGATGTTAAATGATGAAAAACATTTGCTAAAATCCTTGTGCAAATGCCTCAAAATGTACTTAAAAAGTAACCAAAATGGAATGTTGCCGTTCCTCATTATGCTCCTTTCAAAACATAACTTAGTCACACTGTTGTTGCTGCCCAAAGTAACTTGTTGCAAGTAATGGCAACATTTCTAACTAATTTCTGCCAAGCTTTGTTTACCAAAAGAAAAAGAGGCAAGAGACCCTCAGAACATCTCTAGAAATCAAGGAGAGCAGTAGCAACAGCACGAGGTTTCTTTGCCACTGGAGGCTAGTGGCTCAGTGACTTGCTGTGGCAAGTCATTCTCAGTTTCTGCAAAATTTCCAGAAATGTAGCCATGCTAGTCTGTTCCTCAGAGAGCAGAACAAACTGGGTTTGAACTTTGGAGCAGCACGAGATCGGCTCGCATCCAGATTGCTATACGTTCTTCAATGAGCTGCTGTTCTGGTTTCTGTTCTCTTGCAAGAAGAGAGCTGCGCTCCGCGACACTGATTCTCAAGCGTCCTTGAGAATCAGCTACACAATTCTCCCGGTTCACTGGTCCTGGCCCAGCCTAGCCAAGCTCGCCCCTCTTGCCTGAGCTGTCAGATGCTGGCTGTGCCGAAGAAGACCCACCATCTTGTGGGGCCTCTGCTAAGGCCACCGAGTGTGTGAGTGACTTTTGCTCTCTGCTGACGGCCTCTCTCTGGGGCAGCCCTGAGTTATAGAGCTCCGGTACTCATAAAAGATAATCACCCTTCACGGGTGAAGTCGCCTCCATTTATGCCAGCATGGAGGAAGGATTGATGGACTGTGCAATTAAAAGCACAAGATCTGTGGGCGTCTTGGGGGCTGGGTGAGATTTATAATAAAACAGGAACTCTGTGGCATGTGAAATCCTGGAGTGCAAGAGACAAGACTTTGCCTCACCTTTGGTTTAGCGGTGCCTACCCTTCTTCCCCCCCCCACACATTTGCAGCATGTGTGTGGGGGGAGCAGAGTTAGAGGAGGACATGGAAACTTGCCACCACCAGGGCTGGGAAAGAGACCGTGTGGAGAGGGAAATGAGTTTGACTGAAGTATGGGGCTGGGCCCAGCACTCCAGAGGTGCGCCCAGGGCCTGGGGGACAATGTGCCAGATCCCTTCTCTCTGTTGGGAACAGCCACCCATCTCTCCTCCAGATGCCCCACCTGGTTGGCGCTGCAGGGGTGAAAAGGGTCCACAGAGCACCGGAAGGGACAGGGACAGTGGCCACGAACACCCAATCAAAAATGAGGATAAGAGAAAGCACTAGTTAGCAGAAAACACTTCTTAATGTAGTGGTACTGATGCAAAATTAAAAGTGTATTTTAAAATTGTTTTAATGAATTGCAACACATCTCACTTGAGTGTGGAAAACAGTGACCAGGTTATCTGTGGTCCTACTGTGAGTCTACCTGTGGATGTTGGGTGACTCTGAGGTTCCTGATCTCCCTCCTTCTTGGTTTCTTGGTTTTTTAGATCAAATGTGTAGTGGGCAGCCATGCAAATGGAGCACAGGTTCAAGAGGAGAAATATCTCCTAGCAGCCCTTCAAACAGAGGACTGTTCTCCCTAGAAGAGGAGAATGCTTTCTGTGCCAAGAAAGTGTGTTCTGGCAGTCAAATCTGTGCACGCATGTGTTTAGGATGGGGCAGGGCTGGCAGAAGATAGGAGGCGAGGTGGTAGGAGGCTGAGAAGAAGCAGAACAGGAGAACCACCCCTGGATCTGCAACAAAATCCTCACCTTTGCCACCTCGCTGAGTAGGCCTGGTCCTGAAGAAAGAGGGGAGCCTCCCCAGGCACTCCGAAAAGCCTCTCCATTCCTTCTTTCTCCCCAAAGGCTCCACCTGGCTTGGTGGAGCCTTGGTTTCCCCAGCAACTGGTGGGGGAAATTGTTTCCTGCCAGAGGTGAGAATACCAAAGGCTTCCCCTTCCTGCCCCAGCAGGCCCAGCTGAGAGAGCACAGTCACGGGAGGGAAGCGCTCCAGGTGCAGCAGGGAACGAGGCGGAGGTGGCGGGTGCGAGACCCGATGCCTGGAATTGTCTGGAGGCGGCGACCAGGCTGAGGTTGTGTCTGTTCTTGCATTTCCTGCCCGGAGGGTTCCTCTTGCCTGCTTCCCCACAATCCGTGAGTTCAGTATGCTGTGTCTCTCTGAAGAAGGTTCTCCTTGGAGCTTTCGTTCTCATGAAGGGGTGGGGGGTGGGGGTGGCACCTGGTTGGGAGGCACCCACCTTCCTGCTGGGCTGCTGAGCATCTTTCAGCGGTGTGGGGAAAGCCCCATCGGCCAGTGCACCCTGAGCAGGGTCACCCACGAAATGACAAGCAGGGGCCATCGGGTGGCATGAAGGATAGCTTTGGAGAGGAAGCTTTCAGCTGAGCTAAGTGTCCCATCTTCTGAGTGGAAGTGAGGGTCCATTAGTCAATTGTCTCCTGAACCAGGCCTTGGTCTGTAAGTGGAAAAGATGATTTTATGGCCCCATAAATCATCAAACGTTCAATTAAACAAGTGCTTTAATTGTTCCCTTTCCCTGTCCTTCCAGCACCCAGCCTCAAATGACACTTGGGACCTGACGCCCAGGTATTGACTCTGTGGGCCCCCCTTCAGCCAAGGGCAGGGATGGAGAGGTTTCCATTTAGGGCCATTTGCAGGCAGGGGGGTACTCTAGGATATCCCGCCCCCCCGCTCAATGGACCACCTTCTCTGAAGGAAGGATTCCTATACAGAAATGTGGCCTGGAGGGTGCCTCCTCAGACCGCCCCCGCTATGTCCCAGGGGGAAAAAAAATCCCCTTGCACCTGCTGTTGTGTATAACCAAAAGTGAAAAAACAAACTCTCGTTTATCTAGCGAAAGCCCCACCAAATCAAAACAAAAACCTGCATTGGCATCTTAAAGACTAAATGTTATAATTCCAACACAACCTTCTTATTCTCTGCTCCTTATTATTCTTATTCCCTTCTCTGATGCTGCCAGGATGGGTCCTTGGCCTTTCACAAGCCGACAGCTGTGGATTTCCTTCCCCTGCAGCCGCCTGGGCTGCTAAGAAAGAGGCCCCTATCCTGTCCCTCCAGGGAGGGTGAAAGGGGGGGGGTCCTCGTGAGGTGCTGGCCGTGGAGGGAAGAGAGGAGATGCAGTCCGGCCCTTCCCGAGGTCACCGGCTGTAAAATGACTCGGCTTCTCCGGGCCCTGCGAAGAATCCCCACGGCCTGCCAAGCCAAACAGTCGGCTTCCCTGCGGCTGAACTGCATCCAGACAGACTGGGCCGGGCTCCAGCCTGAGGTCAGCCAGCCAGCCAGCCGGCTGGCCCTGGACGAAGCCGGCCCTCCAGGCTGGAGGAGAGCAGTGGACTGTGCAGTGCAGCGCCGGCCTCTGCCAGTGTGTGACCAGGAGAGGAATGGGCCAGAGGAGCGACTCTGACATGTTCCTAAGAAGGAAGAATGCAGAGTTTCCAGTCAAGCTGAAAGACGGATTGGCTTCGCCAGGAGCCTCCATCTGGCAGCTCCAGAAAAAAAAGCCGTGGTGGAAAAGAGAAGAAAACAATCCAGTCCTTGGAATATTCACTCGGGAACAGTTTGGGCGCAGCAGGAAGCTGTTTTGACTGCCCCGCTCTCCTCGATTTGCTTTCCAATTTTTCAACAAGTGCTGCCATCGGCCCAAGACACTTCCCTGGTCCCGGCTGCATGCGGGCCAACTAGCTGGTGTGGTGCACGTGTGAGTGGCTGTTCCCCCAAGGAGCCTGTCTGTGTTAGGGTGGGGGAGCACCTTCCAGATGCATCGGTCCTCACAATGCCCTTGGGTACGGAGTGAAAGGTGGAAAGCTCCTGGAGGCGGGAGCGAGAGAGTTTTAAATATTTTAAAGCCATCATCCGGGAGCTGCCCACCCGTCCCCATGCAGGACCGTCAGCCGTCAAGACGAAGAGGGTATAAGGTGCACCAGGAGGATAAAATGGAGTGGAGAGCTGTGGGTTGATCAAAAAACTGAGACAGTCCTCAAACCACAGACCTCCTGGAAGCGTTTCAAGATATTATTATTCTTTATTATTTCTCACTTTTCTACCCCACCTTTCCACTACAACATTATGCTCACGGTGGCTTACAGTCATTGTAAAACTTAACAAGTACAGTGAAAGAACAAATTTATTCTTGCTTGGGTGGATAGAATACTGGGAGACAACAGCAGGATTTGAAGCTGGGACCTCTAGTGTGCAAATAAAGCTCATTTGTACCCAAGCGTAGATTAAAAATGCCCATAACTCCCTCAGTCAGAGAATGGTTCCTACAGATGCCTCATGCTTCTGTGTATCTTGGGGGAGATTTTCTGGGGCTCTTGTGCCCTTAATTAAAACATTCAAGCATTCCTGGTCTGCACCTCCCTTATGTAGATTGCTACTGGGACATTATCAGCAGTGCATTGCCCTTTTAGTTGCTTCAATGCCACATTCTGAGAAAAAAGGCTTTAATTAATCCACTTTTGCATCCCCTCTTTGCATATTCCCCCCCCCTCTAGCCAGGAAGTCAGAACACCATGGACAGCTGCTGATGGGAAAAGGGCTTCCATATGGAATACACATGGCAGGAGAAAGGAGACAGGGTGGAGTCAGCTGGCAAGGTAAGCTCTGCCCTGCCCGCCCTCATGGTGCTGGTTTGGCTCATGGGTGGCAGAACCAAGACGCTGAGCTTGGCTGTTGGGTGAAGTATAACACAGCAGGAGAACAGAGCAGGCCAAGGGGTAAAGGGCCTGTTTTCAGATGCAATCCTAACCGCACTTTTGCCCACTTGGGTGAAAGGCATTGGTTCTCACTTTGAATTCTGGGGATCATTTGTCATTCTGCAAATGTGCATCTCAATTACTGCAAAGCGGTGTCCTCTTTTCATTCTCCTTTTTAAGGGGAGCACAAGTGGCCATCCTAGAACGAACCTGGCTTCACAAGGTTGGTGTACCTGTACCGGCAGCGAGGGGGGGGGGAGAGGGAGGGCTTTTTCCCCCACTTCCTTTGGCAGAATTAGCTCCAGCCCTGAGAGATAGTTTGGGTTGTGGGGAAGGAACACTTGGGTGGAGGGTTGTGGGGCTTTCTCTTCTTTGCAAGGCAAATAAGCCCCAGCCCCCTCCCAATGAAGCTCTCCTGGGGCAATTCAGAGAGTATCAGAGCAACCCAGACTGTGTTCCACTGCCCCCCCGCCCCCCTCCAGCCAGCTCTCTCTCTTTTTTGGCAGCTTTTGCCACATCCAGTCTGTTTAGCATCAGCTTAGCCCCATCGCGGCAGGCTGGGACCTCCGCATTCGAGGCTATTTTTGCATTCAGTTCAGTTTTTATCATTTTAAGGTTCACGCGTTTCTAATTGTTATGAATACCATGGTAAAATTAATAGTTCTATGGTTGGTTTATTACATTTAGTAAAATTATGGGCATGTAATGTTTGCCAAGAAAAGACACTGCACAGACTTTAATCATGTAAAGATGATAATTTAGTTGTTACACTTGTTGAAATGATGGGATTAATTTTTTTTTAAAGTTTGCAAGCTGCAGGAGGAAGTCAGGAAGAAAAACGTTTACTGAGACAAGCAAAGTGAGGGCTGCTAGCCATCACCGGCTGACCTATGGATGAAGGGGGAAGAGCCTCACCAGCCTCTCCTCCCCCAGGACACATGGGGGGGCATCATGGTCACTCTGGATCCAGGGTGACACCACCCTGAGATGGATAGCAAAGTTTGCATCCTACTGCTGGTTCCATTCTCCAGACAAGAACAGGGCATTCTGTAGAGACTTCCCCAGAGCATGCCAAGTTTTTAAGGAGGGAGGGAGGAAGCCTGCAGCCATCTGGGGGTCTCGGACTTTGTCTGCACTGAAACTGTATGCTGATTCCAAAGGGCACATGATGCCATGCTTATTTACTGGGCCACAGACTTCCTTCTGTATTGCTGTCTCAGAATAAGTCCTTTTTACAGCAAGGGCCCCCTGCTCCTTTAATTAGAAGTTTCCCTGCTCCATCTTTTGCCTGTAGCCCACCAGCTGTGGCACTGCTGATGAGTTGCCCCTTCCTTCCTCTGTTGTAGAAGAAAAGAAAGGAGGTGGCTCCCCCCCCCCCCGTCTATCTCCTTAGGCTAGGGTCATCAAAGCCGTGATACCTGCCCCGGCTAACTCCATCCAAATGTCAGGAGGACCGTCTCTCCCACAAACCCATTCCTACACAAACATTTGGGTGAGCAGTAATCATGTAAGGTTCTGGCTTGTCAGCTCAGCCCCCAGAGTAAATAAACTTTCCCCTGAAAGGAGACGAATTGGATGCTGTAGCTGCCAAACCTGGGAACGACTCTGTCGGAAAACGTTAGGCCTGCAGCTCACCCTCGTGGCAGCGGCAGGCAAGCGAGAAATGGGGCTGCCGGCTCACATTTGACAGAGAGGGATGCCTCGGCTAAGCGTTTCCAGCAGCCGACTGGAAAACCAGCACCTGTGCTCCAGCAAGGGTTGGGGGGGCACAGGGGAGGACCCCCAAGCAGGCTTACTCCGATGCATGCCTAGCAAAGAGGGTGAGCTGTTGCCGAGGCCTGGATATAGTTTTTTTCCCTTTGGGGAGTGAATTCCCCCCCCAGAACCTCTTGCTTAGACCATGTGAAGAGGATGGAGTTGTGTTTCCTAAGTCACCAGCACCCCAATTCCTGTAGGATTTGGGGGCCCCACATCAGAGGCGCAGTGTGCAGCTTTGTGACATCCCAGGGACAGGAGAGGTAAGATTTGAGAGGAGGGCCAAGCCTGCTTCCTTCTGGTGAGTCCCCAGCTTTGGAGGCAAACCCAAGGGCCTTGTCCTCTTGTCCTTTCCTCCAAATGGCACAAGGGGCCCCATGGTTGGCGCATCAAACAGTCAGGGGGGAGGAGAGGGGACTTGGGCGAAGCCCATCCAACGCAGCGTGGGGGACGAGGCACCCAAACGGGTTGAGCCAGAGAACTATGCCTGCAGCTGGAAACGGATGGCATTCAGGGCCCAGGGCCCCCTCCCCACAATGCAGAAGTCAAAATCATTTTGTTTGTTTGTTTGTGTGTGGGGGGGCTGTTCCCTGTAATTCACACACAGGGGCTCTTGCATCCAGAGAGCATCAAGCTGCCTGCGCAACCGCAATACTCTGATGTAAGGGGCACAGCAGGCGGTGCCTCACACATGCCAGCTGCGGTGGGCCAGTGACCACTGTTTGCTGGTGGTCAGAAGGACTCTGTTTCCCTTGGTGGCCCCTGGTCTTTCCAACAGGACTGGTGGGACGGGGGGGGGGGGGCTAGATCCTTATGCTTTGGGAAAAAGGGAGGCCGAAGGGTGACCCAAGCTTCCCTCCACCCCCACCCCCACCCCCCGCCACCCTTGTGCTTTCTGCCCCAGGGCCAGAGGGAGCAAGCCGCCGAATGCCACTAGGCCAGGGGACAAGGAGCGTTTCTCCTTTTTCCGCTTGGCCACCAGTAAGGATGTGACTTTGGAGGGGTGCAGGGGCACGTTCTGAGCGCAGCAGGATAAACAGCGCGGCTCTGCATGTCTGCGAGGGCTCTCCTGACATCCGGACGGCTCAAGAGGCAATTGCCTCTGACAGGCCTGCTTATTCCCCGCCCAGCTGACCAGTTTGTGAATCGATGCAATGGAGGCGAGGATCTTGCCACTATCAGATCTCATTAAACCAGCTCCCATTCTCTGTTTTAGCTGTGTGTGTGTGTGTGTGTGGGGGGGGGAGAGATGGCTCCCAATGGGGTGTCTGTCTCTGAGGAGATGGAATTGTGTTCAGCTAATGATGTTTCAGTGGGGGAAGGCCGCTATACCCCTACATTACCTGGAAATGCAGGGTCTGGCTGGCTGGCTTGAAAGGAGACCCAGTGGGCTCTGGGGTGCTCTGTGTCTCTGCCCAGACCAGCCCCCTTGCTGCAGGACACCCGGAAAAGATCCTGGTCCTCTCAGACAGGCTTGCTGGCCAGCCGACTGGCCCGCAGAACCCAACCAACGGCAAAGGAAGCTTCCGTAGCTGCTCAGAGCTTGGTAAAGGGAAGACAACGCCCTGATCCTCCAAGCAAGTGGCCGTGCTGGTAGGGGGATTTTGAGCATTTGAGGGCAACGCTCATCCAGGCCCTGATCCTGTGCCATGAATCATCTGTGCAACATCTCCCAGGCCGGATATTGAACATGCACTGCCTCCTCTCTTGGTGCGTAAAGACTATTCATTAAATTCACATCGCTTTGGGCTGATGGGGCATCGTGACAAGGAATTTCTCAAGTCCCAGGGCAGTCCTAATTGGTGCTAGCTGGTGTGCACCTCAGCTGCAAAAAAGGGAAATGCCAAACTCTGCCCCTCACCTCTCTCCTGCAAAAGTGACCCTAAAAATAAAGCACGCTTTTGTTTCCTATGAAAGAGCCCAAAAGAGCTTGGAGAAATACGCTGAGATAGGAATGGTGATAGGTATAAAATTGTTCTGGCTGACAAAGGTGGAGATGGAGGAAGTGACAGCCGCATGCCGTGTCTTCTCCAAGAGAGGGAAGCCAGCCGGGCCCCATCTTTGCTGTCCTTTCACGGGCAGGCAAAGACGTTTCTCTTCAGGCAGGCTTTTCCTTTTAATGACCGGTGGTCTGAGAGGAGCTTTTACATGGATGGCTGCACTCGGTTTTAAATGTGTTTTAGTACTGATTTTATTTGCCATTTTTAATAATAATACTTGTTTGTTTCCTTTTTCATATATGTATACTTCCTGGTTTTGGCTTTTAAATATTGACTTTCTAAGGATGCAAGCCACATGGGGTCCTTTCTAAGGAGAAAGGTAGGATAAAACTATTTAAAATAAATAAATAAGGGATGATGGGAGAAGAAGCAAGGGACACCAGCCGCACTAGGAGGAGCCGTCTAGGGAGAAGGAAGGCCAGGTCAGAGCAGAGAGTAAGAGAGAAAATCTGCAAAAGCTAAGGAAGGGCCTGTTCCTTCACCACCCTCTTCCCAAGCAAAGCATCCATCTTTCTTGGAGAAGCTGCACCCAGTCACCTCCGACGGGCACAAACAGAATTCCTAGCCTGTTTCGTCATGAGGCCTATCCTGCTCCCACATGAGTTGACCGGGGATGTGGCCTCTTTGTGGTCCCACAGTTCTGGACCTGCCAAATGCATAACAAGACAAGGAGGCCAGTAAATGGTCTTTGAAGGGTCTTTCACAAAGGCTGGGTCTGCCTCCCCTCTTAATCTCCCCTCTCACCCCCCCCAAAAAAAAACAGTGCAGAGGGTTGCCTTTCCAGGCAAAATGGTCCCCACTGGAGCAGTGGGCGAGTGACGGCCCAGCCCTGGTTGTGTGAGGTGGAGAGTGGAGAACGTGCCCAGAAAAACAAGCGCCTGCTGAGGGGACAGCTGGACACGCTGCTTCAGCTTGGCCAGCCTCCCACTCTTTGGAAGCTGTAAAAAGAGATCTCTGCAGCCGCGAGGTGGATGGAAAACGTTGCCTCATCCCTTTGGACTCCTTGTGGAAACAACCGTACACACACACATGGAAACAACCGTGCACACACACGCACACACACACACACACACACACACACACACACACACACACACACACAGGGCGAGCGAGCGAGAGAGCTGTGTCACAACAAGGCTGAGAGGGGAGGGGGGGAGGAACTCGAGGCGTAAAAGCAGGACTTGTTTAAATTGTGTGAAACCTCAAATAAATCTCTGAGGATCGGGAGGAAAGGGCCCTGCCTCAGCCACGCAGGCATCCTTGCACTCCACCCAGGGAGGGATTGGAAGCTGCCAAGGATGGGAGAAAGGGGGGGGGGAGTCTCGCCTCACCCCACCTGGATTGGCACAGAGGAGACCTGTGCCAAACACATCTGGATCCAGAATCTCTCCCTCTCTCCCTCTCTCTCATTTGCTTTGCTTTTTTGCAGCACAGCCATGACCTAGGGGTGGCAGAAAATCCTTGCCTGTTTTTAGAGGCCTTTTGCAAAAGCTCAGGTGCCAGTAAATTTCTCCAAATGCACAGGAAGTGGGTGCAGAATACGTCACAAATCCACAGCTCCACCTAGACTCAGCTGAGCAAAAGCAGCCACATTGGCCACAAGGAAAATCCACAGTCCATCTAGATATACTTTGATTAAGCCAGCTTGGTGAGTTTGCAAAACTGCATGTAAGCAGATGATATACATATTGGGGTGTGGAGGGGAGTTGGGAGTTGAGCACTGATTCTTAAGTCACAGAAGATGAAATGTGAGAGATATAAATCTTCACTTTTCTGATTCTCAGCAAGGACCGAGAAAGCAACAAATGGTTTTTGTACTACGTGATGGTTTGTGGCTCTCTAGACCAAAGAATGAGAATGTTTTTCCTTGTGCCAGTTAACACAAAACTAGGCAAATAGTGCTGTAATGCAAATAGTATAAATTGCACAGAATGGGAATTGTTTGTTGGCTTTTTCTGTGCACTTCTAAAGATCAGAGGCCTTGGATGGGGTGTTCGCATCTCGTCGAACAATCGGCCTATTATTCTGCTTTCTGTGCACACTTGGTTTCTCCAGGGGAAATGATGTTGTTTTTCTGCAGAAACAGTTTGAGAAAATTCTGGAGCACTTTGTGGGGGGAAAGATGGCATCTCTTGTCTTGCTCTCGGCTAAAGGCAAAGAATCTCACAGGGCTTGGCCATTCCTCAGTGAGGTATCTTCTCAAGTTGAGAAAAGTGACGAGAAGTAAAGAATTTAATGAATGTTCTGTTCATTCCCTAGAGGGAGGTGGCTGCAGGCATTAAGAATTCAGCTCTAGGAGATACTGGATGGTTTTGAAGTTGCCTTGGCTGTTGTCCTTGGTTGACAACGGCCACCTACCCCACCTCTCATAATTCACTCAGGGGGCCTGACAATCCTAACCCATCTTCTTGACCACTCTTGTCTTTCAGCATTTTGTGCCCTGTGTTGCTTTGCATGTGTCGAAACCCGGTTCCCTAAGGTCCGAGCCGTGTGTTTACGATCCCTTGGGTTTGTCTGGTTTTCTAACTCCCCCCATGAGGATGGTGTGGCTCCTGCCATCAGAGGCCCAGAGTTTGAGGGAAAGGAAAACTCCCAGGCTGGCATCACAGGAAATGTGAATGAACCCTGGATTAACAAGTTCACACCAGGAGACCCTGGATATATTTATTTCTTATCATTTATATCCCACACATCTGCCAGAACACTCTGGGTGGTAAACACATTAAAAACAAACAACCCACAATACAGCAGTAAACATTAAATGAAAAACAATAAAAGCAACACATAATTACGAGACCATTAAACCGCAGCAAGCTCCCCCTCCCCCTTCCCCCGATTTGCGTCTGGGCCTTATCCTGTAGCATGCTTAGCACCACACAAAGGTGGAGCCAGCCTTTGGGAATAGGCTGGAGATCTGGTTTGTTCTTGGTCTCCCCTTAGACCGGGGTCCTGCCTTTGCTTCGCTGCTCACGCCCACTGCAAGTTGCAAACCCTGTGCTGTGATTCTGCCTGCCATGGTCTCGGAGCTTAGGCAGGGCTCCTTCTTCGGACTACACCTCCCAGAATTCCCTGACAAGTCATGCTGGAGGAAAACAGAAATGTTTCAGCCTCCACCTCTGTATGGAAAGATGGGTGCTCAAGTAGGGCAACCCCAGAGCCCATCGGCATCGCTTACACAGCTGCCACCTGCGATGCCAGATTTCCAAAAGCTGAGTTCTTTGTCCCGTGGAGTGTGCAAGTCTGTGAGACAGAGCATCGCTGTGTCTGGCTTGGGTCAGCCCCGTATCTTCCGGCTATGTCCCAGACCCATCCCTCGTGAATCTTCCTTGGTCACCACCTCTCCCCACCTGGACAACCACCCTTGAAAGAGGGCTTCCTCTTTCCCTTCCCCAACAGCACCATCTACGTCACTTTTCGGCCCTCTCTTCATTAAGAAACGAAAGGTGTCACTTGCCTTTGAGTCAATAGCTTCTAATTAGTTTGCTATTAATTAAGGCCGTTTGGTGCTCTTGTTCTGTAGCAATTAGCTGGCAATCCAGGCCACCCCGTCCCAGGAGCACTAGGGGGCTTTAAAATACATGGGTTTCTGGAATGAAGTCAGCTTTGGGGGTGGGCGGCTGCCTCTCTCTCTCTCTGCCTCTGTGTGTGTGTGTGTGTGTGTTTGTGATGCACTGAATTCTGGCAGATTACATTCTACATTGGGTTTAATTGGCAGCAATTAAGTCATTATCTCCTCTTGTGTGGATGACTGAAGTTAGAGATGCAGCAAAGAGCCAGCCACCTTCGCTGAACGTGTGCCTGGAGATGCACAGGGGCTTGTAGGTAACAAGAGGACATACAGAAGTTGGAAGAGACTTTTGTAGGCCATTACACCTCAAGATGACACAAAGACCAGATCGGAGCTCAGGAAGGTTAATCCTTTTGGACCACATATTTCAGAGTCTGGGAATTATGGAAGATGTAGTCCAATGTTTATTCTTTTTAAAAAGTAACATTCCCAAGCAATGGATTTTTGACTAAAAGGAGCAAAAACCAAGCTTGTCTCCCCCTTCCACTTCTCCTCTTGCTTAATTTGGACAATCTTGCTAGCTGAAAAGATCATCATCTTGAAATCTGATTGTCTATTGGCGGAACAGATATGCATCACCAACCAGTATGGCTTTTGAAAGTGTGTGTGTGGATATGTGTGTGTGTGTGTGTGTGTGTGTGTGAGAGAGAGAGAGAGAGCATGTGTATGTGTGTGCATGTGTGTGTGAGCGTGTGTGTGTGAGCATGCATGCATGCCGGTGTGGCTGGCTGTCTTACATGCTTTATCCATAAATAAAGGAAGGGTGAAAATCCAGGCTGGGGAATGTCTGAACGGATGCTGGGTATAATGCTTGGAGTCGAGGTCATGGCATCCGGGCTGCCTGGTGTCTCGCCTATGATTGCTGGGCTCAACGTTTTAATTTTAATTCCATCTCCGGAGCAAACAGCTTCGGGGAAATCAGCTGGGGAGATTGATAGAGACCATGAATGATTTATAAAGCCTCCATGGTGGTAATCAATACTGCTTCTTATTACAGCCCTCTGCTCCCAAACCCTCTCTTTACGGCTCATTTTTCTAACCCTTCTAATTTGACCCAAACTTAATTGATGAGGCAACGGGGGGGGGGGGAGGGAATGGCACCCTCCCTAACGCCTCCCTTTCCAATCTGGACCGTTGTGATGCTCAGTTCCACCCCCTTTGCTGGCTGCCTAGAGTTGCCAGTAAATGCTCAGTGAGTTTCCTCGGCGTTAGTCTGGATGGAGCTGCCTTTTGCGTATTCATCTTGACAGCATGCTCTCATCCCTTGGGATGATGTGCACCCACTCAACTTGCAAAGCACCAGACATGCTTGCTGAAACCGTACCTGGCTTGAAGTCACACAGCAAACTTTGATACTGGATGGATTTATCCTTTTGACATGAGGGAAATGTTAAGGGCTGATGCGTGGGAAGATCACCTCCTATGAAATGGCGAGCAAGAGCTTTTCTCTCTCTCAAGTCTGGCTTAATAGACTAGATGCAAACCTCAGTGTCGCACAGATCTCTTCTTCAAGAGTTCAGCCAAAGAGGTGGCAAGAGCTTATTATGTTGCTTCTCACCCCTAAGAAGCAGAAGGTTGGAAAATCTACCCAGGACACTTACAGACGGAGAGATTTTCCTCTCCTTTGGCATGGCTCAACGGGAAAGAGTCAAAAACAGCAGGGTTTGCTCTCCAGTTCTGAAGGAACTTTTTGCTCCATGTTGTGTTTCCATGGTTGTGTTTTCTTGCTTTTCCTAGCTGTCAGACTCTAATATTTCATGGTTAAAAGGCAGCCCCTTCTTTCCAATTGCTTATTTATGACATTCCTGCTTGATGGAAAGTAAAAGCAAAATGTTCCTACTGAGGCATCACTGAGGCAGTTGAATTCACATCCAGAACCTTTCCAAAGGACCAGCAAAACCCCCTTCAGAGAGTCAGGTGTTTTGCCCTTGAGCCATCCTACTGCTGAGCCTAATGGGGCATCAGTAACTTGGTATTACCATATCCCCACTCAGCGAATGGGCAGAACAGGCTCTCGGAATGGAAAGAGCAAACAGCCATCCTTGTACAGCCAAGACAGCGAGGAACTTCTTTTTCAAACCATGGCAACACGGCTGAACGTTGGGGGCACCAACACATGTGATCGCAACTTCGCACTTAGAAGCAGAGCTGATTTGAGGAATGAAGTGTGTGCATCTTCCAGCGAACTTTTGTAGTTTTTGTGACTTGAAAATAAGAAAGCCATTTGTTTGGGGATTGGTCATCAGGAGGCAAACCTTTGTTTGTCTGTTGGTTTATCCCCTTCTAATTGCAAAGTTGCCCTCTCGTCAGGTTTCGCTCTTGGTGCCAGGAATGAGAGTCCAGTCAAGGTATGGCAACCACATGCCTCTGAGCCTGGCAAGAGCATACCACCTTCGGAGCAAAGGCTCCCAGCAAAGACGTGAAAAAGAAGGTCAGGCAAGAGCCGGGAGGTGCAAACCAGCCTGCAAAGGAACTGGGCAGGAATAAGACCCTCCATTGCCAAAGATGGTGGAGTCAGAGGGAAAGAAAGCAGACAACACAGTATGTGGTCTCCCAACCTGCTCGCCTGGTTTCTGCCCTCTGGGAGCGGCTGGATGTGGTTGCGGCGCTCGCGCGCTCTCTCTGCTGCTCCGGCAAGAGGGGATGGCCTCCTCCTTCCCATTCATGTATTTCATATTATAAAATGACTGCCGTTGCCATGGCAACATAAAGGGAGCAGATCTCATTACTGAGGCCGGGCCACAAAGATTTTCTCTAAGGAATTTCTTCTTTTCATTATTTTTCTCCAAAGGTCAGTTATCCTCTGAGGCGGGGTGGGGGACTGCGCAAAAGGTGAAGCATATTCATGGCAAAATTCCCCAGGTGGAATTTACAATCATCCTCCCCCACCACCTTCCTGCATGCCTTTAAAAAGAAAAAAAAACTTGTTGAAAGCTCTCTCTCTCTCTCTCTCTCTGTGGTGTTTTTTTTAACCCCTTTTGGCCCGTAGCAGAAAGCCAAGCTTGGCTTTTACCCGCAACCTTGTTGCCTGGGTGCTATAGGAGAGATGAACAAGGTCAAAATGCATTGTTTCCTTTGCCCCAAAGGTCAATTCTTAAGGGCCGAATCATCCCCTAAAATTAGATGAGATTTATCTTTTGCAAACCTGCTACTCATGAAGAGGAAAAATAAACCTATCCTCAAACAAGCCTTGATGCAAATCCAGTGTTTAGGAAGCCGCGGACAGTGCCCCCAGTGAGAACTGGGCAATCACATTCCACTTACTACTATCCAGTCCTCATGCAAAAATGCAAAGTACGCCGTTGTGCACGCATAAGGAAAAGGCGGAGACTCCGAGTGTCTCCAATGGACAGGGGAAGAGGGGACGCACCATGCTGGAGACCTGGACTGGGATTTTGCATGCTGGCCAGAAGCGCCCACCAGAGAGAGCAGGTGAGCATTGCCACAGCCTGGGCACAGAAGCTGGTGAGATGGCAGCTTCACCATTAGAAGCCTCACTCCCTTCAGAGCTAATGGACATTTACTTTCCTACTACAAAGTTTCATAGTTCTACAAGTGGGTGGATAGCTTGTTTTGTTTTCTAATGGGTCACTGGAAGAAAAGCCATGGGATTCACTCTCCATGGTGATTGTTCTGAGCAAAGAAAGGGCTCTCTTCACCTGTGATGCTTGCAAAATCTACGTGTTCCTTTTCTGAAAAAGAAGGAAGAATGAAAGAAAAGAGGAGGCAAGCCGGCTGGAGCAAGCAATCTCTTTCAGTTAATTAACTTTAAGCCGTTTATACCCTGTGTCATGAAGGACTTAAGACCGGACCTTGCTCAGAAACCAAGACTAGAATGACGGAGCCACAGGGTCCATTTCTAGCTCAGTCTCCTGCCCCGTGGCCGCTAAACCCCTACGAGGACACTTCCTCCACACCTTGCAAGCAGCTTACAGAGTTGTAACAACAATTACAAATCTGAAACCCGAACCATAGCAATCTCCTGATCACAGGCAAGCAAAGGGATAGTCAAATGAGATCCTTCTGAAGCCGTAGCAAAAACCCAAAACTAAACAAACAAACAAACAAAAAACATTTGCCTGAAGGGTTCTTTCTGTCCACAAAGGCTGTGCTGTGGTTGCTTAACAAACATCTTTAACTTTGCAAAATAGAAGTAACAGCAACGCATCAGTTGGGAAGGAAATCCCATCCTTTCCAGGTGTTGGCCGAATTTGGTGGCTGAATTTCTCAAAGAGCAGGACTTTAAAACTGTGCCTCAAATAGGGGTCTGTTCCTGAAGCCGTGGCACTTTCTGATGCAAAAAGGCTTGCTTCCTGCTCCCCGATTTTTAAAATTTCCAATGTATTTGCAGTCCCATGTTCCTTAGCCATGTCCAAGAAGCATCCCAGTCCAGGCAGAAGGTGGAGGTTCCTTTAGGCCACCTTCTGGTCACCCTTGCAGTCCAGAGGGGTCCGCTGGCTGGGGGAGGCTGGAGAGGTATGTGAGGCCCAGGGAAATCTCTGCCAAGATCTGCTCTCTCTCTCTCTCTTTCTCTCTCTCTGTCTTTGTCTTAAACTCTCTTCTCTCACCAAATGGAAATCCTGGATTCCATAACGGATCAATTTCAGACCATTTGATATTGATATATGAAGATCCCGGGGGATTATAGTAATGCATTTTTCATCCCACCACGATCGTATCGTGTAAGGAAAATGGGTCCGACGGAGGAGTACAAATGGAGAGAGACATGGCCGTTTAAGATAAGGAGTTATCGGTATACAGGGAAATGGTGTTTCAGAGGAAAGGACCACCAGTGGATAGAAACGGCATTTTCCTCTTCAATCCTCTTCTCTGGCAGAGCTGCTGCCCACCGTTCACTTCTCCATGGGCGTCAGTCATGGAAGCTAAGGGAGGAAGGGGCACACCTGGGTGCTCACGGAGGCAGAGAAGGTTGGGGGGTGGTGGTGGTGGTCAGAATCGTCCTGCAAGCTGAAGACCACAAGCCTCCTGGTGGAAGGTCCAGCTGGACAAGAAAAAGCTCAGAGAGCAGGTGACACCAGCTGTTGAAGGCACTGAGAAACTGCTGACCTTCCGGGATGGTCTGGAATGGTAGATGACAGCTTTGTCTGTTGAAAGTACAGGTGGGACCTCCAGGAAGAAGTTTCCCATAAGAAGGGGGTCAGTGGTTATTACTAAATATCCTTCCTCACTGAGGCTCATGTGCAAGTTCTAGTGAAATTTCCAAAGAGGGCTGCAATTTTGCAAAGCTCCCAAGAAACAGAATCCCCGAATGTTGAGATGAAAATGCTTTCCACTCTCTCTTAGTTTTTTTTTTTAATGCATTGATATCTTTATTTCTATCTTGTTCCAGGGATCTCCCATCTTGGATACTTATCTTTGCCTTTGCAAGCGTAACCTCAGTGGATCACCCACATTTAGTGAGTTTTCCCGCTGGGTTTGTTTCTTGTTTGACACATGTGCTTCCCCTGTGATCCCATGCTCAACAAAACAGAACATCCAGTGAAATCCTAGTGAGATCCAGGAGGAGGATGTGTAAGAGTTTCAGGACAATAAATTGACTTCAGCCGAGGAGCAGTTGGAGAAGCCTATGCTGAATGAGCCTCTTGAAACCACTTGGATTTGATGGTGCTTAACTCACGCTGGATTGTGTCCCAAGAACACTTCACCTTGTCATTTTAGCCCCATGAGCAGTGAGGAAGGCACTTCAAAATGGACTTCCTTCCTTCCTTTGATAGTATGGGTGGCATCATCCTGCCGATAGAGGGGAAACTCTCCCCCTCACCTTTAAGATTTGGGGAGGGGGTGGAGACCCTGCATCTCTGAGCACTAGACTCTGAGAATCCCTGCAGGGATGTGACATTGCCATGTGGGGGGTCCACCCTCCTTTGGATTGGTTGGGGAGAGGCCGGATCCCACCATGGAGGTTGGAGACGCCCCCTCCCCTGTCCAGGAGAGTAGGGGGTGCGTGTGTGCATGCTTTTTCTCCTCTGGGGCAATCCCAGCAGCTCCTCCTGGTTTCTAAAGCCAGGTCCTTCTCTGACAAGTCAAAAGAAGTGCCCCCCCCCCGGCAGCTGAATGGTGCCCGCAAAGAGACAACATGGTTTTTATTTCTTTTCTTCCTCCAAACCTCCCCCCCCACACTTTTTTTTTTTAAAAAGCATGGTAATAAAATGCTATTCAGGAAAGCCCAATCTCTAAAAAACAGGGCCTATTGAGATGACAGGCTGAAACCCATTTGCTGAGCGCCAAAATGGGCCCCTTTGTAACCTCTTTCCTTCTGTTGACAGTTACCTTTCAATCTGACAATTGGGCAGTAAGCGCCCGATCTTTATGCAACGTTCTATTCACCCTGCGTATTAATGAAAAAAAAAAAACGGGGGGGAGGAGAACCTGTAAGAATAGCCTTTAATGGGCTGATAGACAAGGGCACCCCTTATACTGCGCCGAAGCGCCTCTTATCTGCCTCTCCCAGAGTTGCTGGCCTGCCCCCCCCCTGAGCCGGTCCCTGCCCGGCTGCTGCTCCTCTCAACCTGCCGCTACCGCTGGCACCGCCGCCGAAAGGGCGGCTCTCTGGCTCCAGAGGTGGAAGTGTTTCCGTTCCGGTCCAGAAGTCAGGCTGATTCTTTTTCTTGGGTGGGGAGGCCAGGAGAGCGAGAGGCAAAAAGGGAGCCCGAGGGTCAGGCGAGGGAGGGGCGCCCGGCTGCTGCTGCTGCTGCTGCTGCTTCCCCGCACCTCATGGGTGCCCTTCCTGCAACCTCAGGAAGGCCGGTCGAAACAACACACGTACTTTGGTGTTTCCTTCCCTGCATGGCCCCATCTTCCTTTCCTTGCCTTTCCGGACTCAGAAGCAAAATCCATCCTGAACCATTTTGCAAGTAGGGAATCTCCTGGATATTTGGTCAGCGGCTTAGAGAGGGCCAAGGAAAAGCGAAATGGTCACGCAGGGTTGGGTGGACGCCTTCCCATCTCCCACGGCCTCATAGTCCTTCACCCCTCAGCCGCTGAGTCTGATTCCTCTTCCAGAGGTTCAGAAGGAGACGACCAAGGGGAGGAAGACAGTTGTCTCTCTCACTTCCGCCCTGGATCGTGCCACCTCTGGCCTCTCTCTTCTTCATGGCCAACCCCATTAGGAGGTCTCTTCTCTTCCATCCATTGACTTAAATCTGGTTTAGATCTCTCCCGGAGTCTTGTGGCAGTGAGTTCCACAGGCGGGTGGAGTGGAACGATCTTTAATTCTGTTTGTTCAAAAGCACTTGCCTGTGTACCTCGGGAACAGAGCTGAATTGGGCTCTCTGGGGGAATGAGCAAAACCTTTCGCCTTTCTGTACTGCTCACATTTTTAAGGTCTTCTGGGAGGTCCTTCTTTAGCAGCCTCTCCCTCCCACATTGTTTCACCAAAGGAAACAATGTGGCCACCCCAGGCCCCTGCACTCGGATGGAAACTCTCTTCCATCAAAGCTGGCGGACTGCTTCCTCATGAGACCCCACCAAGGGATGGGTCAGAGCTAGGTCTCCTCGGCCGAGCCAGGATCCAGGGTCCCTCTCCCCCTCCTCTTCCTCTTGGAACTCACAGGAAGGAGGGAGCTTCTAACTCATAATTGCATCTTGAATTGGCAAATGCTTCTGCCCATGTGAATACATTAAAAGCTGCCTCGTCAGCAGTTGCAGTGGGGGGGAAATTGCATGTAAATGAGGCGCCGTCTTATGGCTCCATTTGGAGGCTGTGAAATGGCACCTTATTGTGTTGTTCTAAGATTTCTTGCTTAGTTAACAGAAAATCCTCACAATTAAGTCTGAACTCAGATTAATTCCCATTAGAGGCAAGGAGCCGACCTCAACTCCCTGTTCTGTTCTTTCCTGCATCTTGGACTCGGGAGTGGAGAATGGGCCCCCCCAGAGAGAAATCTATGGGGGCACAGCAGCTGGGCAGGAGGCGGGGGGGGGGAGAGATAGGAGGAGCCGAATTGAATCCCAGGCCACCAGAGCCTGGGAGGGTGACCTCTGTCATTTCCCCTAGAATATATGGTGGAAAAGTAGGTGTTTGTAAACTCGTAGAGAAAACCTGGTTAGGTATCCTTGTACCCTGATGCTTTTGACCAGCAACAGGAACTTGCAGGAAGTGGTAGACAGAGAGACAGCCATGGAGACCCAGGTGTGTCCCCTTTCCTGCCTTTTTGAGTAGGATGTGGCGAGTCTGCTATTTTTTTCTCTGTTCTCAGTGATTGCATAGATTCAGTGACAAAACTTGCCCTCCTCCATGCTTACTGGGGAACTCAGCCCACAGACTTGGTTTTCCTTCCTTCCTTCCTTCCTTCCTTCCTTCCTTCCTTCCTTCCTTCCTTCCTTCCTTCCTTCCTTCCTTCCTTCCTTCCTTCCTTCCCCCAGAGGGAGCGATCTTCCTGGCAGCCTCCCAGCCATGGCCTCTGTGAGCATCCTCGACCTCAGAAGGGCCTCTCCTCTCTGACTGCAGGAGGATAAACACTTTTCTTGTGCAAATAGTAATTGTAGGAAAGAGGCTTGCGGATAAATTATTATCATGACCCTCATTCCAGGGTGGAAAATTCTCTCGCACCATAGAAGGGAAAAGTCAAAATTTGCATTTAAATGGAAAGTGCTGGGTGGCAGGGCAACACTGGAGGATGCTCTAGCGACCGCGTGGGGCTGACCGGACAGCTTCCTCCCTGTTTCAGAGGTGGGTCACATCTGGTTCAAGAAGCCTGGGAAGACCCTTGCTAGGACACTGTGGGCCTTAGATGTTCGCTGCTTCCTCCAATAACCCAGCACCACAGCAAAAGCTAGTGGACATCCTAGCTTTCCACTCCTCCCCCCCCCCCGGAGCTCACCGGCAGCGAGATGGGGAGACCCACTGGCATGCCATCCCCCTGAGTCTCCTTTGGTGAGACCTGACTTGTCCGCACACACCCGAGGCCCCCAGCCGGTCGGGCTCTGGAAGGGCTAAGGTTGATTTCCAGAAATAGGAAGGGGCTCAAGCTTAGCCTTGTTTCGGGGCCAGTCCTTCTATCCTGTAATTCTTCCCCACTGTTGTGCGAGAGAAACTTTGCACATGCCAAGGAGCTGTGTGGCTTCCCACAGCCTAGAGAAGAGCACTGGGTGTTCCTGACCGACTGGGGCCGATGCTCGCCTGTGCTGCCTGGCGGTGGGATCTCCGGGGGGGGGGCAGGGGCAGGGGGGGCTGAGCAGAAATGGGCAGCCGAAGGAGAAGCCCTACAGGCCAAGAGGCCAGGCTGGGAAGAAACAGAAGCCCTCCGAAAGGGGAGCCGGGCCCTCGTGCCCGTCATTAATAGGATTTCAGGCATTTAAAATTTAACAGGGGAAGCAATTAGCAATAAAAAAATGTTGCTTGAGCTACCTTTGATTGGATTCCGGTCAGTTCAGCACCTGCTATAAATAGGTAATGGGCGAAGGCCAGCCTTTAAAAATCCAATCTTATGGGCAGACGGAGCAAAGCAGGGTCATCGGGAGAGGCTTCCACAGACGCAGCCAGGCAGGCGGTGGCTGCTGAGCCCTCGGGGAGTAACCGCCCCCCCATCTCTCAGGGGTGCGCCTGCCTAGCAGGGGCCAAGGCAGGGAGGCAAAGCTTGCTTGAGCCAATGAGTCGCCCCGCCTGGAGCGAGGCAGCTGCTTCCCTTAAGAGAAGTCCGTGTTTGCGCTTTGCATGGGGAAGGTTCACTGCTCCGCGCAGGGTGGCCAAGTAGGGCTAGGAGATAATATCTTGCTCACAACCCCAGAGGCCTTTGGCTGCTGCCTGTCAGAGCTGGCACTACTGGGCTGAGGATCTCAGCCAGGGCTGGGCAGCTTCCTTTGGCCACCTTCCTCAGAAGGGCCTTACTTTGCTCACCGTTCAGTGGCACACCCTTGCTGTGCAGAGGGTTTATCTATCTATCTATCTATCTATCTATCTATCTATCTATCTATCTATCTATCTATCTATCTATCTATCTATCTATCTATCTATCTATCTATCTATCTATCTATCTATCTATCTATCTATCTATCTATCTATCTATCTATCTATCTATCTATCTATTTATTTGATTTATACCCCGCCTATCTGGACAACTCGTCCAGTCTAGGCGGCTTACAATATAGTGTTGCAGGTTGAGTTCCCATCGTCAGGTACCTCTGAGGAGGAAGCCCTGGAGGACGGGGCGGCCATCCCATCTTCCGCAGAAGACCCAGCTTCGCCTTCCAAACAGGAGCTGCCGGTATGTCTTGCTTGGTCTCGGTTGGCTATGGGAGAGGCCCCAGATCACGGTGGTCTTGCAGAGGCAAAGCCTTGGCCAGTCTTCCACTAAGGGGGTACCCCCCTCCCCTTAGCAGATGTCCCAGCCAGGATGGGGCCCCCCGAGGAGGAGGAGGAGGAGGAGGAGGAGGAGGAGGAACCCAGCAGCTGGAGTGCCGGTGGAGGGGCGCCGGTCCCTGGCCCAGCTCCAGGGATTCCAGCACATCTCTGGTCGCTAATGAGGAGCAGCTGAGCCGGGGCTGCCGGTCTAATTGCAGGATGGGGGCCGTGAAGGCATCCGTGGTGGAGGGGGAAGGGGTGCATGCGTGCGCGCACGAAGGGTACCTGATTAAGCAAATTGCCCCCACCTGTTGGCCTTTCTGAAGAAATGCCTAGCATAAACATGGCCCACCCCTTCCAGCCCCTGAGTTCCAAGCGAGGAGGAGCACGGGAAGGGCTTGTTGGGGGGGGGGAGGCACATGCGCACGGCTCAGGCAGGGAGCCATCGGGGAGGGAGGTGGAGTAGCTGGATTCAGAGATGGATGCAGGACTTCTCGCTTGAGAGGAGAAATTGCATCCTTCTGCCTGCAAAACTAAGGCCTCAGAATATTTCAGGAAGGTGGTCCAGAGCCCAGGTGAAAAAGCACTCTGTGCATGTTTGGATGCACAGTTGTTTTGTGGGCGGCCAAAGGTCCTATCTCTAACAGACACTTGAGTGCAGTTGTTTCTGGCTACCACAGTTTTCATACCGACTGTTTTACATAATGTGCACGTTCAATCACACTTTGGTTAACTGGAGATTATTTGTAACATTATTATTATTATCATCCAGTACTCTAACCTCCAATAATTTATCTCATCCCAGAGCTTAAAACCATCATAATGTTTTTGGCCTGCAACATCCCAGAATTCCCTTCCAGCAGGGATAGCTCCCTTTCCTGGCCAGGCGATGCTGGGAATAGTAATCTCCTCCAAAAAAAAAAAAAAAAAAAAAAAAAAAAAAGGGAATATTTTCAAAAGTTCCCCTTTGGTCTTGCTTTACAAAAGCCGGCCAAGAGACTAGGAGAACGCAGCCCTTTGTAACAGAGCACAGCTAATTATTGCTGCTCGAGTTGCAAAGTCTTCCTCTCTCTCTCTCTCTCTCTCTCAAATTCCCCACTCAGATGGTTTTGTTCTCCACTATCACAGACTGATACAAAGACGTTCAGATGTCCAAAAAACAAAGCAAAGCAAAGCGTGCTGCTTATATACCGCCCCATAGCGCTTGAAGTACTCTCTGGGTGGTTTACAGTTAATTTATGCAGGCTACACATTGCCCCCCCCCCCCCAGCGAGCTGGGTACTCATTTTACCAACCTCGGAAGGATAGAAGGCTGAGTCAACCTTGAGCCGGCTACCTGGGATCGAACCCCAGGTCATGAGCACAGTTTTGACTGCAGGACAGCGGTTTAGCCACTGCGCCACGAGGCTCTTCAAAACAAAAACAAGGAGAGAGCCCACCAAAGTCCAGCTGGGGACTTTTGGGAGAGCAAGTCCCCAGAGCCAACGCTTCTGAGCTCAGGAGCTGGTCCTCCTAAAAGGGACGGTGGGTGAGGGAGGGTGGCCGGTGGCCGGGACAAGACCCCCTTTGGCTCTGCTGAGAAGGGGCAGGGATGGGCTCCAGACGGTCTGGGCTGCAAGCCCTCCCTCTCTCACTGCACCTGGGGCCAGAGCCCGTGTCCAAAATTTGTTTGGATTCCCTCCCCCTACGCACGCACGGGGAGAAGGAATGAGCAGTGGCAGGAGTCGGACAGCTGAGGTTAATTTGGAAAGCTGTCTTCTCCAGGCCGGCGGGTCTTCTCACCAAGAACTGGGGGGCAGGGGGCAGGCGGGCGGGCTGTGGGACGGCTTGCTGTATGCTGGCAGAAGAGGGGGCCTTGCGAGATGTTGTGGAAACCAGATGTGAGGGGCAGGGTGGGCCCCCCTATCTGCTCACAATTATGCTTGATTTTGCTTGATGACATAGAGGTGGGGGGCAAACATGAAAGGCTCCTGGGGTGGGAGGTTGGAGGGAACGCCGGGGGTGTGTGTGCCAGCTGTGCAGCAGCCGGGACCACTTTGGACGGAGGATCTGGAAAGGATGAAGCTGCAGAGCCTGGACACGCGAGGCATTCAAGAACCTCCACTGGCCTCGGCCTCCTGGTGAAAGGGCGGTCTTGGCAGGAGGGCTTCAAAGACAATCCCATGAATGGAGGAGGCTTCAGCGCCATCAGCTCTGCTTGTGGGTCCCTGGGAGAGTTGGAAAGGGAATCCCTGGGACACCCCCTTCTTCCTCATCAAGGAAAAACCCTCAACCGCTGGGTAATCCACTGTCTAAAGTCTGTTGCAAGTTCCACTTTCACAGGGCTCCATATGCTCAGATTTAATTAGAGCAATTAACAAGTAATCAGATTAGCAAACTGCTGTCTTTGAGATAAAAGGATTTCTCCTCCAGTAATTGCCCTCCGGTGGAGAGAGAGAGAGAGAGAGAGAGAAGGGGGGGGCTTGTTCGGAGGAAGCCCAGTGAGTTGCTACCCCTATGGACCAGCCTGGACATTCCCCCCAGTCCTGGTCCCACCGGGTGGTCACCCCTCTTTGCATGTCCTTTGCGACCCAGGTGGACTGGCCTCCAGGCTGGTCTCCTGTGACCTCTTCCTTGGCCAAGGGAAGCCGTCTCTAGCTCAGATTCCATCTTCACCCTCTTCCTGGGTGGGTCCTTATTGGAATAATTCCTTTATTAGACCAAGCCAAAAGGGAAAAAAGCACACTCATGCGCAAACACACATGCACACACATGCATCATCCCTGCGTGGGTTTTGGACCCGGTCTTTCAGCCGATGTGGCGGCCTCTCTTTCTGGGCAGAACGGTCTTTCCTCCCCTGCTGCTTTCCAGATTTCTTCCTTGCCACTGGCTGTTTATGAGTTGGCCGGGATATTTTGGGACGAGTAGTCACAAAAAGCAACATTGAGCGCTCAAGCTGAAGACTGTAGGAGTCATGGCCCAAAAGAAAATGTGGATGAAATAGAAATGGGGGGGGGGGGAGGCTTGGCTGAAGAACTGGAAGGAGGGCGGGCACCTGAGGATGATGCACTTGGCAAATGGGAAACCCTACATTCCTCCTTGAAGGTCATCTCCTCCAGTAGCAAAGAGCTCTCTGCCAGCCTCGTAGTGACTCTTGTGACTGGAGGTCTCTGGAGTCAGAGTTGAGTCAGGCTTCTTCATGCAGTCAGTTTGTGGTGGTCTAGAGTGGAAGACCTTGAGTGCTCCCTGGAAGGACAGATCCTGAAGCTGAGGCTCCAATCCTTTGGCCATCTCATGAGAAGAGAAGGCTCCCTGGAAAAGACCTTAATGTTGGGAAAGTGTGAGGACAAGAGGAGGAGAAGGGGACGACAGAGGATGAGATGGTTGGACAGGGTCATCAAAGCGACCAACATGAATTTGACCCTACTCTGTGAGGCAGTGGAAGACAGGAGGGCCTGGCATGCTCTGGTCCATGGGGTCATGAAGAGTCGGACACGACTAAACGACTAAACAACAAGAGTGGAAGAGCAAAAAGGTGATGCCAGGGGAGATCCATTGGCCACAGGGGCGTGTGGGTCCTTGGGTGCTTGCAAGGACCCACACTGCCCGTTTTCCAGGTTTGGATTAGCCTCCAGATCTGGTTAGCTGCTTCTCTGCTTTGTTAGTGCAAGTGTTACGAGGTGAGGCTGAGACTTGGCTTTACTGCAAAGCTTACAAGCAGAAAACAGTTTAACTCCCTCCCCTCCCCTCGCCTCCTCTCCCTCTCTCCCTCTCTCTCACTCACTCACTCACTCACTCACTCAGAGGATTCCCTGTTATTGGCTTAGGCACAAACAGCAGTAAATACTCCACCAACTTCCTTTCAGAAGGCTCTTACTTAAAGCATGCCATGCAGTGGGGGAAAAAAAATTAGCAACCTGTTTGCTAATGAACACTCTGCGCCTAAAAAGCTCAAGAGTTTGGAGTGTCTGTGTTGGTAGAAGTCTTTTCTAAAGGAGCTATAATTTGCACTAAGCAGTCTGAAGGCAAGGCGGGGGGGGGGGTACCAACACTGGTTTTGATGCAATATGTCATCTGGAAAGTTTGGACACCAAATCCCAATGGAGGCAACCATGGTGGTGGCTTCAGGATCTAGCCCTGCTACTCGCCCTCAGCCGAGCCATGGCTACCATGGTTCACCAGCCAGAAGTGGACAGAGGCAGCCCCTCAGCGGAAGAGGAAGGGGGTGGCAGGCCTCTCACCTCCTCCCCATTATCTAGGGAGAACGGGACAACAGCCCTGTTGGCCATCTCTTGGGATCTTGAGGGGCAGCCGGTGAAGGCAGAAAATTGCAGCTGCTGCTTCACCGCCCTCCCTCGCCCCCCACCCCCAGTAGAAGGAGCTGCATTGTTCTCCTTGTAATGAGCCTGAGATCTTGGAGGGTGTGTGTGTGGCTGCACAATTCCCTCTCAGGCACAATAAGATTGCATTAGTTAATGGTGATGACCTCTGGGTTGCCGTGTTCCCCTCTCTGGCTAATTGATTCAAGATAATTACATTAAGTTCTTACTGCAAAGGGGTTTGAAGATTGGCTGGGGGGGGGCGAGGATTCTGGTGCCACAAGCCGGCCGCTCTGCGCCTGGAAGCCGTCTTCCCTTGGGGACCACACGAGTGAGCGACACGAGAGTTCCCAAATGGGACTAAATCAGATTTGCCAAACGGATTGGGAAGGTGGGACAAAGAGCAGCCGGAACAAGGGAATCATCCCATTCCGGGAGGATGAGGATGATGAGATGGAGTCCTGCAAAGATTTGTCTGCCCATACAGGAGACCCGTACACAAGCATCCTTAACCGAGGGCCATCCAACTTCTGGCAGAAAGCCTCCATGGAGGAGAGTCCTCCTCCTCCTCCTTCAACCCCCCCTCCAGGTATTCCTCTGTCACAAAGCTCTTGCCCTTGGAAAGTTCTTCCTAGCATTTAGTCCAAATCTCCTTTCTCTGTAAACTGGAACCACTGGTTTGAGCCCTGCCTTCCAGAGTTATGAATAATCACTCTTGTGCTCCATCTTCCAGCTGGACGTCACGGCTGCCTTGTGGCTTCTCCATCTTCTAAGGTGCAGATGGTCAAATGTCTGCATCATCCCCAGGGTCTAGGTGAGACATTGGCTGGGCTCTGTGTCTCTTTATCATCTCCTGGGGTCCATGAGGGGCACGGGGCCCTTTCTCAGAGAAAGCCGTTGGCATCCTCTGGAGGTCACTGGACGTTAAACTGAAGTTACGTTTGCCTAGATCTGCCCCATTCAATGCTCCAAGGAAGCACCAATAGGTTGCCTGGAGGTGGGTCCGAATAGATCAAGGCCCCCTTCTTCAGCACATGGTAGTGGAGATAAGGTACCAAATCTTGAGATACTGCAAAGCCCAGCATCCTTCACCATTGGCTGGGCTGACTGTGGTTCAAGGAGCTGACCCCCTTTAGCAAAGCCCGTTGGTGGGCTGCCTGGCCCACAGGCTCTCCATTTAAACCTCCTGCATTTTGTGTTTCAAGTTCTAAACCCCACCCTGTGTTTCTACAACATTCCTGATTTGTTTATTTATTTTAAAAATGTTTAAAACCTTTTCTTCTTCCTTTCCCAGTCCCAGTGCAAAGCAAAAGTAATTAAAGCACACAAATCTGCCCTTGTAAAGAAAACACAGTGGGGGAGGGAGAGGAGAAAGCAGCAGTTCTGAGACAATGGGGGTGGGGTGGGCTGTGCTGTGCTGGAAGCAGCCTGCCCCGTTGGCCTGGGGGGGCGCGCCTCTGACTCTACCCCGTGGGCTCTTTGCACGTGCTCAGCTGCCGTTCTCCTCCTCTTCCTCCAAGCGAGCGCCAACTTGCCAGCCTGAAACCGATGCTGCTGAACATGATAAAGCACAATGGCCAGAAATAACACTTAACAAGGAGCAGGGGATGGAGTTGTTCAGCATTATTGCCTTGTAAATTGTCCCCATGATGAGATTTATAAAAAGAGTGAAGAGGCCTGTTTTGGCAGCCGGAGAGTATTTATGGCACGTCTGTGCCACGGCTCAAATGTGTCCTTTTGCGTGGCCAGTTGGTTGCTATCCCTCTGCAGAGCATGTGCGTCCGTGTGTGTGTGTGAGAGAGAGGGGGGGGGAGAGAGGAAGAGAGAGAGATTTGGTAGACACCCATGTAGTAAATCCAATTTTGCTCCTTTGACACACTACCTATATCAAAGTCCTGCGTAGTTTTGTTAGATTTCGCAGCCTCTACAACTGGGGGACAGATCGTCAGACAGGATGGTTTGGGAACAGAGCCCAGCCTGGACACCTCTCTTGATCCACTGCTCCCAAAACCCTTCATAGGAGGGAGGGGGGGAAAGGCAGGGCTGAGGATGGGAGGGACCCTGCCTTCTCCCAGACGGACAGAAGCTCCCCAGCCGGGAGAGGCCAAATTCTTTCGGAGCTGAGTTTCCGTTTGGGCTCAGCTTTCCTGCCGAGGCGCAGCGCCTAAGAGAAACAAGCTGTAATCCTAGCTCCGGCCCCAGCGGGCTCCAGGTCTCCGTTCACCTGGCGAAGCAAAGGGCCTGCCGGTGTCTCCTCGCTGGAAACCCACAGATGCTGCCCAGTCAACGGCCTGGGCCAAGCAATGTGGTCTGCATTAGAGAGAGAACATGAGATTAAATCGCCGGTGATTTAAAAACCTGCCACCGTCTCTCTTTTCTTTCGCTCGCTCTCCCTGGCTGACCTTCCACGTGGAAAGCAGAGCTGGGGGGCTCTCCATGGCCTCCGTGGTCCTCCCCCTCCCGCCTTGGATAGAGCAAAACCTCTGGACACAGAGCGTGTTCGCAGCCTCGCGTTCCCTTTCTCCCCACTGTGAGGAAAGGGGAGCCGCGGACCTCTTGGCTGGACCCAGAGAGGTCAACTGAGCACAGCTGGAAGGGTTTGAAAGGCAGCTCCAGACAAAGAGAGACTTCTGGAAGGGGGTTCCTCCCCATCGCGGCGGGCGGATGCTTGGGCTGGCTTATCTCCTTGCGTCCCATGGATGAACCCAGTGTGTGAGCTGGCCAGACAGCAGACTCCCCCAACCCAGACAGGGTCCCCTCCTGCAGAGGCACTACACAGGGAGGGGGATCCCAGCTCAGCTCTTGGTGAGAGGAGTCCCACCTTCAGCAGCCAGGAAAGTCCTGCAGGCCACCTGCTTCTGAATTTCCCCTGCAGCACCTTCCTCGGGATGGGGTTTTTGCTGTGCTTTCCCCTCTCCACTATGGGCCTCTGGGTCCACAGTCAAAGTCCTGCTTTCCTGCCTCCCAAGTAGACCTGGAAGGGAGACCCAACCAAAGTGACCAACTGTCCTCTTTTAAGGAGGACAGTCCTCCTTTTGAAAATGTTCTGCATTTGAAGGGCTGCTCCTGTGGATCCTCCTGATGATATAAAAATAAAAAGCCAGGAGGAGGGAGATCAGGAACCTGGGAGTGGCCCATCCTCCACTCCGAGCAGCACCTGGGTAGCAGCAGGAACATGGGTCACCTAGTCACTACCTTCCTCCGGTGAGATGCATTGAAATGTTCATTTGCATAGCAAAAGCATGATTTTGCATCTGCACTGGAAAATTTGCTCATGCCTTTCCGTTCTTTCAGGATCTGGGTTGGCAGCAGGGCTTCCCCTGCACCACCGCCCTGGCAGGTGCAGGATTGGGGCCAGCTTGGTCCCAGGAAGAGCCCAGTGTTTGCAGGATCAGGCCCTGCCAGGGCTGCAGCTGCTGGGGCTTTCATGAGGTCCACCTGGGAGTCCGGAGGGAAGGCCTACTTAAGGAAGGACGCTCTCCCTCCCAGAAGCTGCCTCAGCAACAGAGCTCTTGGGTTCTGCTCCTGCTCTTAATGCCAGCATTCCTGACCCAGCATTCCTGCTCTGGCTCAGCACTCCCACACCTGCGGCCCGGTTCCAGTCCTGGTCTCCCATCCTGGCTAGCTGGTCCCATGGGTGAGTGTGGGCTTGGCCCTCTGTGCTCTTTGCTGGATCCTGGTGTGCTGGCTGTTGAAGGCAACTGTGCACCACCTGCACCCTGACACATGTGTATTGGAGTCCTCCTTTCTGGTGGGGTGTAAAGAGACATGGTGGCTATTTTGATGGTGTCCCACAATCTTTTGTATAAAGTGGCACATGGGCAGGCGACCCTCTCTCTCCTCCCTTTCTCTGGCCTTCAACTCAGTAGTCTTATAGGGATTTAATGAGTCGATTCTTTTGGACGTTCCATAGATTCAGTGGGCCTGCTTGAGTTGCCACTTACTCCTGGATTTCAGCCATGGTCTTTTTTCATTTCAGACAAAAACAAAACAAAACGAACCCAACAAGAAGAGACCAAAATGTTGAGGTCCCGTAGAAGTGCTACTCTGTTTTGTCCTTTCCTTGTTCTGTTTTTGTATGGCTTTGCTTTGTTTTCTTGCCTGGAATGTTTGCACAGAGGAGCATGTCTGCTCCTTTGAAAACTACAAAGATGGGAGTGTCCTTTTCAGACGAGGCCCCAGTGGTGTGTATGGGGGCAGGCCAATTCTGCCAGCGGCTGAGGACAGCCTGCTGCAGAAGCTGGTGTGAATGTCCGAAGGAGGAGGAGGATGACGACGAAACCACCCTTCTGCAAAGCCAGTGCAGAGAAAGTAAGGGAGTGGGGAAGAGGAATTATATTCCCCATCCTCAGCTATATGGACCCCAGAAAGTGGCCAAAAATGGGTTGAAGAAGTGGTGGTGGTAGAGGAGGAACCGACTTCCCTGGGAAACAGGGAAGCCCTCCCCACTCAATCACTTCTGGGCAGGCAAAAGCCTCAGCAAATCTGGTCTGTCTTTACTCTTGGGGTGCCCAGAGAGACAGGGTTAGACTATAGAAGTCTGTCTCTCCATGACAGCCTCAGTCCCACAATTTCATCATGACATTCCTGCTGTCTCTGTGGCCCAACTGGGTGATGTTTTGGGCATGGCTACCTAGTTCCGAATGACGTCCTGGCTCTGGCATTCCCTGTGCTTCTGATTTATCTGCCAGTGTGCCTGTTTGCATTTGTGTGTGTGTGTGTGCGCATGCATACATGCAGCTCACGAGCCCAACCAGTTATGCTGGGAGAACCTCCAGCAATGCAATGGTTCCCTTAGCTGACCCAATGCGCAACTGTGCACAGAGGGCTCCACGCTTGGATTTTGCTTTGAGGACCCTCTACCTCTTAGTACTGTTGGGTCTGACTCTTGCCACAATTGGATCAGAATTTCCACCACCTTCCAGGCGAGGTTCCTGTAGTTTTGTACAGCATTCTGAAGTCATGGGGACTTTAAAGGGGGTGGGGGGGCTGCCTTGTTTTGCGCTGAATGTTAAGGATCTTGCAGGACTTGAAAATGGCTTCTTGGGGTGACTCGTAGAGATGGCCGAAACAGGGCAGATGGAGGAGAACTCTGGAATTGTCCTTTGGCCCAAGGAAAACCGCTCAGTTGCCAGGAAAGGCGACCCTCTCCTTCTCCAAAGTGGGCTGGGGGGGCTGGAAGAGGGGTTTTGGGGTGTGACTTTCTTTGCTGCAGAGAGCTTTCTTTCCCTGTAACGTGAGTTGTGCACACACATGCGGTCATCCTCTCCACTCTGCTTGCAGCGGCTGATGTCATCTCCTGGAGGGGCCCTGAGGGCTGCCTCTTGAGGGGGCTTGGGGGGGTTTGCGGGTGGGATGGGAATGTTGGGGGGGGGGGAGATAGACTTTCTTGTATTTCCCCCAACGAGCCGAGGGAGTTGGACGTCCGAATTCTGCTGAAATGTTTATTTATAACTCCCACTGTCTGGCCGAAAGCTGGCCAAGACAAACATGCCGAGGGGTTCCCGACCAGCCCTGCCGTGTTCTTTTTCAACAGTTATTGGTTTGTGTGTGTGTGAGAGAGAGAAACAGAGAGAGTGGAGGGTAGGTGGGAGTTTGCAATATTCACTGGGAAGGAAGCTCTGAGCTTGGCTGGAGGACTGGGAGTGGCCCTTAGCCAGCTGGCATCGCAGGCAGCCACCCCATCCCACTGCTAGGCGCCCACTGGGGATGGCAGCTGGGTCAGGACGGTGCCGAGTTCCCGAAAGCTACTCTTTGGAGGTACAAGTCCCAACATCCATTTCAACCAGCTTTCTGGAGGATTCTGGGAGTTTTAGTTGAAAGCAGCCGTGGTCACATGCGCTGGGGGTGGTGGTGGTCATGTAAGAGCTGGTTGAGAGGTGATGCCCCTCCAGAAGAGAGGGATGGCTCATGGATGGAAAGGATCCCGGTCAGGTTCCAATCTCTCTTCAATCTAGGTCGTCTCAACTGAGAGAGACACCTGGTTGAGGGAATTGTTCAAACCCTGCAAGATGCGCCGCTTCCAGGTGCAGAGCGAGACGAGGACAGCTATTTTTCCTCCTTAGGGACTCGAGGAGCTGCCCAGAGCATCTCTCTGCAAAGGAAGTAACTTCCCCTCCCCCCTTTGAGTCATGCAGAAAACACACCAGAGCGAGCTCAAGGTGAGCTGCCCCTTGTTGAAAAAGAGGCAGGCGGCCAATCTGGGCCAAGAGGTGACCTGGGCCCACCCTGAAAAAGCCTTGAGGAACAGCCGGTTTCTTTGCTGTCCGCACAGCCTGGTCATCTCCAGGTTTGGCTTGGCCCTGGGTCAAGGAGGGGAGCATCCATTGCCCATCCTCTCCTCCTCCTTCGATGATGCTCATGCGCAGCTTGCAGCCCTGAGCCTCTTCCCTGAGGATGAGCAGCTGACGTACCTTCCGAGCCTCCTGTTTATCTCTCACTCTCACCCTGGAGCCATCAAGGAGCTGAATTTGCATAATGGCTTATCAGGAACCCCAATATTTCAAGCGCACCTCATTAACCAGTGGCAAAGGTGGCGGCTGCCATTTGCTACTTGCTTCTCATGAACTTGGTCTAAAGCTTCCCCATCTGTTAATAACGACGAAGAGGAAAAAAACAGCACGGATCTTGCCCACTGGCAAGGCAGCCCTCCTCCCAGTTGTCTCCGCCTGAGGTCTGGAAAGAAGGTCCATGGTTTGCCTGAACCCCACAGATAGAAGAGAGTGTGGATGGGTCTGGATAAAGAGGATCTGCCCCTCCAGTCGGTTACAGGCGCCTGTGCTTCTTTCCCCTCCAGCCCGGCTAGAAGGCCTGTGGGGCTGAAGGACTCTCGAAGCCAGCAGAGAGAAGGGCCCAAGGCGTCTCCTGGCCTCCTAGCTTGCAAGAGCAGCTGCCACCCTCACGGTCTCCCTAGCAGGGTGGCTGCTCACATTCGGACCTTACCTATATTCTCTTTGGGATTTTATGTTGATTTTATGTTTCCAACAACCGGCCTCTAACAGGGACCCTGGTGGCCGGTGCCATCCCATCTGGAAGGAAGTGGCGGGAGGAAGCCTGACTTTCTCATCCTCCCTCTATATTTGAAAAACAGATTAATTAATTGAACCAATATTATCTCTTCTGGCCTGTAAACACAGCCAGAGGAAGGCATCTCTCTTCCGTTGCGGGTGGGGGTGGGGGTGGCGGCGCCCTCTCTGTCTTGCGTCGGAGGGCATGGCGCCTGCTTTGCACCGGGTGGAGGTGGCTTCCCCACACCTGGTTGCCTGGAGCTCCTCTCCCCTTCCTGGGCTTTCAGGAGCTCTCCGGACCACATCTGGCAGGACCCAGTGAAGTCCGATTTGGGTGTGTGAAGATCAGAGCAGTCGCGCTTAAAACTTGAGGCTCTCCCTGCCTTTGAAGAGCACCTCACGGCCGAGGCTTGCTCCTCCTGAAAAGTCGAGTCCACGGGTGTGAGGTTTGGACCAGCCTTTTAATGAGTTTTGTAAGGGCTCCAAAGGCCGGCTGCTTTCAGCCCTCTCTGCTGCGCCACCAAGGGCAGGGCCAACACACAGAGCCCTTGGGTGAGTGCCTTTGTTGCTCGTTTGGACGAGAGCAGACCATTGACTCCGTGGGATTTACGAATAACGAGCTTCTCGTTCCACAAGTGACTGAGGGGAACGCCTCTTTGTTGGGACTGCCCCAGCCCCGACCCCTTCCGCCTGGAGCAGCAGTCCATGGCCAGCAACCTTGGCAACGTCACGAAGGGCTTAAGGGCCAAAACTGGTCTGCCATTTTGGCTACTGGACCAGAATTTCCCATCCTTACCTGGGAAGGAAGATGCCCGGCTTCATCCAGCCTCCTTTCTGGGGGTCCCTTCTTCCCACAAACATTTTGGATTCCATCCTCTCAAAACGTTTATTGCTACCAAATGGGAAGGACACGTAGACATGGAGTGGGCAGAGGCCACGCAAGGTGTGTCCGTCTTCTGCCTCCTGGCTTGGAGGTGCCCCGCACTCATTTTTATCCCTTTCTGTTCTCTTTCACAACACGGCAGCCCAGGCGTTGGGGGTTTCCCTTGGCACAACCGGGGGGGGGGGGGGAGAGACAGCGGCAGAGGCTCTTCATCTCCCGCGTTTGGTAAGTGAGCCGTGGAATTATCCCATAATGTGGAAATCATACAATTTCTCTCTGATCTTCCCTCGGCTTAGCATTTCATCTCACGGAGGCCAAATACGGTATGACTAAGTAGACAAGAAGAAGCTCAGAGACCTTTTGTTGCTTAAGATGTGAATTAGAACTTCCTGGGGGAAGCTGGTGTCACGTTTGCCGGCGTGGAAGGCTTGTTGGTGGTCGGTGGCAGCAGCAAAGAGAACACGAAGGGAGGGTGGAGAGAGAGTCGGCTGGCAGGATATGCAAGCATGGGAGCAGAGGCGCCTGGGGATCGAGGGTCCGTGGGCCAGGATCTGGTCTTATCCTTGGCCCACCAAGGGGTTGTGGGGGTCACCGGCTCCCATGGCACGGCCTGCAGCTTCAGTGAGTTGTTGTGATTCTCTGGGTCACCAGGCAAGAAGACAAAGCTCAAGGTGAGCAGCTCTGAAAGAAGAGAAAGCTTCATTTTTGCCTGCAGGGTGGTGGTAAAGGCGGCTTGAGCATCTTCTCTCCACCTGGTGAGCAAGGGTTTGAGCCCAGAGATCTTCCAGTTTCCAAAAAAAAACCCAAGAAGGAGAGGAGGGGGCTTTTGGTGTCCATTTTGCTGCTCAGAATCAATCTGGTTTCCTCACAATCTTTGACCTCCTCCCTCAGCCCACCTCACCCGAGTCTCTCCTCTGCCTTGGCATTAGGGTCTGGTCCTGGCCTCTCAGGGAAGGAGGTGCTGCGGACGTGGCCACCCTAGTCTGGGCGGCTGCTTCCACTGGCGCTGGCTAGGGATGGTCCCCCAGCCTGGGCTAGGCCAGCTTACCTGAACGGGCAACGGGCCACGCTTTCCCCAAGCCGGGATCTGATCTCCAGACGGACATAAGGCAGGATGCTCCTGGCTCATGCCTCCTCCAGGCGGCCAAGAGGCTTTTATCTGTCAGAGGAGCAGTGACAGCTTATGAATCAGGGGAGCGCCAACCTCTTTGAAATTAGTCTTATTTGGTCAAAAGCACTGGAGAGAAAAACGCAAGAAGCCATCCATTAGTTCCCGGTAACCTTTTCAACTCTGTTCTGTTTGTTTTCATCCTGACAGACACTCCTTGCCTCTTCCAGCACAGAGAGAGAGAGAGAGAGGGAGAAAGAGAGGAGATTGGGAAACTTAGCAGAGCAAATTTGGGCTTTGGTCCTTGCTGTCAGTCATCCCCTCTCTCCGGAAGGACACCAGAGGGTGAGGGGCTTCAGGGACGGCTCCTCAAGCGGAAAAGCAAGGGAGGCGGCTGCAAGGAGAACCCCATCCGTCCAGAGAGCAAGGGAGAACACGGGATAGCTCAGCATGTCTCTGGCCGCGAGGCTAGAGGATGGGAGTTCAGTTCCCCACTGTGCCTCCTTGGCCTGGGCTCCATGGTTCAGAGGGTCCCTACTGGCTCTGCAGTTCTAAGATGATGAGGATGGGGACCCCCCCCCAGCTAGAATGGCCCCGCCATGTAGGGAGAGAGGGCAATCTTTTGCTTGAAGGTCTGCCACGGAGCAATTTTTTCCTTGGAATGTATCCTGCCTTCCCGGGATGCTGGAAGAGGGCGGTCGGGGGGGGGGGCTTCTTCCCCTTGTCCAAGGGCTGCTAGAAGCAGCAGCACCAGCAGCACCTGGACAGCCTATTCACCAGCAGGAAGTAGACGGGGGCTCCCCTGGTCATCACCAACTTCACCTGCGTGAGTTGGAATGTTTTATCATATTAGCAAGAGACACAAAGCAAAAACCAAAACAGACAAGGTGTCTCCTTAAAGATGAGCTGCTATGTTTGAGTGTTCGCTTTCATGGAACCTCTTCAGGCACAAGAGTCAAGCGTTGAAAAAGGGATAGGGGCCTTGGGTTGCGTTTCACACCTCATTGTGATTTAAGAGCCCAGACTGGTATTCATTTCTTTCGAAGGTTTGTAAACGGGGATAATGATTGCACAGCAATTTCATTATCATTTCCTTATAAACATTCTTTCTCATTCTGTCTCTCTGTATACAAACGAGGAGACCTAAACCTATCTAAGCAGGTGCCAATTCCCCCCCCCTTTTCTTTGGGGTGTGTGTCAGAGGCCACCTTGTCCCTGGCTCACAATCCTCCAATTTTGTAAGGAAAAGAGACTCTTGGGTGGGTGGGAATTGTCTTGTTGTGCACATACACAAAGATACGCACACACAGGGAGGGTCTCCAGAAAACAGCCTGTTCTGCTCCTTAGTTGGTTGCAAAGTTTCCTCCACTTTTTCTCCCACCAACCTCCTTCAGCCAAAACTTTTTTTTTCCTGATCCTCATTGAGCTGGTATTTTGCCGACTTCCCTGCCTCCCGGCTCCAGCCCCCAGGTTCGGTTCTCTCTTTCAAACCAACAACTGACACATTACTAATAAAAAGAAAGAACCCACAGAATAAACTTCAGCCCATTAATTATTGAGAGACATAATCCAAATTTATTTAATGAATTAATAATGGGCCATAGGGGTATTTTAATAATGAAATACTTCTAGTTGTGTTTCAATAATTATGGCAGGCTTTCATAATTACACTGCGGCGGCGAAAAATAAAAATCAAACCCAATTAGACAGAGTCGTCGCATCCCGGGAGCTGGTGTCGCCACGGCAGAGCAGCTGGGTTTAAAGGGCCACCAGAAAAATCAATGTTGGTTTCCACATCCTGGCCCACCTGCTGCTCTCCTTTTGCATCTGCAAAATGAAATTACTGGTGCTTGCCTCGCCCCCTGGGCTTGCGGGGGGGGGGCTCTGCCTTGAGATGGGACTCCTTGGTGGGAGGCCTGGGGAAGGACCCCCCCCCCAATTCCTTAAGACCTCATGCCACACCCTTGAGGCTTTTCCCTCTGAACGCCCTCAGGCACCAGTCAGAGTTTTGGACAGAAAATGTAGAACCGACTCCCCCTAAGAGCCATCAGGTCCTGCCTGCTGCCCAAGAGGATGGCTTTCCAATGGAAATGTGGCTGTCCACATCCACAACCCAACCTCCCGCTTGGTGGAGCAGAAAAACCAACGGAGACTGGGATAGTGGGTTGGTTAGAGAGGCTGTAAAGAATCAGAGAAATCAACTGGGGATATTTTGGATTTCATTCCATGACTAAGTTCTCTGAATTATTTAAGGAGTTTTGTCAGAAGAGAAGACGAGGAACACTCTGAGCAGCTAAATGATGTTGGCAAAGCACCAGAGCAGTTCAAGAGTAGCACCATGGGGCTGGACAGCTCACAAGGTCATAATTATGTACAAATTAAGTGCACTAATTAACTGTTCCTTGGAGGGGGTGGAGCCTGCTGCCAAGACTGCATTCTGACGATCATTTTTTATGACCCTCTTCTCTAGATCTACTCATAGATTGGTATCCTTAAACTTTCTTCCTCCTCCTTTCTCTGTGGTCTCTCCTTATTCCTCTTCTTCCTCCTTAGCAAATGAGAGGCAAAATGACGTGGCTCTTCCATAATGGCTGAGCAGACCTGCACAAACAGAAACCAGCATTAGAGGCTTCTGTAAAATAGAAGTTACGGTTTTTTTTCCTCCAGCATCATCCTGACATGCATTTCTTCAAGCAGTAATTATAACTTCTCTGTCCAAATTCCAATAGCTAGTCTTAACTAAATCTTGCATCATGGGATACCCATGGATGTCAATGTCGTCGTCCCTTTCAGCTATTGGTCACACGGATCTGCTCTCCTGTGGGACGAGCAATTGGCTTTAATAGTCCTCTGTTTTTTACCTAGGTATTAGATTCTGGAGTAGATAGTCCTGCTGAAGAACTACAAATCTCTGTCATCACCACAGCAACGTGCGTCCCATCCAATTACTTTGCGGCCAAGACCTGGATTGATTTGTAAGTTTGGAAAGTCCATGCAGTGGGAAACCGAAATGATAATAATTTTTTTAAACTTTTGCACCAATGCACATGGAAGTATGCAATATGATAGACCTTAAAGAGGAGAGTAAGGCCTTCAGAATGCAGGCAGGTCATCTTTGGGGTTTGCAAAGCAGACACCTTCAATGTTTCCTTTGAAAAGACAAGAGCCAAAAGTTAAGTTCTGCTCCATCTGATTTGATTTGATTTGTGCTAGGATTGGAATTAAATTCATAAATCCACTTCTCTTCACTTTGGAACCTAATTGGAACATGGTTCTTGGATCCTGTTTGGATCAGTCCGATTCAGTCTGGAATTTGGGATTTGCCTGAATCCAGTGCAGGGCCCTTATTTCTTCTTTTTGCCCAAGAGGCAAAAGGCGCCTTCGAAAGAAGATGCGCTCCTCTGACTTGTGTCTCTCCTTCCGCTTGCAGATTCCACCCCTTTAAGCCACTGCACACCCCACGCCCGCACCTCTCCTGCCAGCTGGGGCTTGGCTTCCTCCTGCCGAGCCCCTGGGCTCCAGGCACCTCCCAACGATTTCCCGCGACCTCGGAGGGTAAACCACTCTGGTTGCCCTTGAACACACACAAAAAAGGGAAAGTCTTGTCTGAGGTGAAGGCGGTATCTATCCAATTTTCAGCTGCCATCACATCGAAATGAGAAATCTGAGGCAGCGCCAGCCACAAACAGCTGATAACAGACTTTCGGGTGAACCTCTTCACTTATCACTTCTGGGGGTCACCTCTGCTTCTAAAGACTTGTTTTCCTTCAAAAAATAAAGAGAGAGAGAGAGAGAGATTGCTTAGAACATTTTAACAGTCTGGTGGATAACCAAAGCCAGCCCGCCTCCGGTCTTTTATAGGCTGCAGGAGTTGAGAGATGATGCAGCCGCCGCACTACGCTAGACGCTGGGCTTCGATTTCCTGGGGAGGTTCCCTTAAAATCCGGAAGCTGAGATGGAAAAACTGAGGCTTCACCTCCCTTTCCTCTGGGCCGTGGGAGGCTTTGTGTCTTTGTGGAGCAAGAGGAATGCAGATCTGTGTTTTTGCGCTACAACTCCTCGCTGTCTGGGGCATTCTGGGAATTGTAGTCCAAAAACATAAATCTCAACCCCTTTCCTGGGAGCCCCAGGAGCTGGAGAGGGTGGCTTGGTGGCAGCGGTGGAGAGCGGGGAGTGGCTGGTGGCAGCCCCTTAGAAAGAATGCCATATCCGCCCCACATGGTCGCATTATTGGCGACAACTCAATGTCTTGAAATCCTGCAACTAAGATCCTCGCTGGACAGGAACAACCTGATCTTAGTAGTTCATGTGCTGCCCTCTTCCTGTTTAGGCGACTGCAGTGCCTTCCACACGGGGCTGCCCTTGGAGATGCCCGAGCCAGGGCAGGATGTGAGAACGACACTGCCAGCAGTCCCCCTCCCCTTTTGAACCAAGATGGCAAACCGGATCGATGCAGAAGGAAGTGGTGGCAGAAACAGGTGGCAGCTTTGCAATTAGAAGATGGCAAAACGTCATCACTCTGACACCCCTTGTTTCAAAGTGCCAGTGGGCGCCACACAGATTTCTTGACAGGGATAAAGCCAAGCTAATCTGCAGCCTCGGCAGCTGCAGAAACCTGGCAGTGGAGGCGGAGGTGCTTTCAGAGATCTGCGCTTCTAAGGATGAGGCCAGCCACCTGTTTGTGTCCTTGGCAGGGATGGGCGGGGGGGATTGGAAAAAGGTCAGAGGCTGGAAACTGTATGATAGACCAGGAAAGTGACTCTGCTCTTGGCTGGAAATCTCTCTAGCTGTGGAGGATGTTGCCTGTCCCTTCTGCCCTGCCGATTGCTCTTTGCCTGACTGCCTGCATGCAGGATGCCCTCACCTTTGCGGGATCCCGCCCGAATCCTGTGGCATTCCATCTAAATAAGGAAGACTGCGGGTGACTGCGGAGTGGGGGGAGGGGGCAGTCGCCCTCCTAGGCCTGCCTCTGAGAGCCCCCCCCCCCGGCTCTGGCATCAGGCGGTAACGAGCAGCCCTTCTTGACAGGAGGAGTTATGGAGGTAGCTCTCAAGCTATGACAGTTTAATCAGATCTCAGGATTCAGGGACATTATATTCTGCACCTGCTCAGGGGTAGAAATGGATGGTGCCATTCAGAGAGCGAGACAGAGAGAGAGAGAGAGAGAATGAGCGAATGATGTGCCACGTGCCCCTGGAGGAAGAGAAACCCATCAAGGGGGCACAGTGGGTTTTCGAAGGGCCTCCAAGGCTGGCAGGAATCCCACACCTAGTGGCCTGGCTGCTGCAGGGGAATTATCACTATTGCTATTATACAGTCATAATAATCCCTTCGCTGTTCCTGCAAAATCAGGGTCACCGACAGGCCCCCACCCTCAGTGCATCCATTGCATCTCCTATTTAGCTGTGTGGACGTAGGGGGTGGTGGTTTGCCTTGACATTCCCAGCAGCAGCAGCATCTCCTCATCCCCGGCTCTGGTGGGGCTGGGTTAGTGGGGTGAGGTGGGGGGGATGCCCATAAATATTGCCTTAATTTGCATCCAGGTGGTACAACATAAGAGGCGGTTTAGGAATGATGTAGCCTTCTGACTGATGAGCTCCATTACTGCAGCCATCATTTCGCTAATAATTATGCCCAAGCTCCAGCCTGCGTTTAATCGGCCCAGAAGATGGATCCCAGGTTCCTGCAGGCGTGCCAGCGGTAATGACTTCCGCTTGCTCTTGAGCGCGCAGGACACCTCTGAGCAGGGACGGGAGAGGGCCGTGGGCCACCTGAAGCACGTCTGGCAAGGACGCAGGGAGGAATGAATGGTCAGGAGGAGAAAGACACAAAGCAGAGGATTCCTTGGGGGCCAAAAAAAAATGAAACAAAAACAAACAACCCCCCCCTTCTGCCCTCCTACTCAGTTGCAATGAGAAGGTGGCTGTCGTTCCTGGGGCTTCGAGGTTCCCGCACCCATTGCACGTATTTCCACAACGGAAGAGAGAGGTTAGCCTTTCTGTTGCTTCTTTGTCCCACCAGCACCCTGGAATGGCAAACACTTAAAACAGAGAAAAATGGAACTTGGAAACAAGCTGTAAAACTTGCTTTGAAGACCAAAAAGTCTCTTTAGAGGAACACAGTCTGGTTCCCCTTGGGAGGAACCTCCACAGCTGAGGATCCGTTGTAGAGAAAGTCTCTCTTGAGCCCTCCCTCACGCACGTGGCTCTTCAGGGTGGTGGGACCTGCCACGGGGACTTCACCGAGGAGCTCAGGCTTTTTCTGACTCATGGAAATCCATGTCAGAGTTTTCCAGGTAGAGAGTCCTCAGAAGTTGCTTTTCCCTTCCCTTCCCTTCCCTTCCCTTCCCTTCCCTTCTGGATGGGACCCCTGGGTCTGTGCAGCTTGCCCAAGGCCACCCAGGCTGGCTCTTCTCCCAGGAGGCTCAGTGGGGAGAAATTGAAATTTTGGGAGGCAGACCCTCACCATAATTTAAGTAGCAGGGATGGGAGAAGGAGACTTTCATGGCCAACCCCCCCCAAAAAAAAACACCAGGCAGAGTTGCCATCCTCAGTTTTCCTTACCCGATAGTCACACTGCTGACTCCCAAGATCGCAGCTGGATGAAGCCAGGCAGGACCTTCGAGGACGGTAGAGAGCCCAACATGGAAGCAGAGACGTGAGAGCAAAGGGCCATCATGGCTCAGATGCACCACTCCAATTTCAGAATTATTACATTAAGGCTGCACTTAAATTCAAATCCAGCATTTGCATTAACAATTCTAATTCCCCCAGATCTATTGATTAGCTGGCTTTACCCATTTGGAGCCGGCTGTAATTAAACCTCAGCAGCCGAGCCCTTGTGAGGGAAACAGTCCAGCTCACACACAAAAAGCCCCCCCCCCCCCCCAGCAAGACCGATTCCTGGAATTCGGTCTCCATTCTGGATCGGGTTGATGGAAAATGGCATATATGTTTGTATCGGTGTCTCTCTGCTTCAGAGTGACCTCCTCACCTCCGGGAAGGGGAGAAGACAACAAAGGACACTGTTCGGGCAACCGATGCAATCGGAGAGTCAAAGGGTGTGAAAGTCGGATCCTAAAAGACTGCCGGTCTCCTCCTACCACCCATCGAAGACAACCTGGTCCCTCCAAGAGATGGCTGTCTGCACTCTTGACGGCCACCGTTAAGATCGGAGCAGAAATAAAACACAAGGTTGTTGTTTAGTTGTGTCCGGCTCTTCGTGGCCACATGGACCAGAGCACGCCAGGCCCTCCTGTCTTCCACTGCCTCCTAGAGTTGGGTTAAATTCATGTTGGTCACTTCGATGACACAAGGTAGGCAAAAATAAGACTTCAATACTTGGACAAACGGACCAGGTGATTCGGGGCAGCAAGCCTTGGGGTGCAGAGCACAGTGACATGAATGTGAAGTTGCCTGTTCTCAGCACTCACAAAGAAGAGTGAGTGTGGAAGCCTCATTTTTCTTCAGTTCACTTTGTTTCTGCCTGCTCAAAGTCCATTGACTTTTTGGGTCTCTGCATGTCTGGGGCCCTAGACATTCCTGGCGTTCCATCTTCCTGAAGAGGTATGTGCCTGTGGGTCCTTTCCTCCACCAAGCTTCTTGGTGTTGTGTTGGCTGTTGGCTGTTTACTGGGGGAAGAACAAGGACGATGTCCAAGAGACAGCAAAGGGACATCTTCAGTGGCTTATGGCTGGCCGCCTTGTCCAGCACAGAGCAGAACCGAAGGGATGCCCTCCTCGGACTTTGAGCCTCTGTTTTCTAACAGCAGGACATTCCCAGTGATTCCAGGCGCCCACTGGTGGGAACTGCCTGCCTGCCTGCCTCCTCCTCCTTGTTGTCCCTCTTTGAGGGCCGCAGTGAGGAGCAATGTGCGAGACTCAAGTATGGAAGGATGACTTCTCCTTTTTCTCTTTTAAGCGACTTTTGTTAGCCCAACATGTCATGTGTGAGGAGGAAAAGAGGCTTTTAGATCTATTAGGGAGGGAAAAGGGGGGGAGAAAGACAAGAAAAAGACGCTATGGTGTGTCGGGGTGGGGGCGGGGGCTGGAGCATGCAGGAAATGATGGGGAAATTAAAATTCAGCTCTAGCAAAAGGAGGCTGCAGTGCTTCGGCGTGCTGTTCTCCTGGCATCGATCGGTTCCAGCATTTGACTTTCAACCATGACAAAACTGTGGGCAAATTAATTGTTCTCTAGGATATTAGGCATCAGAGTCTATTAATCCTCTCTGGAGTCAGATGCGCTATGAATACTAATGCAGATCCACTGTGGGGGGAGGCGGGGGGGCTGCAATCATGTCATTCTGAGATGGAGTTGATGCTGCCGCTGCTGCTGCTTGGGGGGGGGGAGACTGCCGCCTTTTGGGGTGGGGGGTGGGAGAAGATGGCTGGTGGAAAGAGGTGGGGGAGAACGAAGCCCTTCTGTGTTTGGCAGGCTTTTGCTGAGGTTGTGCTCGGATCTTTGGCTGATTAATGCTGGAAAGGAAAACACACACACACACACACAAGCTCACATATACACTCCCACAAGCTCACACCCACACCCTCTATGGCAAATCCGCCCAGAGTTTAGGGAGCCCCTGAAACCTGGGAAGTAGAAGAGGCAACGGGGGGGGGGAATTTGAAGGAGGGGGGGAAAATCCCCCAAATGTTTTGGATTTTCTACCAGGAGAAAAAGAGAGGACAAAGGTTTGAACTATTTATGCAAATTCGGTGCCTTTTATTCAAGAGATGGATATGGAAGAGATTATGAAATTACTGGCTAATTGCACCCAGGCTGGTCGGCCGGGCCGTCTTTCTCCCCCTTTCTCTTCTCCCCCCACCTCCCCCTACGCAGGGGCCAGACAAAGGCTCTTCATTTCATCAATTATTAGCAGACACCTGAAACTGGGGTGCAAGAGTCCCTGGAGGAGAGGCTTTGATTCCCCAAAGCGGGTTCATTCTCTCCTCCTCCCCCCCCCACCTGCCACTTGGAATTTCAAGAGAAAACCAACCCCCCTCCAAGTGGGGTCTTCCTTGGAAAAGGACTGAGGGGGCATCTCGATGCCCAGGCAATCTCTCTCTCTCTCTCTCTCTCTCTGTGTGTGTTTAGCTCATTCTGATTTTGTCCCCCTTCTCCCTTCTTGTAATGACCTTGTAGAACAACTCCTGAACACTTAACATCCGACTGAAGGGGAGAAGGGTCCCGATTACCAGTGCTTCGCTCTCCTCGGCGAACCAGCCTTCAGGTCCACCAGCACGGACTGGCGTGAAGGACTTGTGGCCCGACACAGATTTTCATCGCACCAACCCCGAGTCTTGCGTGCCGCCTGCGAAGGCGATGGGAAATGCTGGCCAAGCTGGGCCAGAGAGGAAGCCAGGAAGCAGGTCTCGCCCACGGCCCGCCACGTCAAGCTCAGAGAAGGGGCTGGAGATCCGGTTTCTCGTTCCTGGATGGGTTGGGGACCCACCGCCTTGTGGGTGGTGCTCAGCCTCTCAAGGGAAGGAGATCAGGTCCTGTTGGCCCGGTAAGAGCAGCAGCAGCACCGCTTTGGCCCAGCCGTGAACAGAGGAGAAAATTTACGGCTGTGTAAACACAGCACGGGGCGCCTTCCGCATGATTTGGAGCTAAATGCAGTGTTACTTAATTAATGTGTGTGTAACTCACAAGGCCATTTACACCTCTTAGAGAACACGGACAATTAGAGGCACCCTGATTCCCGCTGCAGAGAGAGGGGGGGGGAGGGCTGCACGCAACGGCCCCTCCAGGCTACCACAGCTGTGTCGATTTTGCTTGACACCCCCAAGAGGGAAGTGGTGCTACCAGGTGGAAGAGCAGAGAATGACATTTTTGGACAGGTTGGACAGCTACAAATATTTAACTATCCTGCACACTACACCAGAACACAGACAGAGTTCCAGCTCCTGTCCTCTGAAGAAGCCGGCCACTGAGACTGGCAAAATGTTAGGAAGAAAAACCTCCAGAAGACCACCAAACAGCATGAAAATCCTACAACAACCACAGGTTGAATAGGAGATGCACCGTCACTGAGACAATATCTTTCCTGAGAGGTGATGCTTCCCCAGAGCACTCCAGAGATACAAACTATTCAGCCTCTTTCATTGTTATGTTGGAACAAAGCAGCAATCCAGGTTAAAAATGTGATTTCCCCTTTAGTTTTTTCCAGATCTACATGTAGATTGGCACTCTTAGGGTTCCTTTCTCCTCTTCCTTCTCTCTCTCTCTCTCTCTGAGGTCATTTTCTGCTGCTTCTTGCTCTTTCTCCTCCTAGCTAGAGAGAGGCTAACTCACCTGGTTTCTCCATAGTAGCAGAGCAGTCTCAGGGCATGGAAATCATCTTTACAGCCTTTTATAACCAGTTTTTCTCCTGCACTATCTCAGAAGAGATTTTCTGAACAAGGAATATGCAAATTCCCCATGTTTACCTAATTGTGAGTTTTGGGGGGCATCCACACCTGTTCACTAGTTCTCAGCCCAGGGCTTGCTTGCTCTATTCCTGCTAGTACAAATACTGAACACCTTGGGGGGGGGGGAGGGAGGAGAAAGCCCCTTTTCTCCTTGGGAGCAACTTCACCCATGCCTCCAAGTATATGCTCTTTTTTCCCAAATGAGGAGGGATCTTGTGTGTTTGGGGGGGGGGGAAGAAGCTGGGAAGGAGACTTCTCTCAGGATAATGAACACAAGGGTGAAGTCTCTGTGGGCTTTTCAGGGTGACTGCCCAGCAATTGCACCTTAGCAGTGCGCAGCCAGAGGGGGACCCCCCCCCCGTCTCTCTCCATTTTCAGGCCGATGGGTTTATGGAGAAACACGTTTCCCGGAAAGCCCCTCTCTGAAAGGGCCGTGCAAATCAGAAATGCGGGGGGTGGGATTGAGGGCGAGAGGGTCTCGGATGGCGGGAAGAGAGCACAGCTGCAACAACAGAGCAAGTATATGAAGAAGCATTGGGGGGGGGAAGGATCCCCTCAGACCTGGCCATTGGTTGATTTATGGCTGTTTTCCTTGAAATCCCTCCTGGGGCTCCGGAATGGGGGCAAAGCGGTTCAGAGGCTGATTTCCTTCTTTGGAGAAATGTGGACAGAAACAAGGGCCCCGGGTGTGGGTTTCCCAGCTCTCAGGGATGGCGCGGGTGGGCGAGTGGCAGACCCTGACTCGAATCTGGGCCAACTATCCTGTGGGAACCATAGGAGCAGCAGTGGCGATGGTCACATTTCTTAGGATCCATGTGTGGCCCCCACCTCCCCCCCTGCCTCCCTCGGTTGGTTTCTATTCTAGTCTGGAGGGCCTGGCCTGGCCGAGGAGATGGGCAGCGGCTCAAGAAGGCGGAGGAGGGCCGGAAAATGCAAAGGGGAAGCACGCAAAAGCCATCAGGAGGAAGAAAAGGAGGTGTCAAAGCCTTGCCTCTGGAGATGAGGCGCCAGTGCGGAAGGCATCTCAGTCCACCCCAGACTCAAAAGATTTTTGCTTTTTGTTTTAAAGCCCGACGGTCTCTCTCTGTCGGACGTATCCTTTGACACCCCCCCCCCTTTAAGGTGATGCCTCTGGATGCTGAACTCTTCGCACCTTTCTTTGATCAGGAAAGGAAAGGAAAGGGGAGAAGAAAGAGCAGCCCTTCCCGGGATCCCATCCATTCACCTTGGAGGGCACCTGTCCTGAGCCGGGCTGAGCATCCCTTACTCGCTTTGGCTAACAGAGTGGGAATGTGATGGGGACTGCAAAAACAGCTTTGCCTAAATCAGCTGCTGGAGGATCAGCGCTGAAAGCTGGCCCAGGTTCCGTTCTGTGGTCTTTCGTTCAAATCTTGAGCCCTCGAGCAGGTCAGGTTTCACAAACCTTCCGTGGCTCGCTGGGGAAGAGCCACGGTTTGGCCCTTTTCTGCCCTTGGGGGCCGGAGAAGCCCTGCTTTAGAAACGGGGGGCCTGAAATTCCCCTGCATTTCAAGCACCAGGAGTTTAAAGGGGTTCCTCCGAAGCGGGAGAAGCGAGCCCAGGAATTCTGTCTCATGCACACACACACCCTGAAGGACCCCCCCCCGGCTCCTTTCCGACTCTCTATCTCCCCCTCCCCCTCTTCTCCATCCTGCCAGGCTGGGTTGCTACGCCCAGTCCCCGGCTGCTGGCATGAGTCTGGTTTCCATTAAGCGCCTGTGGAGGTTCAGCTGGGCCCGTGACTGACCGTCCTCCCTCAAAGAGAATCCAAAAGGCCTGCTTGGGATTTCCCTCCCCCTCTTTGTTGTCCCCCCCCCCCAATTCCTGGGCTCAGAGGAGGTGTAATAGGTTTCATATGGAAGAGCAAAGCCAAGCCCCCCCCTCCCCGCCCTCAACTTCATCACGATTTTCTTGTCAAGCAGCCTTTGGACAAAACCGAATCACGAATAAAATGCCTTGCCATTGTTCAAAAGAATTCCCCCTGTTTGAAGTCAGGATTACTGGGTTTGTTTAAAGAAATTTTTTTTTAAAGGAGACCAGAGATTCTGAAGATAATGCAGACCAGAGGGGAGAGGCAGAGAAGCTGGCCTTCCTTGTGTGTGTGTGTGGGGGGGGGGTTCCACCCGCCCTCTCTTCAAGGCCACACCAAAGCTGATCCAGGGCCTCAGCCCGGGCAAATTCAGTTTGAGATAAATTCTCGGTGTGTATGTGAGTGCTTTTCCAGTGGCAGGTAGTGCCAAAGGCACAACACTGGGACCAAAAAGACTCATGCTTTTTAGCTTCCTCTTCCTTCATGAAGCCATGAAGAGACAACACGGTGAGGGTGTGGTGAAGCAGGTGTGGAATAGTGACTGATGCGAGGAGGATGGGACCAGCAAAGCCAAGATGCTTAGATTTGAACCCAGGGCTTCTAAGTTCCCTGTGCCTGATGCTGCCAGACAGGGTGTGCCTGCTTCCGGAGGTCCATGTTCTAGTACTGTAGTTGGAAGTCAGCCTCTGGTACGTTTCTCCTTCTCTGCTCCCCTGTTGCTGCTCCGCGCTTCACACTTTTGGTATGTTGAAGAACAAACAAGTGCTGTTTAAACGTAGAAAAGAATAACATGAATTTTGTAAAAAAATTTTTTTTCTTTTAAAAAAAATTAGAATTAGCATCTGCCATCATAAGGAATATAAATCCTCATCTGGTTCATCCTCCGGCAGTAAACAAGAAAATGCCAAAACAAGACACTTCTCTCCTTGGGGGGGGGGGGGGGGGGGGAGGAAGGAAGCCTTCTTAGGGAGCCAGCATCTTGCATGGACACAGTGTGGGACTCGGGAGACCAGATTTGCACCCCCCCCAAAAGCAAACAATATATTTTAAAGGCTCACAAAACAATGAAGAGTTAATGGGAAACCCAACGGTTAATGCCATTGCAAGCGCCCCCCCCCCCATTTAAATAACAGCAACAACGTTGCATGAGTGATAACACTGAATTCCTCGGCTGGACCCTCTAACAGGTAAGAGAGAGGAAAGCTTGACCTGCAGGACCTGCCCACCTCTGGAGCAAAAGCCGAAAAGGTGTTTTTCTCCTTAATAGCCGCCCTACGGAAGGAAGGAAATCGATTTAGCCCTTGAACAATAATGGATCGGGCCGTTGACACCAAAGTAATCTTTCTTGACTCTCCTGGGCTTGACGAAAAGCAGGGGCAAATTATCCTTGATTGTTTTAATTATTCAAACTCTGATTCCGTTGACAGTTACAAAGAGGTGCCTTCACCACCGTGAGTGCCTGGGAATCTGTGCCGAAGGCTGGCCGGCTGCCTCCGCTGGCCATCCCAAGGTGGAAGGCGCATCTCTTGGGGCAAAGGTCGAGGCTGAGAAGCGCCCCTGGCCAATGGCAGACGGCCTCTGGCCCTTCGGAGGAAGCCGAGGGGAGCCTCCCGGTGGTCCGGCAGGAGCGTCCGGTCTCTGCAAGATGGACCGACATCTGCAGGTGGGTCTCTCTGAATTTTCCTGCTCAAAGGTCTCCCTCTGGAACCCTTTCCCCAGCTTAGAGGGGCTTCTAGGTGTCTCCTCGTGGGCAAGTGGCCATGCACCTACCTCACAACAAATGTGGCTGACGGATGGGTGGGATCCTGACAGGTAGGAGCAACTGTTTTCCAGTCGTTCACAGAACCCTCCAATGACTGGAAGCTTTCTCTTCTGCTTTAACTCCTAGTGCTCGACTGACCTGCAGGACAAAACAGGAAAAAGGATGAGGATTCCTGTGTGACCCAGAAGCCTGCATCCAGCAAATCCCACCTGGTTTAAGGCCAGTGGTTGCCACCGCATTTGCTTTATGTTTCTTCGGGTGGGTCGGTGGGTGGGTGGGTGGGTGGAGGGAGGCCACACTGTTTTCGGTGCCCTAAGGGAAGGAGAACTTCACCCTCTCCCTTCTCTCCCACTCCTTTCTCGGCAGTCCAGGGGCCGATTTAATGAAAACCCCATAATTATCCAGCCTTCTCTTGTTCTTTCTGGGACAATGGGTGACACTGAGCGCGGATGCCGTCAGCCCCTGGGGGAGCTGAGCAGATAAGAGGGAGCCAGTTGTGTGTGTGGGTGTGTATGTATGTATTTCAGGCAGATGGGGCAGGGAAGAGCATCAGAGTTCCCTGTGTGTGTGTGTGCTCCCTGGATGTTCAGTTTCCCTCAACCAACCCTTCAAATCATGCGATGCAAAACGTGGAGAGTGAGCAGGTTTTTCCCTAGGTCTGAAAAGGGAACCAGTGGCCTGATGTCACTGAGAAGGCGGCGGCGGCTGCGTCCAGCTATTCAGCGCAGAGGGAAAGTTTGGCGTTTGGCGGCTCTTCACTCCTCCTGCCCTCATTGACGCTGGTTTGCATTTGTTTTTGCTAGTGGTTTGCGCAAGAGTTTATTAGCCATTACCTCTTCTCTATTGCAAATTGATGAGGTTTCCATTTCTCCCTCCATATGCAAATGTAATCTCCGTCTGGCTTGAATATTGATGGACTGGCTGAAGAGGGGGTTAATTCGCCTAATCCCTGGGAGCCGATCCCGGGGATTATTTGGTTTGGAGTCACCTTGGAAAGACCACCCACTTTCCCCCCGTCCCGTCCCGTCCCGTCCCTAGATGTGGCTGGCATGGCGATCCCGAGAACAGTGGAGCCTTTCTGCGTTGGCGGCGGCCTCCCTCGGCCCCAGCGCTCCTTCCCGGCCGCAGGAGAGGAGCTTTAGAGAAAGAGGCCGACCCGAGTCCAGCTGTGTCAATGTTTTCGGTTTCCACTGCTGAGGCCCCGGTTTTGAGCCCCGGCCAAGATAAGCCTTTCCTCCAGTTGTTCTTGGCAAGGGCTCCCGACTGAGGAATGTCAGCATCACTTTCAAAATATGAGGCTTTCTCGTTTGGACCGCGGGAGGAAAACCGAGAGGCTGGGGCGACAGCTATCATCTCATTACTAGGCTCTCACACGCTTCCCCCCCCCCCAAAACACAATGACCGCATTGGCAGCCCCGTCCAGGTAGGGGTGGTGTTAGTGGGGGCGGCGGTGGCGGGGGGGGGGGCGGCTGGGAAGAAGGAATATTCCTCCTTTAGGGAAACGCCGGGGGCAGGAGGCTTCCCTCTCGTCTGCAAGGCACGGATATATATTGTTTTCTGTTTTGCCTGGATCTTGGCAAACAACTTCGGGGATCCAGTTTCTGCCCCAGGATCCAATCGACCCCCCCCCCCAGGCTTCCAAAAATGTGGAGGGGGGTGGAAAGGAAAAGAAATGAATTCAAAAGGGTCTGACATTAGTTCCTGTGTCGTTTTGAGAAACTGGTAACTTTTGGGGTTAAACGCTGCAGGGAGTGTAGACAGAACCCCCATGGAGGGGTGGGTGTGATGAAGATGGCTCACAGCGCACTCTTGCCGTGGCAACACAGGGTGTCTTTACACGATTCAGCCAGGTTAGACCTCTGGCCAGCTATTGAAGGATCCTGGGTACTGTTTCAAGGCGCCCTGGAGAAGAGAGTATCCCCCCCCCCGTCCTTCCATAGAATTGCTGTGTCCGTAATTTTGTGTGTGTGAGTGAGAGAGAGAGAGAGAGAGAGAGGTTCTGAAAGATAGGATCCAAAATGGATTTTATCTTCATGGGGTCTACGCTTGCGAAGTGCAAGAAGAACCCAAGGGCGAGGGGGCCTAAGGCTCTCGCTCCTTCCCCTCACATCAACCTGAGTAAATCGGGAGAAATAGAGCTTGCGGCACTGGTCAAACGTGTCCAGAGATCTTCCTTACCTGAAGATCTATCTCACTGTACGAAAAGCATAGGCAGACACCTTCCCTCGGTGTCTGCAGGCCGGCAGGCATCAGCAACCCTTGGCTGGCTGGTTGAAGTGGCCCTCCTTCTCAGATGCTCCTAAAATGTAAATAGGCTGTAAATTACTCTCACTTTTCAGTCCTCTAAAGATAAGCTTTCTTTTCTCCAAGGGGTTGCTCCATCTGCGGCTTGGCTTCTCTTTATCAGAACCGCGGTGAGCTCATATAGATTTCATAGGCGCTGTTTTATTCATAAGGGTTTGCCGACTGCCGAGCAGAGCTGGCACGCCAGAGCTGTGTTTTCATTCTGAAAGAGAATCCGTGGACATGGTCTCCATGAGCGGAAACATTGACTCCTAGAACTGGATCCAGGGGAGGTTTGCAGGAAAGAACCGGCTCTCTGGAGTGGATCAATCTAACCTGCAGTGCCAGTGGGCGAACCTGCATTTCCTAAAAAGTCTCACTGGGGTAGCAGAAGGGGGAGGGAAAGTTCCATGCAAATTAAGCCTGTCTTCACCTTCTCTGGTCCAATCATAAAACAGAGGTTGATGCAATGCAGGATACAGAAGAAAAGCAGGCGCTGTGACAACGGGCTGTCTTTCACCATTAGGTACCGATCCTAATAATGAGATGCTGACTCTGTCGTCCAGTGGCCCATGAGCAGACCTGGTGTGGCCACAGGAGCTCAGCTCAAGAGGGGCCACAAAACCCTGAAGGCTTATGGAAGAAGATGGGTGGCAGCCCAAGATGACTGACTGGCCTCCTTCCTTTTTAGACTGAATGGGGCCATGGAAGCGTCAGTGCTGTTCACCCGACTTGCTAGAATTTATTTATAGGCGTGGATGGCGTTGGGCAGGGTGGGCTCCAGAGCATGGAATAGTTACCTAGGCAACATCTCTGGTGAAGGCAGGGTGGATGGTACCAGCGGAAGCAGAAGTTACCATTAATGGTTGTGTGCAGCTTTCCATTCCTTTATTGGAAGAGAGGTAGGAGGAAAGTAAAATGAAAAGAAAAAGGCTCCCCCCCACTAGACCGGCAGAGCAGGAAGCGACCCCTAAAGGTCACCCAGTCCAGCCCCTGTCAGTGAAGCCCCGCAGGGGAATCGAACTCCCAGCCTCTGAATCTGCAGCCTGATGCCTAAGCTGCTGAGCAAATAACTGATCCAGTTTGAAAACAGCGATCAGAGGTCATTTTGCCTTGCCAGCCATGCCACGTTAGAGGAGAGGGTGTTTGTGCTGTGAGCACCCATTGGGGGCGGGGGGGAGGGAAGAAAGAAGGATGGTCCAAGACTGAATTCTGCCAGTGTTGGGAGGAATTAAAACATGGTGGGCATCTCTCTACAAAGTCAATCCTTTTTTTTATGAGTTCAACCAATTAAAATATTTTTTCCCAAGAAAACAAAAACAACAATGACCAACCAACAGCAACACAAAACCTGAAGCCCTCCTAATCAGGGCTAATTGACTGATTTAATTGAAGTCTCTTCACAATGCAGGGAAATCCCTTGCATGGAAGAAGGCCGGGGGGTGGCTTTTTCCATGGGGGGGCTAAGTAGAACCTCTTTTTTCCTTTGAGGGGCTCAGAGAGGATGCTTGTGGCCAGGAGTTGAAGGATTCTCCGAACAGCAAGGTGGCCCGTGTTTGGTTTGTGCCCTGGCGTGGCATCATTGCATGGACTGGGAGGCGTCCGGCGTCTGGCGTCCGACGTCCGGCGTCCATCCCCAACCAGGCCCCAGGTTGGGCTGTGGATCTGAGGCCTGTCCTTGGATGGCAGCCCCTTCCCCCAGCTCCACCGCCCATCACCCCATGATCAGAGCCCCTGGTTCCTCCATCCTTTCCAGGTTGGATCTGGCAAAGGTGATTAATCCACAAAGCCTCCATTATGATGGTACAGCCATGTGCTCAGCAGACGGCGCCTTCCTCTCTCCCCGCTTGGAAGGAGGACAGTGGAGGAGATCCGCCTTCCGGGCCAGTGAGTCTCTCTCTCTCTCTCTCTCTCTCTCTCCTTCAGCCCTTTCTCCAGCCACGGACCAGGCTGCAGAAAGAGAGAGCTGTTTGGTGGTGGCGGGGAAGTCAGTGTGCCAGTTGTGTGTGTGTGTGTGTGTGTGTGTGTGTGTGTGTGTGTGTGTATGATGGCGCTGGTGATGGGAGGGAGGCCGTCTTTACAGCTTGGGGAAGAAGAGGCGCCTTTGCCAGAAAGCCTGCAAGCTCATTTACATACTCCTAGCTTAATTCTCCTAGGGTATGCAAATATATGCAAACAACAACCCAGAGAGAGTCAGAAATAGCAGAGAACATTAAAATCACCCTACTTGAATATTGTTTTATGCAAACGATGTACGTGCGCAGTGTGTCATTTATTTAAATAGAAGCAATGTCAGCATGCCGGTTATTTACCCTTCCGACAATCTTAGTAGGTCCTCTTTCTCTCTCTCTTTTTAAACAACACACAACAACCCTAAAGTATTGAAAAACTTAATTGAAATAGGTGCTCAGAATATAAGCAGCATGAAAGTGCTACTGAAAGATTGATGGGGAAGAAAGAAAGGCAGGCGGATATGCGTGCATGCATGTGCCGTGTCTTCTGATCAGGTCAGGTCACCCCCGGAAAGATGGATGATCATTCTAGACGTGCATCTTGATACAGATAAAGAGTCAGAGAACTGTAGAGTCATAGGGAACCCAAAGGTCATCTAGTTGTAACCCCTGCGAAGGCAGAGAACCAGTTTTAGAGCCTCTTTGTCCAATAGCCATCCAGGCTCCCCTGTCAAATTGCTCTAACCACCGAAAAGTTCTTTCTAAAGTTTAGTCAGAACCTCCTTTCTTATAATTTGCATAGGCTCAGCTCCTGCCTCTCTGGAGCTGGTGAAAACAGGCTGGCTCCATCTTCACATTATTGTTACGTTTAAGATAAAGCCCATTTCCAAACTTTCCTCCCGAAGGCTCCTTCTTAAGGTTCTTCCTGCCCATTGCAGTTCCCCATTGCACCTCAAGAGGGCACCAAGTGGCGGGAATGCACAGAAATCCTGGTAACACAAGATTCCTGGTTGAATCTAATCCCGCCTGTCCTCAAGAAGCTGTTTGATTCCTAGTCTATATCTACAGCGGGAAGGTTGAAACCCAGAAAGCAGGTGGCTTTTCCAGGCCAGGCCCTTATGCTCTGCTGTTTGGTCCCATGGCCTGTCCGACGAATCTTCCAGCAGAGTTGAGCTGCAAACTCGCCCTCAGACCTGACCTGATGGAGCGGGCAGTGGTGGTGTCCAGCAGACTTCCGGACCCTTAGAGGTCCAGAAGGCCCAGATCCCGGAAGATGATGGGGTGGCTCTGTGCCTGAATCGGAGGTGGTGGAGGCTGGGTTCAGCGGCTCAGCTTCATAAACTTCAGGCTGTGGTGGGGAGGCTTATATTTCGGAGAGGACATCCCATCTGTCTCCAAGCAGCCCGGCTGCAGATCTTGACCTTCGCTGCTAAACTCCGGGGCTGCGTAGGATGGCTTGGCTCTGCTTCTTGGACTCTCCCAGTTTGTTTTCGGTTGCAACTGGGATGGCTGGGTTTCTGTTAGACAGGGGCCTTGACTCTGCTGCAGCTGGTTTCCCAACTCCCTGGCCAGGACTGTGTTTGCTGGACCTCTGCCTTGCTGTGACCCGGATCCTGTGCTGCCCAGTCCGGTCAAATCTGTTTCTGCCACAGCCTGGCCAGAGTTTCTCTTGCCTAGCTGGTTTTTGCCGGAGAGCAGGGCTGTGGTCTCGGGTGCATGTGGGCAGGAGCCTGACGGGGTCGTGGAGGGAGTAAGCAAGAGCCTCTGCGGGTTACGCTGGTGCTATGCAGGAGTGCGATACCTGCAAGCGGAAGGACAAAGCAGGGAGCGGCGACTGCGGCTGCCGGCCAGAGTCAGCACTATTGGGCTAGAGGGAGACCAAGGGTGGGATTCCCTCCAGGGCAGCTTCCCAGGTTCCTGCGGGGCTCTTGACAGCCCCCCCTCCCAAGCCTATGAGTCTGGAAAAGTTACTTTTGTGGACCCCGTCTCCCAGAATTAGCAGGACGTGGGCAGCTGTAGTTTTAGAAGAGCAACTTTCCCCAGCGTGGGGCAGTTCTGTGTGAAACAAAGATGGGTCCCAGCAGGGCTGCCTGCTCTGAAGGGGGGTCAGAGGGACCCCAAGGCCTTCTTCCCCTTTCCCTGTGACAAACCGCCGACGCCCCTCAGCCCGGTGTGTGTGTGTGTGTGTGTGTGTGTGTGTGTCTGGTCCTCTTCCTTGTTCACAGCTTCCTCCAGGTCACATCTGTCTCAAGACAGGGATGAAGAGTCTCTCTCTCTCTCTGTGTGTGTGTGTGTGTGTAGGGGGAGCTTTTGGGGCTTTGCTGCCTGTGCTTTTGGCAGGCAGTGGTGAAGGAGTGGGGGTGTGGGGGGGAGGGAAGGAAAGCAGCCCCCTCTCCTGGGATTCGGGAGGGCAGCCAGATGAAATGACAGCTTCTAGCAAAAATGTGCTGGCTGCAGATTCTTTGCCGGCCTTCTTGGGAAGCCTCCCAAGGAACTCCTTCATGCAGAGAGAAAATGTGTGTGTGTGTGTGTGTGAGAGAGAGGGGGGGGCTGGTGAAAGCGGGCTGGTGGTGGGGGGGCGTAGTTCCCCTTCCATACAGTTGCTCCATTTGCACAAGCACAATGTGCTCTCCGAAACCTGTCATTGGGGTGTGTGCAAGGGGAGTCTTTCTCTCTCCCGCAGAATGAAGGTATTTTTGTCTGACCTCCTCCCACTTATTTACGGGTTAAAATCCCTTCCCTATGTCGCCTGCCATACAGGGAAGTTGTGAGGATAAAGGAAGGAGGGAGAAGAAGATCAGATGGGCTGCCCTTAATTTTTTTGAACAAAAAATGGGGGGGGGGGGGAGCCTAAAAACAAACAACGATCGTTTTGTGGTTCCTTCAGTATAGCAGGTTGCCTAGAAGCAAGGAGGTTGGTTAAATCTTTGGGCCCAAGTCCTGAGTCCCAAATCTAAGTACCTATTAAAAACAAGCTTTCCCCCCCAGGAAAAAGGGAAGGGGTGGCTGGGTTCCTAATCGCAACTCAAGTTTGAATCATTGGAGAGAGAGAAAAAGACGGAGTTGAGTCAGAGTTGAGTCACCAGTGCGACTTAAGCTGGGCTTGGCAGCCAAGTCAAGCAAGTTCCCCTGTCTCTGCCTAGAAGCGAGACCAGGTTCTCACTGCTGCCCCGAGGAGCTTTAAAAAATGAATGGTCAAGAGTGGCTTAGCAGCAGAAGGAGGGGGAAGGCCGGGGTCATGCAAAAGAAGGAGGTGGAAGGCTTGAGAGTGGAAAGGGGAGAAGGCCTGGAGACAAACAGCAGCGCTTTGGCCTCCAGGAGAGTCTCTGTAGGTGTCCTAGGAAGACATCCAGGCCAAGCATTCTGGAGGAGCTGAGGTTGAAGAAACGTTAACTTTTCCAGCCTCTGCCTCTCAAGACATGGCATCTGATGGAGGTTGTTTTTAATTCTTCGATGATGCCAAGCAAGGAAGATATAAACCAGTTTTATTATTATTATTTTTTTAGGGCTGTTAGAAAAATATTTGCCACTTGTGACCTGGATTTGACTATTGTCCCACACGGTTCCTGGAGCTGTCCACCCAAAAGCAACAGGCAACTGGGCATTGCTGGGGGGGTGTGAAACTCTGGAGGGGGCCACGTTGGCAAAGGCTGGGACGTTCCTTCAGATGACTAGGAAAAGATGCTGAACTGCCTCTTGGTTGTTTTTATTTTTTTAAATACTGTCCCAAGGTTTTCCTATTCCCAGAACATGGTTCGCTAGAGAAACATGTAGGGTAGATGGATTTGATCACTGTTTTAAGGAACAATGTGTGTATGTGTGTGTGTGTAGGGGGTTATTCATCTTTTGAAAGACTATATGATGTTGATGGGGATGGTTTGTTAGGGTGTCGCGTGCTCCTCTTTGTGTGTGTGTGTTTTTTCCATAAAATAGTTAATGAAAATAATTATAATTAAAAATATATATTTATGTCACCTATGCTGCCCTGATGGATAGTTGTCATGCTGGAACTCTGAAATGCACAATAAATGCTTAAGTTTTTATAATATATATTTTAAGATATAAATGCATTACCAAAAAATGCCATTGTCCAGTCTTAAGTCTGTGAGACAGGACAGGCTGGAATGGTGAGACACATACCAAACATTTTTTATCCTTTCTAGTTGTGGGAACCAGAAAGGATAAAAAGGGGGGGGGCACAGCCTAGATTTGTGATTGGGTGGGGCCGCCCATGGAGGGATCTGAGAGTGCAAGGAACAGAGCTTTATGGTGGGGCCCCTGAGGCTGGAGCAGAAATGGCAGCAAAATGGCGGTTGCAGGGAGAGCACCCACCGTTGCCAGGACCATGAGAGGAGTCTTGAATCCTGCTACGGGGATGCTTTAATCGCTGGGGTCCTTTTGTGGGCGGTGGGGATGGGTTGGTGGAGGAGGAGCAGGGAGGGTTCAGCTGGGAACCGGGTGTTTATGCAGGCGGATCTTTGGTGCGCTAACCTTCCTGAACCTACCACATTCCTTTTAATTATGACTGACAGGTCATGGAAATTTGGGCCCGTGATTGGCAGCTGCAGCCGAGCGTGCGTCCTTCCCACAATTCTCCAGTTCCCTTCCCATCCACAGACATAATGTTGGCTACTTTTCTGGAATTAAAGAGCAACCCTGGCCTCTCCTCCCACCCAAACCGAGTCGCAGCGCCTTCTCTTCTTTGGCTAGAGTTCAACGCCTCATTCTTTTCAACAGGGGCCCCTGGCAAGGCCGGCTCTAAAAGGGGCCGTGGCAGCAGACCGAGGCCGGCCCTCCGCCTGGCCCTTGTCTCTCTTCCCAGTCTTCGGAGCAGGAGGGGAAACCCTTTGTGGCTGAACAGACAAAGCCCTGTTGGCTGGCAAGACTTATTCTCTCTCTCTCTCTCTCGCTGTTATTAGAAAACCACTCTGGTGCCTTCGGAGTGGGGAGTGGGCTCATGCAAAGCCTGGCCCTCCTCCCTGCCCTACCACATTGCCTCTTCGGCTTCATTTCTCCCACTTAGCGGTGGTGTCCCTTCTCTTAAGGTTCTTCATGGTTTAGGAGGGAGGAAAGACCCCCATCAGGAACAAGGGACTGAATTTAAAGGCGTCCTCGGATGTTCTGATTCCATTTTGACAATTTTGCCCTTCTGTGTCTTTATGCGTTGCCTTTTTTAGGGTCTGAAACGCAGGCCTGGCTTCCCACTCCTTCCTTCCTTCCTCCATTCATTCTGGATGCGTGCAGAGGAAGGGAGCTGAAGCCGGTGGCGGTCGTTCCGCCCACCCAGAGCCGAAGTGCGTAAAAGGGTTCATGATTTCCGTAAAGCGATGCTTATGGACTAGCACCTCTCCACCCACGCGGGCCTCTTCCGAAGAAAACAAGGACAAACGTCAGATTTCCTTGGCCTTTGGCTCCGTTTCTTGACACATTCTGTGCTAGTGAATCCCCATAAGTTGTCTTACGGTCAACCAGAGCGCTCCACGGCATGCGAGGGGCTGAGGGAGGAACACTCAAGTTCCTCTGAAACATGGGATGGGCAATGAGGGGTTCATCTGTTGTGGCCACGGTGTTTATTATGACATGTCTGATGGAACTTTTGACACCGTAGTCACGGCCCTACAAGGTCCAGAACCATGAGAGGACGGTGTGGCTGAGAGTTTGGAAATGTTCCTTACTAAAGACTGCAACTCCCAGGGCCTTTCCCCACATGGGGCCACCCATTCCAAGCTCTCGGGCTAGATCTGACCCCATAAAAACCCCACAGTGTGGTGAGATAGAGTTATGGACAGCTCTTGAGTTCTCCGTTCTATCGATTCTTGGAAAGGGTTCGCAATCTGTCCGAACTGGGAGCAACGCACAGGGTGGTCCTTGGGGGAAAAATGCCTTTGGGGGGGCGATAATGTTGGTGAAGGCTATGCTACCCCCCCCCAAAATCAGGGGAGATGGGAGGCGGGAGGAATCCCCCTTCTCTTGAGCTAATGGCATCTATGAGTGGCAGCTGCAATATGGCTGTCTAAACTCAAGGACAAAATTTACGGCCGTAAATTCTTCTCTCTTCAGGGTGGTTAATTATCTTAATTACTTTTATTATCTTTTATCTTTTAAGATCCTAAATTGCTTATTTCTGCTTGTGTAGCCAAAGGGGTTGGCATATTTTTTTTTTATGGCCCCTAGTGCGGGAGGGAAGGCAGCAACACACATATATACATATATTTGTGTGTGATGCGTCTCTGCCTGGGACACTGGAATAGAACTTTGATTTATAACCAGGTTCTTTGGGATTTTAATTGTGCTAGGAAAACAATGAGGGAGAGAGAAAGAGAGAAGAAAACAAACTTTGGTGAAATATAGAGTGGCGTGACAGCAACTGGCTGCCTCTCTTGTTTTACCAGGGGCCCGAGACCAACGGAGGAGGAGTATGACTCCTATAGCAAGCAGAGTAGGCACCCAAACCATGGGGGAGACTCAGCAGCTCAAGCTGAGTCCCAACATCTCTTTGGGTTCCTCGGGGTGAGAGAGGAAGGACCCTTGGATGTGCGTGGTACGGAGATGTTTGCCACTGCCTTGCTCTCTGAAGGCCCCAAATGGAATAAGGGTGGTGTACTTTCATGGCAAAGCCACAAGACCGTTCAACGGATATAAAACCAAAATCAGCATCAGAACAGATGCCATGGTTAGTGTGTTATAAACACATCAGCTTGCGAAGAACACAATTTCCTCTGAAGTTCTTGTACGAAGGACCATCATGCAAAAATAGCCCTGGTTTACCTCCAGACGACCAATCAAAAACCAGAACTACCTCATTGGGAAATTACAGGAAATAAGAATTGCTTGTAGGGTGACAATCACAGGACACTGATGAGCGGAGGGAGGGAAGTGACTTTCTCAGCGTCATCATGAGCGAGGAGGGCTCCTACTTACTTTCCCAGGTTCCCTTTTCAGGATATTTTTAACTGGTATTTTTAGAGGCCTTTTGACGGGGACTTTTCAAGGGTCGTTCATGCTATGTATTCTCTCATCCCTCCTAAATGATTTCTTCAAAACAAAACAAAAAAAGAAGGAAATTGCATGAACTGTGGGATGCGTTACTGTTTTTCTCATCGAACCAGCCCTGGAAACGGGTCCTGTTCCATGTAGACCAAATGGTCGTAATGAGTAAATGAGTGTTTTGAGTGAGTTCTTAAAAAAACAACTTTTCAGTTTTTCCCCCTTGGCCTTCTCCCTCAAACACATACGGCACAGTGGGATTAGGAATTAGAAATTCCAGGGGTCTGGAAACCTCCTGTTTTAAACTCTCTGGAGCAGATACGAGCGCCTTCTTGCAAGGCTGCCTGGCTTAAGAAAAACACCAGGCCTCCTCGGGGACACCTCTCTTACCCTGGCTTCTTCTTTTTTTAAATGACTGCTTTCTTTTCTCTTTTTCTTTTTCTTCTTCTTCTTTTTTTTAAAAAAACCCCTTCCCAGTCCAACCCCCCCCCCTTTTTTTTGTCCTGTTTTCAGATGCAGCTCAGCTCCTTGGGAAGTGATAGGTTCTGATGGAGGAGGAAGGGGGGGGGGGCGGAAAGAGAAGGAATGATAATAGCAGGCATTCTTTGGTTCCTCCAGAGAAACTGTCCAAAAGGGGCTGAAGCATTTCCCCCACCTCTTTCTCCCCTCCCCACCCAAAGGAGGGGATTTCCCAAAGTGTGCTTTGCAAGGCCCCTTCTTTCTCTAGAATTGGGGGGAGGGAGGAGGAGGAGGGGAGGGCGAGGGAGCAGGACCAGCCCAAGGCGGTTGCATGATGCAAAAGAGAGCCACATTGTATGGAAAAGAGAATTTGGGGCTTGCAGGAGTTTTGGATGTGAAATGGAATGCAGGATGCTTCCCTCTACCCCAACCCCCTGCAGTTCATGGGGGGGGGGGTTTAGAGTATTACTTCAGGGGGGGTTCCCATGCAAACATGGTGGTGTGCCCCCCTCCCGACCCCTGAGGTCCCCAACCCTGCCTCCCCCCCATCACCGAGAACGGCACCCTGGCCCAGCCTGGCAGTTCCAAGTGCGCAGCCTCCCTCTTCCAACAGGCTGCAAATGGGATCTGGAAATGAAAACGGAGCAACGGAATGTTTGCTGTACCTTTTAAGCCTCTCTGAAGCCACTTAACTAGGCTGTGCTCTTTCTTTCCTTACCACCTACGGGGTGGGTGGGTGTTCCTGCACCTATCAGAGCCCCCTGTTCTGGAACAGAAGAGCAACTCTGGTGCAAGTGTGAAGGGTGTAACTCCACCTCCAGGGACCAGGGACCAAATGGCACCCTGTATTTAGATTCCTAGATGGAAGCTCTCCAAACTCAGAGCATCCATAAATATTACGAATGGATGCAAACCATCTTTATTGCCACAGGGGGCTTCGGTTTTCATGGCTCTCTGCAACCCATGATTAGCAGCAGCAACAACAACACCCCCCCCCTGCAAAGAAGCAGAAGGAGGCACCCCCCCATCCCTCCCAGTTGTACTGTTTTCCTTGTGGTGGCTTTTATGGAACATGGCTCCTCCGTGCACCCTTTGACTGGTGTTTCTGCACCACGGCCGGCCCCACGGGCAGCTGATGTGTGCCAGTGTGATACAGGTGGGTGTTTACTTCCCTGGAGGGGAGGAAAAGCGGAGGGACTTGGGTCTGTGCCAACCAGAAAAGAGAAAAGGGAGAGGGGGACGGCGGTCCCAGAGAGGAGGGAGCAGCTCGGCTACACCTGCAGAGCCGAGTCACACGAGAAAGGAGACGGAGACTAAAAGTCAGGAGGAGGAGCACTCTGCCTGATGCCAGTCTCCCCAGGGCCACCACTGGCACTGTCCACAGACAGGCCGCCCGCCCGGTAGTGCTGGCATGGATAGACAAGGCAGGCTGGACGCCACCCTGGCCGCCCGCCTCCTCATGCGTAGCCCTGGTGGGCGCCTGCTGCATGCATGCGCGGCCCTTCCTGCGGCGGGCATGGTTCTCCTGGCCGCCGCGGCCGTCTTTTGACGCAATTGCCTGGATCTCATGCATCTTGATCTTCATTTCTCCGACAAGAAAGGGAAGACGGAGATGTGAGGGGAAGCCAGGGCGGGCGGGCTGTGTTTCAAAGGCCCCTGTGTCTTTTAAGGCAGTGAATTTTAAAAAGGCACATAATTAGCAGCTTGCTACAGCCTCCTCCTCCTCCTCCTCCTCCTCGGATCCTTCTTCGCCTGCCTGCATAAGCATTCGACACACAGCACTTCCAGACACTTTTTAATAGAATCGCTTAAAACAATTAATTACCAGAGTTTTCATTCAAGCTGCAGTGGAGAAGATATGCCGGCAATAAAAGGCATTTATTCCTTGGTTTCTGGAGGCCTGTTTGTTATTAACATGTAAATTAAATCATCACAGATGTTCCATTTTTTTAATCTGGGGATGGGTAAGCGCGGGGCCAGCAGCAGCCCCCAAACAGCCTGATTCTATTACAGGCACATTCATTAGGAACCAGCGGCATTAGGGGGAGATCATTTCTCTTTGATGCCTTTTTTTTTAAAACCAATCATCGGGATAATTTGCTCATCCCCCCCCCCCCCCGCCCCAGTTTGGCCTGTCCCTGTTGTGTGGGCGATTTTGCTGCTGCCCTGCTGAGCCCTGCGCCTCACAATCACAACCCCCACTCGCCCCCCCCACTGCACAGCCTGCTCTTTGCTCCCTGGTTCCGAAATTTGCAGGTTGCCAAGGGGGGGGGGTTGTTGTTGCCAGTCTTAAAAGTTAAGGCACTGAGGCTTTTCTCCTCCATCTCCTCTTAACCCCCACCCCACCCCCCAGTTCTTGCTAGCCATTTGTCCTTTTAAAAGATGGGGCACTTCTGTAGGGTTCTTCCTACGTGTCATTTCACAGCCTTGTTTTCCCACAGAAAAGGGGCCGTTTGGGTCAGGAACAAGAGCAAAGGGGAAGCCCGTTGATCCTAAATCAGGCCCCGGGTTCCTCCAGCTCCGGCCGGTAGCCGGGGCTCGCTCAAGTGGCCACTTTGCTGTTTCTGGCAGGTCTTGGACAAGTTATTTGGAAATTTATTTTAGTTATTTACAGGCCACCTTTCTCCCAGAGCTGGGACTCCAGACAGATTACAAATATATACTATAAAACTGGCTACAAGATTACAATATATAACAAAGAAACCACAAAATCAAAACACAGTATCTTAGATATGTTAAAATAAATTTAAGCAATATTCAAATGGCAACAATTTAAAATCTTGTAATTGAGAGACTGATACAATGTTTCCATTTCTTTCTCCTTTTTTTTACATAAACTTGTACCAGCTAAAAGCCTGTCCTTGGAAGGCTCTTAAGAGCCAGAATACTGTAATTAGGTCTTTGCCTGTTTGCAGGAGGACTTCCGGAGGGGGGCAAAGCCAGCATCCGTCCCTTTTGCAAGGAGTTTCAGAGCCTGGGAGCAGCCACTGAGAAGGCTCCGTGGTCGTGGGGATGCTGGACGACCCTAGGCGAAGAAAGGAAAGTTTGCAAGCGCTGGGGCCATTCCGCCTGCTTGCTTGGTGAGACGCTGCCCTACGTTGGTTTTTGTTGTTGTTTTGCACACTTAAAATGTGCACCTGGTTTGGTCTGTGTCCCTGTTATGAGGAGCACATTTATTTGTGACCCTTAGATATGAAGCCCATGGACGCAAACGCTTTTCCTCTTTTCCTCTCTGGACAGGGCTTAGAAAAGTTTAGGCACTGAGCATAAGGCAGAGGGGTCTTAGGAAGCAGGAAACATTTCTGAGTACAAAAATTGTGGATTTGACCATAATTGGAGTCAAATGAAAAGTAAACCGGGCACTGAACCTTGCTAATGTACAATTACGGCCATTTAATGGGCTTAGATTAAGTGGCAATGAGGAGGCTAAAGTTGTGGCCTCAAGCAATTCCCCCCACCAAACATAATAAGTCTGGTTGCAATTCTGGAAATCTCCAAAAGTGGCATTTCCCCTTGGGAATTGGCCTGGGGGGGGGCCTTCCAGCTCCATATAATACTCCAAGAGGTCCCTTTTCCAAGTTTGGAAGAAGACTCCGAGGAGCTGCATGGGGTTCTGTTTCTCTGTGCCGGGGGGGGGGTCTTTTCAGGGGTCTGCATCCCCTCCTCGTGCTTGGCTGTGGCCTGGGCGGTTCCTGCTGGCACGCGAGGAGGCGGCCTTCCTCCTCATGGCTGACAGGGATGATGGATGCGTCCGACAAGCCAGGGCTTCCCAACTGAGCTACGCAGGTTGCTGTTTAGACAAGGGGAGCAATTTAAATGCTGTTAGAGCCATTAATGATCTGTGCAAACGCTGTGGCGATAAGGAAGCTACAGGCTCCTCCCTGCGATTCAGAGCCCCGGCTTTGACTTCGGGGGGTTTCTTTTGCCAGCCATAGACGGACATCCCTCCCTCGCTTGCAGTTTTCATCATCCAGCTGAGAGAGGGAAACACACACCCCCTTTGATGCCTGCTGTCTGTGTGCTGGGGTCCAAACTGGCTCCATGGGGGCCTCTCCCCTTCCCTGGAGACCAAAGGGCCACCGTTGGGTGCTCAGCACATCCCAGAGAGCCATCATCTCATTCTCCGTGCTCAAGGTAGAATAAAGTCAGGCTGATCTGTTGTACTTTTGGAACCCCCCCCCCCAAGTTAGTGCATAAAGCAAGCCTGTCTCCTGCCTGAATTCTGGGCCTCTGGGCCCTGTTTTGCCTGCTCTGACTGGCAGCCACGAGTCTCCGGTTCTTGGGCAGAGAGAAGGGCCTTTCCTCTCACCTCTGACTGGTTCCTTTCCCCAGGAGATGCTCCCAGGGTGGAGGGTGGATTTATTTCCTTGCCAAGCAGGTGATCTCTCTCTCTCTCCCCCCCCCCCTTGCGGGTCAAACAACACTTCTCCTGATCATTAACTTATTTCCAGTTGCCGGCTGAAAAGTTGTGGTTACTCAAAGGTGATCTGATTTTAGCTGTGTATAAATTAAGGAAAAGGACTTCTACAAACATGTTGGCATACATGTTCCCTCTCTCTCTTGCTCTCTTTTCCCAGTCTCCATTTTCCCAGCGGAAGGGGAAGGAGCATAGGGGGAAATTAGGGACCACTCTTGCAGAAGGGAAAGGGCCAGTGGATTCACCCAATCAAAGATGGAATGAGGGAGAATCCCTTTTTGTTTTCCTCTGGGTTAACAAAGGCAGCCCTAGAGCGCCTATACCCGGGTGTTGTCCAGGAGAATCCTAGATGCTGTAGAAGGCGTTTCCCCCTCACTGAGCCACGAAGGGCCCCAGTGTTCCCCCAACTCCTTTCAAACTTCTTCCTTCCTGGTGGCTTCTGTCCTTTCTCATCAAATCCATCTTGAGACAATCTGGTTTTCTGAGCAGCATCCAGGACGTCTCTCTCTCTCTCTCTCTCTCTCTCTCTTTTCCCTTCTCTGCCTTCTCCACCTGTAGGAACCTCCTTTGAGAGGAAGGTGAGCCGGCCAAGAGTTACTGGTCTATTTTAAGATCTGTGTGGCTCAAGGGCTTAGTACAAAATTATGCATCCTCCATCCAGGAGAAGCTGTCGCAAATCCCCACGTGACAGTTTAGAGGCTGCCTGTCGCAATTCTGCGTGTCAGAACGTGGACAAAATGTTGCTATTAAGGGTCAAGGAGGGACAAGGAGGTGGGAGTGGATGGCAGGCACCAGGCGGGTCTCTTGGGAGCAGAGGGAGCAGGCCGGACGTGGTGCAAAAAAAGAAGAAAACTCAGACGAGTGCCCTCTGGCTGTCTGGCAGCTGTTGCATCTTCACCCTCTTGGACCTCAGACAAATGTATGTTCTCTCCACGCAATGGGCACCATGAGGTCTCCTTTGAGGAGGGGTTGCTTCAGCCAGAGCCATTTCCGGCACAAGCGGGTGGATCTGGAGTAGCGTCGCCGGTTGTCAGAGCAGTGGCTGCAATCTTAGTGTTTTGCTTCGCTTCTCTGGGTTTCCAGGGAGGGAAAATATCTCTGAGCGAAGGGAGCTGGAGACGTTTGGCCGTTGTGCGTAAGGGAGCTTCCAACATATAGAGTTTAACCTTATATGGCCTGTGTGGGAAAGACTGTGGGTTTTGTTTTGTTTTTTTTTGGGTCCTTCTCTCAGAAGGAGACTTTGAGTTCAATCTGTGAATCTCCTCCGTGCACTTCCCAAAATCTGTTTGAGCTGAAGAATTTTGGGTGTGGCGCAAAGCTGATGCCTCGTAGAAAGAGAGATAGAAAGGAGCAAAACTGCACCTTCTTATTTTGCCCAGAAATGTTTATTTTAGAACTTATTTTTAGCTGGTTGAACTAGTTTTTATGGCTCTCGGTGTTACCGTGTTGCTATTTAGATTTAATATTGGCTTTGTTGTATTGAATGTGGCATGTGTACAGGCACCCCCCTGAAATCTTTTGGGGCATGGTAAAACAATAATACAATTTTTAAAAAAATCTTCAAGCTTTTCCTTTGATTGCCTCAGAGTAGAGGTTCACTGGCTCTCTTCAGGTGTGGCAATTATTTCCAGACACTTCTTAAAATAACTGTAGGCTTGGGGATCTTTTCCTCTGCCCTGTAATATTTATTTATTTATTTATTTATTTATTTATTTATTTATTTATTTATTTATGTATGTATGTATGTATGTATGTATGTATGTATGTATGTATGTATGTATGTATGTATGTATGTATGTATGTATTTATTTATTTATTTATTTATTTATTTATTTATTTATTTATTTATTTATTTATTTATTTATTACATTCCTATGCCACCCAATCGCTGAAGCTGTCTGGGAGCTTATATAAAAAAAGAGCTCGCCACCGTGAAATGCAGAAACATAACATAAAAAATAATGCAGAAATCCTTAGAAGTTTAAAACAGCAGAATAAACACCAGCAGTGATGCAAAGATCCAGAAATACACAATCACTGATCTTTAAAAATGGAAGAATGAAAAAAAAATCAATAAGAAAGGACAAATAGGATCATCAGATTTACTATTTTTTAAAGTGTTCTTTCTTCCATGCATGTGAGATAAATCCCTCCTTTCCATGTTGGCTTCAGGTGAAGGCCCTGCTTCCTGCTTTGCTACTGGGTTTCAGCAGAGGAAGGATCCTGGCCACTTACCAGAAGCAGAAGAAGGGACTTTTACTGCATGGATATGCAGACTTTGAAAACAGATGTCATTTAACTTACTGCGTTTTCGTTGACACCTGTTTTTAAATTGCAGGCTGTCTTCCATTCCACTTTGAGTGGGACAGGGATAAGTCATCCAGCTCTCTCCACCTGCCAACGCTTTGCTCCATGTCTTTTTACACAGGGACCAATTTCAGGGTGAAAATAAAGTTTTTGCGTGTGTGTCTCCATGCATTCCCAGCTGGCACCACAGCCCACCACAAATGGACAGAGTTTGGGCCCACTTCCCTCGCAACCCTTGCCTGCCTGGCCTCTGTGACATCACAAGGGCCTCACCCCTGCCTCCAGTTTTAGACCTGCAGTTTCCAAAAGAGGAGTGCTGTTGATCTGGGAGCCCTCCCTCAAATCCCTGCTACCCCCCCCAAAAAAAACCCCTCGGTGGGGACCTCTTACAGGAGAACCGGGCCCATCCTGCTGGCCAGTGGCCTCTGAGCTGGACAGCTTGGGCTTCACATCCCGATTCATGCCAGGCAAGAGGGAGGAATGGCTTTCTGTAGCCGGTTCCTGGGTGCTCAGAACGACATGGCGGGCTCATGAATATTTACCGAGCCACTCAGATATTCAGCAGCAGGAAGACAGATATGAAAAAGGGCTTCCTTTTGCATCTCCTGCAGATGAAGACAAGCTGCATCTCAGCACATAAAAAAAGAAACTGGGGGGGGGGCATGAGAGGGAGGGAGGGAGGGAAGGAAGGAGAGGTTCTGCCTCCTTTTTTTCTCTCTAGAAAACTGGAGAGGGTGGTGTCGGCTGGTGGGACTGAGTGCGAGAGCAGAGCCTGCAGAGAAGAGCTGGCTTTGCTCCCCTCGCTGGTGAGCCATGTGGCAGGATGGCTGTGCCACATCCCCCGTCTAGGCATTTCCAGGGATGATGGGCTGTTAGGGTTGCTCCCTCAGGGACATCCCATTCTTTGAGACCATGGGATGGCCCCCAGGGCAGGTGAGGGCTGGAAAGGGAGGGGGGACGACACCAAACTGGACACCTCTCCTGTGCCTAAAGCAGGGGCTCCCCCAGGGAGCGATGGCCCTTGGCTATGGCAGGAGCTGCCTTTCACTGAATGATCCCACCAGCCCATCTACTTACAGGCTTTTGTGGGACCCCCTCCAGCCCCCCAAAAGGCGGTCCATCAATGTTTGCATGAGGGCATTCATGAATACCTGCAGTGCGAAGCCCCCCGTGCAAACTTTGGCACAAAATCCCAGTGCCAGGGTGAAAAAACAACCACCCGTCTCCTGGGGGGGGGGGGAATGGAAGCTGACCTCTCACTGAACAGGCTGCCCAGGAAGGCTGCCTTTTTTTCCCTTTGGTGGGGGGCATTTTTCAGACTCTAGATTTACCCCCCCCCAGCTTTCCCGGGAGCCTGTAGCTGCCCATGCACACACGCCCACTGAAGCAGATCGAAGGTGGCTCTGTGCCCCCTGTTTTCAGCAGCCGGACCCCACTTTCCCACCCGTGTCTTTCCCCTGTGAAACAGGAGGTCTGAGCTCCTGAAGCGAAGTCAGTGTTTTGCGCTGAGTGCTCATTTTGGCCAAGCCAAGCTAAGCAAAAAAAGAGAGAGGAAAAGTGGGGTGGGACGGGTTGGGGGGAGAGAGAAAGGGGGGATTAAATGGGAATGTTACCTTTACTCTTGTCAAATCCCTAGCAGAAACATTGGTTAATGCCCTTAAAAAAGGCCCATTACTGCAGGGCAGCAAGTCAAAGAGCCCGCCTGCCCTGCTGCTCAGTTATCTCGTTCCCGGATAATGGAATGACCCTCGCCTGCCCGGCCGCGGCTGCGCTATAATAGCCTGAGCCGTGTGAATAAAGCGGTTATTTTTGGAATCCAATTGAAACCGCGCCGGAGCTGCTGTGACAGGGGGAGGAAGGACTGAACAAGATGCAATGTTCCAGAGGAAGACAGGGGGAAAAAATTGGATTTGGGGGGGAAGGTGGCACTGGCAGTGAACTGTGGAGGAGCAAGGGGTGGGCCAGGAGGAGGAGGAGGAGGAGGAGGAGGGGGCGCCTGGTGGAAACTGGGGGGTGGGAGGGAGGGAGAGAGGGGGGTGGCGGCAGGGGGTGGCTTCAAGGGGCAAAGGCAGGGCCCTCGGGGGTCCAGAGGTCTCGCCCATCCCTGCCAGCCTCCTAGGCGGAGAGGGGACTTCGCTGCCGGACAGCTTTCCTCAGCCAACCACGACAGGCCTTCTTTTTCATCTTCTGTGAGACAAAATGTGCAGGGACTGCAAGAGGGGTGGGCAGTATTGCTGGCTCTGACCGGCAGCTGCAAGCGCTTCTCCAGTGTTTCTCTTGGTAAGGGGGGGGGCGTCCTTCTGGGGAGATGCTTCCCAGGACTGAACCCGAGGCTCCCTGCATGGCAAGCCAGACCTCGGGAAGGGCCTGAGCAGCAGGCTTTCTGCTTAAGGAGGGGAGCCCAGCATCTGCTCTGGGCTTTAGTCTGAACTTTAAAGGTGCTCTTCAAAGCAGTGAATCTTGTTTGGGAGGTAGGGCTGGAGAGAGCCTGCCCTTTTGTTTTGTTATACTTTTTACGTGGCCCAACAAAGGCATCTCCTGTTCCTGCATATATATAGATAGATAGATAGATAGATAGATAGATAGATAGATAGATAGATAGATAGATAGATAGATAGATAGATAGATAGATAGATAGATAGATAGATAGATAGATAGATAGATAGATAGCCTGAGGGCAATAGAGTTGTTTTTCTTGTGTGTGTGTGTGTGTGTGTGTGTGTGTGTGTGTGTGTGTGTAAAAATAAGTAAAGGTATATGCAAATAGCATTTGTTTGCATAATTTATTCAGGCTGAAGAATTTGGGCCACCTTTGAGAGAAAGAGAGAGAGGCCGGGAGAGAACAGAAAAGCACCTCCCTGCTGAGCCCACAGCCGCTTTTTAATATCTGAGCCCTATTTAATCCACCACAACATTCATGCAGCTGCCAAGGAGGGTGAGGTGGGGTGTGGGGGGGGAGATGCTTTGTGGCATCTCCTTGAACACGGCTTGTCTTTGGGGTGGGGGGGGGGGGAAAAGAGAAGCTGCGTCTTTTGAAATTCTCCCCTGCAAAAATGGCTAAGAAAGAAAGAAAGAAAGAAAGAAAGAAAGAAAGAAAGAAAGAAAGAAAGAAAGAAAGAAAGAAAGAAAGAAAGAAAGGTGGGCTCCATCCTGACTCATGTTTCTCATTAGGTGGCTGTATTTCCTCTTTTACAGAGAGCGGTCCTCCATCAGGAGGACTGACAGCAGCCTCTCCTCCTTTTGAAGACATCCACCAGGTTTATGCAAACAGGTGTGCAAACTATGCAGGATTTATTTATTTATTTATTTATTTATTTATTTATTTATTTATTTATTTATTTATTTATTTATTTATAGCCTGCTTTTCTTCCCAAACTTGGGACGAAAACTGCAACAAGATTAATAAAAATAAAGACAGACAAAACAGCAACAACACTGTATTAACTCGCAAACAAAGCTGTGATAGCATCAAGGCACAGTTAAACCGGCTTAATCTCATCTCTACGAGAGCTGAGTCCAAATCTTGTTGTGTGACAAAAGAGGACAATTCCTGAAATCCGGCTGGACGAGGAAGGCTGGCTTGTGAACAGAAGAACAACCGGGGTGGGGGTGGGTGGGGGTGAGTTTGCAGCTGAACGTCCCTTGGTTGGGATTTCCACTGCTTGATAAAAGCCACTGAGAATATCCTTCAGGACCTGCTCATGAGTGAGCAGCCACTTCTTCTTTCCCCGTCTGTGGAAACCGAAGGAAGTGCCGTGGTGGCATGTTTCTGCTGTTTTAATCATCCTGACACCCCTGCGGTGTAGGTTAGTTGGTTTAAGAAAGCCGGTGGCTGCCTGGAAGGCCCCTCTGTGCACCTCCTGGGGGCTTCAAATCCAGCCCCATTGCCCGCGGTCCGTCGGTCGGTCGACCAGCGTCCTTTATCTCCAGAATCAGATCATCTGGGATTTGCCACTGACGAATCTCACCCAGGCGTCGGGATTTGCTTAAAGGTGATTGTAAAAAGATGCTAATTCCTTTGAGCCTTCTCTGATAATTACGCGTTTTATTGATGTAGCTCATGCGACAGAATAAATGTTACAGATTTAAAGCAATGTTATTCTTGCTGGATGCGTCGAGCATGCCTGACACAAAACATGAGCTTGGGGTGGAATTAAATATGTGTGTGTCCCCCCCCCCCCCCGCTGTCAGAGGCAGATCGTTCTGTATTCATTCCATGGTGGCCCTTCTTAAGGACATCAATCATGTCCCCAAAGAGACAGACAGGTGTCAGCCAACCAGCCTTGGCCGAGCTGTGGGATGGGGCGGAGTGGGTGGGCCGGAGGACCGATGCCCCCCCCAAAAGCCACTCCTTTGAGGTTTTGCTGCCTCCTCCCTCCCAGCATGACAGAAGAGGTCAGAAGAGGCTTGAGGAGGAGCAATGGGACACAACCTGGAGTTGTGTGTGTGTATGTGGGGGAGGAAGGGAATGGACCCC